>NC_066619.1:264803948-265106448 GCF_025201925.1 Gopherus flavomarginatus | reverse complement strand
TTATGTGAAGGGATAAATAACAATTCTGTATTCACTTTCTCCACACCATTCATGAATTTTTAGATATCTATCATATTTGCCCTTAGCCATCTCTTTTCTAAAATGAACAGTCCCAGTCTTTTTCATCTCTCCTAATATGGAAGCTGCTGCATACCCCCAATCATTTTTGTTGCCCTTGTGTACTTTTCCCAATTCTAATATATATTTTTGAGATGGGATGAACAAAACTGCATGCAGTATTCCAGGTGTGTGCATACATGTATTTACATAGTGACATAATGATATTTTCTGTCTTGTATCTATCCCTTTCCTAATGGTTCCTAATATATGGTTAGCTTTTTCAACTGCTGCTGCATGTTTAACAGCTGTTTTCAGAGAACTCTCCACAATGACTTCAATATCTCTTGAGTGGTAACAGCTAATTTAGATCCCATCTTTTTGTACATAGTTGGGATTATGTTTTCCAATGTGCATTATTTTTCATTTATCAACATTGAATTTCATCTGCCATTTTGTTGCACAGTCACCCAGTTTTGAGAGATCCCTTTGTAACTCTTCACAGTTAGCTTTGGACTGAACTATTCTGAGTATTTGTGTATTGTTGGCAAACTTTGCCAGCTCACAGTTTACCCCATTTTCCAGATCATGTATGATCATGTTGAACAGCACAGGTCCCAGTACAGATCCTTAGGGGACCCTGCCATTTCTCTCTCTTCAACTATGAAAACTGATCATTTACTCTTACCCTCTTTCTTATCTTTTAACCAGTTACGGATCCATGGGAGGATCTTCTCCCTAATCCCCAAGACTCCATACTTTGCTTAAGATGGTGATGCACCTTCCCTAAGACTTTCTGAAAGTTCAAGTACACTATATACGCTGGCTCACCCTTTTCCATTTTGTTGATCCCCTCAAAAATTGTAGTAAATTGGTGAGGCAGGATTTCTCCTTTACAAAGGCTGTGTTGACTCTTCCTCAACATAGCATGTACATGTATGTGCCTGATCATTCTGTGCTCTTCTATAGTGTTGGCCAGTTTGCACGGTACTGAAGTTAGGTTACTAGCCTGTAAATTGCCAGGATTGCCTCTGGAGCCTTTTTCAATCATGGGCATCACATTTGCTATCTACCAATCATCAGGTGCAGAAACTGATTTAAGTGATAGGATACATACATCCGTTATTAGTTTTGCAATTTCATATTTGAGGTCCTTCAGAACTCTTGGGTGAATACTATCTGGTCCTGGGACTTATTACTGTTTAATTTATCAATTTGTTCCAAAACCTCCTCTACTGACACCTCAGTCTGGGACAGTTCCTCAGATATGTCTCCTAAAAAGAATGGCTCAAGTGTGAGAATCTCTCTCACGTCCTCTGCAGTGAAGACTGATGCAAAGAATTCATTTAGGTTCTCCACAATGGCCTTATCTTCCTTGAGTGCTCCTTTATAATCTTGATCATCCAGTGGACACACTGATTGTTTGGCAAGCTTCTGATTTACTTTAAAAAAGTTTGATGTTAGTTTGTGTGTGTTTTGCTAGTTGGTCTTCAAATTCTTTTTGGTCTACCTAATTATGCTTCTATGCTTGATCTGCCAGAGTTTATGTTCCTTTCTATTTTTCTCTCTAGGGTTTGACTTCCAATCTTTAAAGGATGTCTTTTTGTTTCTTTTGTTTAACTATGGTGGCATTTGTTGATCTTCCTGTTTTTTATTTATTTGGGGTATACTTTTACATTGAGCCTCTGTTATGGTGTTTTAAAAACAGCTCCATTAATCTTGCAAGCATTTTACTCTTATGAATGTTCCTTTTAGTTTCCATTTAACTAGCCTCCTCATTTTTGTGTATTTCACCTTTCTGATGTTAAATGCTACTATGGTGGGTTTCTTTGGTATTTCCCCTACAAGGATATTAAATTTAATTACATTATGGTTGCTATTATTGAGTGATTCAGCTATATGCATCTCTTGGACAAGATCCCGTGTGCCACTTTAGGACTAAATCAAGAATTGCCTCTTCTCTTGTGGGTTCCAGGACTAGCTGCTCCAAGAAACAGTCAGTAATTGTGTCTAGAAATTTTATCTGTGCATCTCATCCTGAAGTGACAAATACTGAGTCAATATGAAGATAGTGGAAATCCCCCATTATTACTGGGTTTTCTGTTTTTGTAGTTTCTTTCACCTCCCTGAGCATTTCAGAATTGCTGTCACCATCTTGGTCAGGTGGTCAGTAGTATATCCCTACTGCTATGCACTTATTATTCAGACAACAACCTTAGTTGCATAAGAGCTAGTGTAGGCAGGTGCCCATCTTGGTCACAGTGTCCAAGGAAGAGAGTTAAATGTAAGCAACTATAGTAGGCATGATATTAGTCTCAAAGTTCACAGTAATTTACAGATTCATGTTAACAGCTTTGAAGCATCCCTTAAAATGTGCTTAAAATAGTATTGTGGGAGTTTTAAAATTTGCCTGAACTCTTCATCTTTTTAGGAGAGTCCTCTATTTTCCTCTTCTTTAAAAACGAGAAAAAAAATCATGTATGTCCCCAAACCACATCCATGCACCACAACATTAAATATCCATAGGTAAGAGTCTGGTCTAAACCTATACAATACAAGAAATTCAGAATTACCTACAGCTTGACATTCCATTCACCTAGTCTTCTACCAGAAGATGTTTCCCAGCACTTGATGGCAATGTGCCATATATGCAAAAATATTTTTCAATAGACGACAGAGATTTACCCTCTACTCTGAATTTTCTGTCTCAACGCCTTTACTTCATCTTATGTGTGAATTCTCACATTATGCCATAGACAAACATCCAAATGTGCTGAGATACACTGGGCAAAATAGTTAATATTTTAATCAATTTAATATCTGTTTAAAACAGAATTATCTTGAATAGCTAATCGTAAAAAAAACCAAAAAACCATGAAATCCTGATCCTATTGAAATCAATGGCAACACTCCTATTTACTTCGGTGGGGTTAGGATTTCACTCAAAATGTCCAGATTGCTTTGAATCCTTGATCTGAAAGCTGCTTTCTGAGCTAAAGCTCTGCACTTGAATTCTATACTGTGCTGGTAAGTGAGAATTGACGGATGATTTGCCATTGATTATCAACCATGTGGAAACAGATGATACAGCTGAGAGGATATTTGATATAACCACAAATCATTTCAGTGACAAGGGAAGATAAATTAAAGGAAGATAATTTAAGAGTCATCTTCTCAGAGATCCTTCTATTACCTAGAGAAGAAAGGAGAAGATTGGTAATGGAAACTAACCAATTAATGAGCTGGTGGTGTAGAAAGGAGAATTTAGAATGTACAGCGCATCAGAATGTTTTTTGTGATGGCAGACTGTTTATATTAGATAGGCTCAAGTTAATTAGATGCAGTATCTAAATTGTTAGATTCCACACTGTCTGGTCTTGTTGACTGGGTTTTAATCCAGGCAGGAAAGGGGAAAACTTATTCTACAGCATACTAAAATGACCATACAGGGTCTAAGAGGAAATAATCTCTAATACTAGGAATATAGGACATGAGCAGGAAGATCCCGAAGTCATATAAAGTTATGGAAATTTTATAATGAAATGGGCATAAAGGTAATTTACAGGGATGATTCTTATAAAGAGTCAACATAGAAGGGTACAGTTCATACTGTAGAGAAAAGAAATAAAAAGGGGAAAGAAGAAATACTGCTCTGTAAGGAGCACTGATAGAGCTAAGGAACTTCAGTCTGACAGTGAACAGTGAGAGAGAGGCAAAGAAAGGAGAAATTACTGGGCATCTTTTACAGATCAGCAGGAGAGAAGGAGAGAAATATTCTGGACCCCCTGTCAAGATATTCTAAGGAGAAATGTTAAAATCTAAATCTCAAACCATGATATCCTACTAACTGTACAGTTGCGACAGGAATTATTAGGGTGTTACATGAAAATATAATTAGAATATAGGGGATGAAGTGAAAATTTAGGGTGATCTCCAGGAAGACTGTCTGTCTGTCTGAATTAGGCTGTGGAACAGTTTCCCAAGGAAATGGGGAGAAACACAGTCACTTAGGATTTTTAAAACTTTGCTGGACAAAGTACAAGAAAGTGCACTGTACTTATCAAGCCTGCCTTTTCAGGGAGACAATCTAGGTCTATAAAATAGGCCTTTTCCACCTCTAACTTTTATGATTCTGTTCACTGATGCCGCTGCTACCCAGGGGCGGCTCTAGGAATTCTGCCGCCCCAAGCACGACAGGCAGGCTGCCTTCCACGGCTTGCCTGCGAATGGTCCGCTGATCCTGCGGCTTCGGCGGACCTTCTGCAGGCATGCCCGCGGGTGGTCCGCCAAAGCCGCAGGACCAGTGGATCCTCTGCAGGCAAGCTGCTGAGGGCAGCCTGCCTGCCACCCTCACGGTGCTGGCAGAGCTCCCCCTGCGGCTTGCCACCCCAAGCACGCACTTGGCGTGCTGGGGCCTGGAGCCGCCCCTGCTTCTACCATCTCCATCTCCAACTGCAATGATATTGCTAGTTTAGAATTTAAGAGGAAAAGAAATAATGTTTTTGTGGTTAAGGCACTGGAGTGGACACAGAGATTTTGGTTCATTTCCCACTTCTGTCACTGAGTTCCTATATGATGTTACCAACGCTGTCTCTCTGTGCCTGTGACACTTTCTTGGGGAGTTCAGACCTGTAAGTCATTGGGCTAGCCCTCTGTCTCAGTGAGAGAGAGATTTGCTGCTGCTGCTAAACTGTGTCAGCTTCCTGACACTCCAGTCTGTAACAATAAACGCCTTAGGACTCTGCTAAGTCCTTTCCTTGCCTTGCAGTTAATTCTTGGACCCCTCAGTTCCTGAGCTCCCTTGAAGAATGTTCCTCAACAGTATCCAGTTCCTGTCACTGAACACTTACAGAAATTTTCAAGTCCAATGTCTCCAGAGAGACAGAAGGCACACCAGGCTGTTGGCTCAGCAGAGGCAGCAGATTTCACTGTAACATAAAAGTATTGAGATGAATTTATAATAAAACAAGAATAAGTTTATTCATAAAGAACCAAAAGTTAAGTGATACTAAGCAAGAATAAGGAGGACAGAAATGATTACAAATAAAACAAAAGATAACATGCTTCCAAGTGACTAAAACTTAGGTTATGATTCTTACCCAAGACGCATTTCTTACCGAGAGTAACCTTTCAGTGTCACCCACCCACATGGTAGGAGATACCAGACAGCGCTGGCCTATTTGTTCTCCATGTGATAGGTAGCAAAGGAATTCTCTCCCCTTCTACTTATAGCCCAGATAAAGTTTTTCTCCCCAGCTGTTTGTGCTCCAGTGTGCTGACACCAGGCTGCTTTCTCATCCTCCTGGTCAAGTGCATTTTATGCCAACAGAAGGGCACGTTAAGTGTCCTTTGTGTTGGTTTCATAATACTTGAGTACAACAGGTAACTAGGAAAGGAAAGATGAGTAAGTCATTCATTCCTCTGGAAAAGACTGGTTTATCAACCCTGCTTGGTACATGATTTTAAACATATTTTTAGTATACCCGTACACCTTTTGAATTAACACCTCCATATATACACCTCACACAACACCTCTGATGACCACAATGACAAAAGTTTTCATTTGATACCTTACAAAATATTCTTTATAGATAAATACCCTGACAGCAATATGTTGGGTATAGTGAGTTTGTCAGAGTGGATAGTAGTTGCTGTTACATTGCAGAGAACCCTTTATCAGTGAGGGGCTCTTACGGTCACAGTGCCAGAGTTCCTCATCTGTCAAAACTGGTATTTTACTTTCTTTCTCCTACCCTTAGTCTCATCTCTTTAAATTGTCAGGCCTTCAGAGTAGGGACTGTTTTCTACTATGTGTATGAACAGCACCTGGTAATATGGAGTTTGTAGGTGCTACTCTAATACAAATGATATATACTATAAACAAATATCAAAATACCAATTAGAAGAAAAAAGGCCCAGCTGACCATATTTTAACACTATCAGGTCCTATGTTGACTGGAAATGTAATGATTCAATTCAGGAAAAAAACATTATTTTGTCAGTTAAATTGAATTAAAAGAGAGAAAACTCTTGCAATTATAAGTAGCTTTTTCTATCAATTATTTAACTTTGAGTAACTGTGAAATGATGTCTGTTGGCAGATATTAATAGTAGCTATCAAAGAGTAAAATATCACAAATATCAGAATTTCCAGATGAAGATATAATTACTCTAAAAAGCATTTTATGTAACTTTTTGCTACATCTGCTAGAATTTATGAATTACTAAAAAGAGAGATTCATTTCAAGAAGTTAATGAAAAGGTATGGATCTTCTTATGTATTTTGAAGATTAAATAATCAAATATTCTGTTTTTTAAAAATTTAACATAACATTAAGTTGGTTTCTAAAATGGCAGAGTCAATAGAGAGCCATATATACAGAATCCCAAGGGAAAATGGTGAACAACTATTTCCTATCCTGAATGTTATAGTGATGGGGTTGCTTTTTCATAAATGGAAGGTAAATGATAGTCAATATTTGTATGCTGTCTTTGATCTTTTAGTTGAAGAAAATGGCTTGTTGTTTTGGAATTTAGGGATTAGGTTCAGATCCTTGGGCTTTTTCCCTCTGAATCTGATTTAAAAGTGGTCACTTCTATGTCCTGTGTATCCTGGAAAGATGGGAAAACAGGAAACTTACTGCTTTATTGCATGTTGTATTGTTTCATAATGGAGGAGGAGTTAATGGATTATAAGAGAAATCCAATAAGAAATATTTGAATCTTATGTTTTTATGGGATTTTCAGCAGTACAGATTGATGTGCTGAAATTAAGGACTCGATTCTAGATTTTGCAGCCCAATCCATATGAAGCAATGGCTGTTGTGACTGGCTGCAGAGCTGCTCCAGCATCAGCTGGTTTGGCTGTCCCGAGGGCCGCTGGGCCCAGAGCCAGCAGCTTGGGCAGCCATGGGGTCAGCCACATTGGCCATCGCAGAACTCATGGAGATCACAGAAAGTCACAGAATCCCTGAGTTCCACAACCTCCGTGACAGACATGGGGCCTTACTTATCATTTATGTCCAGAGAAAAGGCCTCATGCTAAACAACTGGATTTGTGAACACTCTGGTTGTAACATTCCTAAAACACTTCTCTGTGACCTGAACTGTGTCTGTATGCCTACTCAAGCAGCATTAGGAGACGGATTTGCAAGAGTTAGAGCTAAAATATGTATGATTAGGATAAAGAAGGAGCAGATGGCACTTGTTACATTTGGGACAAGTGAGTACAAAGTTATATATTAAAGATACATGGCACAAAAGATGAGAGGCAGTGTCATCTAATGAACTGATCATAGAGATTGGAGCCAGGAATAGCCTGTCCCTGATATGCCATGTGACTTATGTCTTCCAAAATCCAATCAGCCACTCATGACTTTTAACTGAACTGAAATTACCTTAATTTAATCGGAACAGCAGCAGCAAAACAAATGCTTGTCTGCATGGAGGCAGTGCATGGTGAAGCTAGGGTGTGAATGTACAATGCTCTAGCCTGCTATGCACTAAGTTGCTATATGGATCTGCTTCCATGCACTAACAGTTCCCTCATGTGCTTTGACCTACTGCTTTTTGGAAGGGCAATACATCAAAGCATGTTAAGGAACTTTCAGGTCAGTGTAGCAGAATCTCTTTGTAGCCAGTATTCTTCAGGGGTATCTGTTACAAAGGTGTTGCCCCTCAAAAGTAATCAAAACCTCATAGGAGTTACAATGGCATGCATTGCCAGATGGAAGGATTTACAAGTTGAGTAGGGTTTGTATGGCCAGTTAGTGTATGACAGATTAGTGCGCTGTAGATACATATCCCGGCTTGCCACACACTGGCTGACTAGGGACTTTCTCCAAAGCCTACGGAAGGCAATGAGAGAGTCTTTCAAACTACTTCAGTGGGCTTCCAATAAAGCTATATAGCAGTAGCTACACATAACTTGGGCCATGTACCTGCTACAGTAGTGCCATAGTACAAATGCTTCCTACAATCTACAGACAGTATTTTTCTGTCAAAGTAGTAAACCCATCTCTCTGAGAGGTGGTAGCTAGGGCAATGGAAGAATTCTTTCACTGATCTACCTGTGTACACCCCAGGGTTTAGGTCAACCTAACTACAGCATTCAGGATGCAAAATTTTTCAGAGCCATGAGCAACATAGCTAGGTTGATCTAATTTGTAAGTATATATCAGGCCTGAGTAAAAAGTATTGATGTGGTTCAGAAAGGAGTTTGAATTCCAGATGGATTAAATTATTATTTTATGCTTGTGCATCTTCTTGGGTATTGATCTTGCTGTTTAGTTTGCAGCTTTCTTCAGTATTGCTCTTAAGGAAATGCCAAAGTGATTCAAACAACTAATCATGAAATTTGTCAGGGTAGAAGTGCCAGCATACCTTTCCCTGCTAGAGCTGGTCAGGAATCTTTTAACAAAAAACATTGTTCTGTTGAAAAATTCCTGTTCGTTAAAATTGGTCAATTTTGACATCTCCTGATTCAAAGAGTTTTAGAAAAATAAGTTTGAAAGTGTCAAAATGTTTCATTTCAATATTTAAATGAAAAATTCCAGTTTTGGGTCCAAAGTGACTTTTCATTTAGAAATTTAGGCTAATTAGATTTAAAAAGGTTAAAAGAAGAAAAGGTCTAAATTGGAATAAATTGTTTTGATTGACCCCAACTGAACCTTTTTTTTGTGTGTGGTTTGACAATCTTTGAAATTTCAACTTTTTGTCACATTTTGGACAGAAAATAAATGTTTGAACTCTTGAAAATTTTTGAGGGATGGGAAAAGTTTCCCACTCAGCCCTACTCCCTGCTCAGTGGGGAATACTTTCCAGATTGTCCAAGGTAGTGTAGAAAAGCTTGTTGAGAATGGACATCTGGAATGCAGGGGAGGGGAAAAAAACAAAAACAAAAGCAGCATTTTGGCCAACGGGCTTCGCTATCTTTTCCATGAAGTTACCATCTCTAAATTCCTCATTTTGAAACGCATTACTGTCCAAACTCAATAAGAACAGTAGCATTTTTTAAGGAATGTCATGCCTTTGCTGTATTTACAGAATAATTGGATATGTTAATAAATTTAATATTTTCCATTAAAAACAAATTAACCTGTTTTTACTGTATCATCAGGATTTTTGGTGCATTAGGTGGGCTTGATTTTTACAATATAAATGTAGAGAGTCTCTTCTCTAGTTGATAAACCTGCAGTACAGGGTCTCTACTAATTGCTTACAATCAGTCTGCTATAAAAATGCATGCCTGTTCATGTTTTGAAATCCCTTTCTAGAGCAATGGTTCTCACTGGAGGCTTTGCAGGTTCTCACTAGAGGGTAAATTGATCACAGAGATTTAGGGCTATTTATATTTTATGAATAAAAATGGAAAATGTGTAAACAAGTTTTATTTACCTGTATCAGGGATGGAAAAAAGATTACAGCAAACCTGCAAATGGCAATTCTGCTCACAAATCCCCAGCTGAGGTTGCCACCACTTCTACCCGAAGATCCTGAAGAGAAGCACTCTCTGTGCCCAATTGTCTCTCAGTTCTGGACTCAATGCACCCTCTTTTCCCCATTTCCTGCCTACCGCCTTTAGAATCTCCTGGGAAGTCCCTCAGCCCAACGTCACACAGAACTGTCACATAGAGTTTGTTGTTTTCAACACTGAGCATGGATTAATTCAGATGGGCCAGGTGCGGGTATGAACTCTCCAGCTGCTTTACAACAAAAGGAAACCCATCAGTAGAAATAGGAGGGAAACTGTTTTCCCATCCATGAACACTTTCAAGATTTTAAAATGCTTCCTCTCCTGGATAAGGACAAAAAGTAAAAGTCTCCAAAATTTTCACAAACTGATCATCTAAATTTTAAATGCCCCTCTATTACTCTTTATCTAATAGTCACCACTTGGTATAGTGCCTCTGGGGAAAACAATGAGGTAAAATATCATTAAGATTTCAGATTTTGACACCGTTTATATAAACCTGTTTGCTTCAGAGGTCTTAAAGTCCAAGGTCCTTCTGTAACCGCCCGACCCTCTACTATCCCTAAAAGTTGGTTCCAGATAATGGAGAAGCAGAAATTACTTGCACAGTCTTTGAACTGGCCTTATTTTTGTTTAACATTCTTCTTGACACACATATAGTATTTGGTTTTTGGTGAGATAGTGACAATACACCTATTCTCCCCCTTCCCCAACAAAGTTATCTTGTAAAGACTTTCACACAAAGCTCTTCCTACTAATTTATCCTGTTTCCTTATTATCTTGAGCCAACCTGACCGCATGATCCTGTGTAAAGTAGCTTGACAATTACTAATATTAGCCTTCCTTGTTTAAACTCTAGCTTAAAAGAATATAAGGGAAGTGAATCAAACTGACAGCTCTTTATCAATGCCCTCCACCAGACCATGCATCTGCTGCAAAGACTGATTTCTCCCCACTGACTACTCCATTACTCATTTTAGATGGTGGCTGAATTGTTTGAAATGCTGAGTGTATCTGGCTACTACTAAATATCCTATTGGCGCAATGAAAAATGTAATGTACCATGGTCTGAGATTCAATTACCAAGCTTTAAGAGCAAGCTTGGATGTCCCTCAGCTTAGTAAATGCTCTAGCCAGACTGCTTGATGAGGGGAATTCATAGCAAGAAAAAATAAAACCTTCTGGACAGTGTGTGTAAAATTAAGTTATCTTTATCTGGAGACTGCAGTGTTGGCCATTGGCAATATTTAAACAAGGTTGTTTCATAGACAGGTGAAATATAAGGAAAGGAAGGGACCTATTTTCTCTATCTGCTCTTGATAACGCTTGATTTTCCCCACTTACCTATTTTGCTGTTTCCCAGCTTTCAGATCAGTGCATTTATTTGTTATAGTTGTAAAGGATATACCTAGCTAGTGGGAGCATACCCCATGATTTACGCCAGCTATCAATTGTCCCACTTACATTTTAGAACTTACTTAGGATATTTGTCCTGCTGCTGTAGTCCCCTAGCAATTTGTTCCACAATGCCCTTCTTGTAATGAAATTGTGTCTGAATTGCTCACAGGCTAGTTTTTTCCCTATATCTGTAATTCATGGCCCGGTACTTTTAAGTCACTTACTACTTAAATGGCTTAGAGTTTGCAAAAGGGCAATGGGATACAGGGTTTGGGTTAGGATATCCAGACTTGCTCTCAGTAGTTAAATAGGGGAGGGAGGGGACAGTGGAGGTCTCTTAAGATATTAGACCAACTTCTGCTGTGTAATACTGCTGTGAACCCCAAGTAGCTCCAGAGAATTACTCTGAATGTACATAGCATTAAGAGCAGAATTTGCCATACCATCTAAGAAACCTTGAGGGGAAAAAAATTCCTATTTAGTACAAATCTGGATATTCTACTACAGACCCTGAAAAGCCTTACAGCTTCAAACATTGTTGATTTTGCATGCCTCAAGATTTGAGTGAACAACTTTGTGTTTCTATACCTCTGTCGCTTTATTTAAAAAAATAACATCTTGTTTGTGCCTAACAGGCTTCACTCAGTATCAGATATTCTTGTGTATGTAATATTGTTTACTTCTATATTAACAGTTATATTTTCAAAGCTCTTGGTCTAATACCTAAAGTTTTGAAGAAACAGACATGGGTTGACCAGAGGGCAATTGTCAAGTTACTTCAGTGTAAGTGTTATGCTGAATTCATGCCTCAGTAGAAGAGTTGCCTTATATGAACATTTTGCTTTCCCCAGGAAAGCTTTTCCTCCAGCTGCTCTTTGATTACAATTTAATTGGTTCCAGCAATGAAGAGGCAGAATGTCTGGTAGATAACTTCATCCAGGGGGCCTAAGCCTGATCCCACTGAGGTTAATGGGAAATGTATCATTATTTCAGTGATAACAGAATGAGGCCTGAATTCTTTTCCTGCAAAAGAGTATGTGGAAAAAATGATATAGGTGCTGACTTTCACTCCTACCAATCAATTTAATACTGTATAGCCCTGGTAGAGGGAGACCTTACTCAGTCCTGGCCAGATCAGGTGAGAGAGAAATCAGTCATGGATAAGACTGGTACTGATACCCTTATTCACACCGAGTAGTAACTTACTTCATAAGTAATACAAACTAAATTAATGGGGCTACTCAGAGTAAGAGACTACTTAAGTGGGTAGAAGGATATTAGAATCTGGCCCTTAAGAAAATTCAGAGTTAAAATTAAAGCCTCAGGTAAGACAGATACTACCAGAGAAAACAAAAAGGATGTAAATAAGATCTACTGCTACAGAAATGTTTTGAAAATTAGGTGGAGCCATAGAGAAAATACAGTGCTGAAAAGAGTCTGACAAACAGAAAGGAGGAAAATAAGTTAGAGTTTAGGCAAAGTGCAATATGTAAATTCATGTGTTTCATACCTTTGTCCCAGCAAGTAAGTGCACTGCAGCCTTGATGGCGTGGGTAGCAAGAAGCCAACAATAGGATTTAAACTCTGATCTCAGCCAAGGCAGTGTGGTGGTAGCAGTAGGTCACAGGGTTCTGTTATCTAATTCCATAAAAGTAAGTAATATCTTGAATCCAGCAAAATTCAAACTGGTATTGGTTACTCAGTTGTTATACTACAAGTAGGAAACTGTTTTCATATTGGAGAAATGAAAGTCTTACTTTGGCCATGTCAATGGAACCATACACATGCATAAAGTTCAGCAAATGCTTATGTGCTTTGCTGCATCAGGGCATTTAAGAGCAAAAGCAGGCATGTGTATATCTGAGCTACAAATATAGAATATAGTTATAAAAGTTAAAATTAGTTTTCAGCTGTAATAGTTTATATGAAAATGTCACATGTGGCATTTCTAAACCATGTTACTTTAACTTGTCCAATCTATTTAAGTGCCATCAATGAAGGAAGTTGTACAGGGAAGTTTTGAAAGCCCTGGACTATTCTCTAAGCCCCAGTTCAACAAGGTACTTAAGCACATGCATAACAAAGTACACGTGTAGTCTCAAAGTTCACTGGGGCTGAATCGGGGCCTAAAGCACTGATTCTGTATTACGCTTGTGCATGCAAACTCAGGGCAAAATTTAGGCTTAAAGTAAGACTTAACTGCACACTACACAATATTGTTCTACATTATTTATTGTAACTCATTAATCTGTATGTGCCCTTACTTTGGAACATTAAAGATGTGAAAAATGTCCTTGTGTCTTTTTAAAAAAAATTCTGATTGAATGGCCTTTACCTGTATGCCAGAGATGTCCTTCTGCCACCCCAATGGAAAGTCAGAGAAATAGAATATACGAGAGGCACAAACAGGTATTTTTTGGTCATAATGGTTTCAGAGCAATGATTTATGAAGGCAGCAAGGAGAGATTTGGCCTCTAGAACTTGGAAAGAGGGTATTGTGGTTTTAACAGTTTCCACAGGGCTTTAGAGCTGCAGCACTAGTCACTGAAACAGGGGCGGCTCTATGTATTTGCCGCCCGAAGCACGGCAGTCAGGTGGCTTTTGGCAATGCACCTGTGGAAGGTCCACTGGTCACGTGGATTCTGTGGCATGCCTGTAGGAGGCCCGGCATTCCCACGCCTTCGGCGTACCCGCCGCCAAATTCCTGCTGAAACTGCGGGACCGGCGGACCTCCTGCAGGCATGCCGCCAAAGGAAGTCCGACTGCTGCCCTCATGGCAACCGGCATACCGCTCCCCGCATACATTTGTTGCACTGGTGCCTGGAGCCATCCCTGCACTGAAATCCTGTAGACAAAGTTGAAAGAGATGACATCATAGAAATGATCACAACTCTAAGGTGCCACAAGTACACCTGTTCTTTTTGCGGATACAGACTAACACGGCTGCTACTCTGAAAACTGATATATACAAGACCTTGGAAGGAACTGATTTAGAGCCAAATCCTGCTTCCCTTACTCATGGAAGTACTGTGACTGTAGTCAAGTCTACTCTTTTTATAGCCTATAGGAATAGTTCCATGGAGGATTTGGCCCATATATAAAGCCATTTTTAAAAAGCATGCAGTCCTGGGATTGAGGATGTTTTGGGGCTGAAACTGCAGTTAAGTATTTATATTATAGTTATGTCCAATAGCTCCAGTCAGGATCAGGGCCCTATTTTGCAAACTGTCACACACATTTATTAAAAGACCATCCTTGCTCCAGGGATTCTAGTCTGAAAAGTGACTGTAAAAATCTGGCGCAATGGAAGTTTATTGCCTCCTAGTTTGTCTCCCTTCTCTCCTCCCCACCACAACTACCAGTCCTGCAAACTCAGCTTGGATTCTGAAAGAGTTATTTACTAGTCATTTATCAACGCCAGAAATCAAGGCTCTGCAGGCCAATGTTTTACCTTCAGCAACATCTATGCACATTTATTACCTTCAGTGGGTTTACCTAGGTGTATCTGACTGGAACTTTGGAAGAAATTCTGTTGTTGATGTACATGAAAGAACAAACTAGATTTTGTTCCAGAGTTGTGGGTTTCTTTTTTTTTTTTGGATGTGCCAAGGGAATAAAAAGCAGTGTGAAGATTCATGGTCATTCTAATCTCTTGTGTGAGAGAGTTCCAAAGTCATAGGTCAGATCCCAAGAAAACATTGTCCCTGAGAGAGCCTGGAACTGTCTGTGGAGAGTTTTGCAAGACCAGTCTTACGTTTACGGCATATACAAAAAGAAATTAGACAACATAAATACACTTGCTAGAATTTTGCAGTGTAACAATGCTTCATTTCTTAGAATTTAGAACACACACACAGGAACCCCAAACCAGAGAGACAAAGCAGATTACTCCCTAAAACAGAGAAGCACAACCCATCTTACTCTAGGCTGGCTGACTGCAAACGTACTTGGCTGTGTCCAGATCTCACTTTCCTACAGACCCCTTCACCTGCAAGCAAAACCAGGAAAAGCCCCTGAACGTTTAAAGTGATCTCTTACAATATTAATGGTTTTTGATACACTACAACCAAGATTGTGAATTTAATCTGATGAAGACAGTTGACCCTTAGGAAGCTAGCTAATTCCCTTGCAGGTGACAGTAGGAAAGTGACTAATTTGTACAGGTGTTTTGGAGCCTTTGGGGATGGACACTGTGCCAGTAAGGGATGATGAAAAGATTTTTTGGCCTCTGCAAGGCAGCCTCTCAGAAGAAGCAAATTTTGACCTGCCTTGCCTCGCACCAGCCAAGCCTGCCTCATTCCTCATTCATGTTCCCTCTTTCCCTTCAGAGTGAGAACCAGCAGAACAAACGGGGCTGGTTTGACAGGATGCAGAAGCTGAGCCTGTTGGGCTCTGCTAACAAGGAAGCAGAGCTGCCCATACTTGCTCTTCACTCCTCTGCACACCATACCACTTTCAGAACAAGTGTGAGAAGGCCAAGTGTGTGCTGAACCTTATGGACCCAAAAATCTGCTTGGCCCCAAACCCTGCTAAGACTTCAGATCCACTAACTTCTCCTTCAGCCTGACCCTGGTCACTGAGTGAGACATGAGGCAAAATTTGAGATTGGAGTAACGGCAGGAAGTAGAAGGGGTCAGTGTCCAGCTCTCAATTGAGTAACTTGGGGAGTCTTCTGAGCAGCTGTTTTATGTTACCCCTGATTTGGGGGGTCCCTCCCATCTCCCTTTGTCCACCTGCTTCTTCTGCCCTCTTCCCTTCCTAGCCACTGTTGGGCTTGACTCAGGAATCCCCCCTCAGATGCGTGTCCTCTCAGTCAGTGCTTCTTTAGGATCCCAGCTTCTTGCTGGCCTGCTGACTCCTTTCCATGTCCCTGGACCACCCTTCCTGCCAGCCAGACCACCCCTGTTCTCCTCCTAACCCAAGTTCACTTAAATCATACAACTTAATTTATTTTAAAAACTGTTTATGGAGACATGTTCTGCAACTCCCACCTCCCAGATGACTGAGTCTGCAGTGAACCCGAACGTATTTGAACTAGCCCTGAAGATCAGGCCAGAGACAGAGAGGAACTGACGTAGGCCTTAGGGCTTGTCCTACGTGAGGAAATGGAGTAGAATAACTATTCTGGACTAAGTAGACACTGTTCTGGAATAAAAAAAAAAGTGTTTTTATTTTAAAATAGTTACTCCACTTGAAAGTGCACAAATTATTCCAGAATAAAGTGAAGAGAGTGATTCTGTTCACTTGCTGGGAGCAGAAGGTGAGCTATTCTGGCACTTGGTGTGTCAGAGTTACCAGTGTCTGGGTAGAGAGGTAATGGGGTGTCTTGTTTACTTAGTGGGAGAATCAGGAACTGGGAGGAATATAGCACTCCTGTTGAGGAGGTGTTTCAAGTATCTGAAGTATTTCAGATATTTGAATTGCAGTAGGGTCTAAAGGCCAACCAGGTTAGAACCCAATTATGTTAGTGGCTGTAAATACATATAATATATTAAACATTATACTTCAGGGCTTAAGTCAATCTTTAAGTCTCCTACAATACTTATGTTGGGGGTGGGGGGAGATTATTCCACATATGCCTCCTATAGCATTCCCACACCTTCCTCTAAAGGATCTCAGTGTGGATCATTGAAAAAATTGGACACTGAGAACACATATATGCTGCTGCAAGGGTTAAAGGCCTGGAACACCAGCCAATACAGGGAAGAGAAAGCAAGCTTGTTTTGTAGTTATAAAATGAGCTTTAGTAATCTGTAGTTAGAGATAGATGGAAACTGCAGGCATTTTAACATCCTTTCACTTGGCTGCCAAAACACAGAGAACCCGAGGAACCAAGAGAAAGTGGGAATCAATAGGGCTGACAAAGTTCTTTCCTCCTGCCACAACATGTCACTTTTACTCTGTATATATTTCTCTGCAGAATAACATTTCTGTTTAGTAGGAAATTGGTCAGTCTCAAAGCTAAGCAATTCAGTTTTCTGTTCACTCATCCCCACCACAGCTTCAGAGACTTAACATGTCTAGACAGGGCTCCTTTCCAAGATAAAAAAAAAAGTGTTAATGTGTTAAACAGAGGTATCTTAGGTCTTCATGAAAGCCCAGAAATATTCACAAGGACCTGCATCTGTGAAGTCTGTTTCTTATGTCCCTACAGCAATGCAATTTCAGAGAAGTGATGCTACTGACTGTGCAGAATCAGGTAAAAAAAAAATTCTAGTTCATTAGAATGTATAAATAGCATCTGCCATGCTTCTCTTTTGTTATCTAGGGACATAAAAATATAGCTAACGTAAAGGTAGCATTGCCTTTTTTAATTTGGAAGCTCTGTGCGAGCTGTCCCTTTCTGAAAATGGCTTTATGCCCAAGACAATTTATATCAACACTGACTTACTAAATATACCTAGAGCCTTTTAGCATAAAGATGTAAAGAGCAAAAAATGAGCAGAGAAGTAATGAATCCAAATGAATATGAGTGGGGGGGGGGCAGAGATGGAGTATTTTTTAGTCTGATATAGTAGAGGCTGAGCTTCCTTTACACTTTCAGCTGTATACGCTCTGAGCCTGCCTTTATATCTTGAGCTGCTTCCAACTGGTCAAGAAAAGCAGGCTGACATATTTAAGAAATATATTTGAAGCCATGGTATTTATTTGCCGTATCTCAGGGTTGTCAATAGCAAGGAGTAGGCATACCCACCAAGGCATGTTGGGAGTGCGGGAGGCTACACCATCCAGACTAAGCCTCATTCACAGGGGTTTTCACCAAAACAAGCCCTGCAGGTTTGCTCTCAGGTTTTACAGAGCCTCAAAAGGCAAAAACCAAACAAATGTTCCTTACTCACTGCCATCTTAGGCATCGCCCATTCCATCCTACCTTAACTTAGTTTATTTGGTGGTGTGCAATGGCCTGCTGCCCTTTGGGACCAGGATCCTCCTCCTCCTTCTCAGGGTCTTTGGGAGCTGCCAGGCCCAGCAAGGTCTCTCATGGAAGGGACCTTTATGTGAGAAGATGGCATGACAACATCTGGAAGGAGGGTCCAAACTATGGGGTCATTTCTCTCCACTGCAGTTTGATGTTCTTCTCCGAAACTTGCATTCTCCTTAACAGCACAGAGGCTCTCAGGCTGGAGGTGGGAGAGCTTTATTGTATCCCATAAAGATTCATCTATAGACCTCTGTCTCCCCAAGCTCCTGCAGTTTAGTCACTCTGATCTCATAAGAACAGCCATCCCAGGTTAGTCTAATGGTCCAGCTAGCCCAGTATCCTGTCTTCTGACAGTGGCCAACCCCAGGTGCTTCAGAAGGAATGAACAGAGCAGGTAATCAAAGTGTTCCATCCCCTATCACCTATTCCCAGCTTCTGGCAAACAGAGGCCAGGGACACCATCCCTGCTCATCCTGGCTAATAGCCATTGATGGACCTTTTCTCCATGAATTTGTCTAGTTCTTTTTTGAACCTTGTTATAGTCTTGGCCTTCACAACATCCTCTGGCAAAGAGTTCCACAGGATGAGTGAGCTGTGTGAAAAAATACTTCCTTTTGCTTGTTTTAAACCTGCTGCCTATTAATTTCATTGAGTGATCCCTAATTCTCTCAAGAGCCATACTGTGTGTCAGAGCCATGAATTGCTTGCTCTGAATGCACATGCCACCTGCCCACAAGGTAGGTAATGAGTTGGTGGCACTGAATGCAGCATATATGGATAGTCCCCATTTTGCTGGTGGACTTCTGCCGGCACTATTTTTTGTGGGGGTAGGCGGGGAGTTGGGTGTGGTTTTTTTTATGTGTTTTTTCCTTTGTGGGGTGGCAGGTGTCAGTTTATCAGGTGTATCTGGCTCTCATGCTCCCTTTATAATCTCCCTCACAAAACTGCCATTCACTAACTCTTCTAATTACTTATGAACTGGCTAACTCAGGGAAAATGGGTTTAAAAAGCCATGCCTCCTTTTCAAGGGTGCCTAAATGGATTAGGAACTCAAAGGATAGTGGGAATCAGCCTTTTTAGGAAGTTCTCAGCCTTGCCAAGCAGACTGTGAGGCTCAGTGCACAGCTCTCTAAACAGACCACACTATAAACATTAAGAAAGCGGACAGACAAACTTACCCCAAAGGTCATGGAGTCACACCTCCTCCAAGTGGAGAACTCCCTGCTGGTCCTGTTTTCTAGCTTTACCTACCAACCTCTCTACTGCAGCAACAGTGCATTCCTCAAGGTGGGAAGAGGCAGTCTTTTCCAAAGGCCTCCAGATGGTACCAAGAGGCCCTTTTTCTGTCTCTCAGCACCCATAGTGGTAGTCTACTCCTCCTGCTGCTGCTGCCTATCTGCAGTAGTGTTGCCTCACAGTGGTGTCTCAACACCCAGGGCAATGACATCGGCCTCCATGTCTATCAGTTTGTTTTTCAACTGAAGTATGTCTGCCTCCCTATTCCCTGCTGGGAGGAAGAAAGCTATGGTACTTTTGAATCAGTGTCTCAAAGGAGTTGTCATCAAGTAGTGCTCCCTCTTGATGTCCCAGAGACGGAGATTTCCCAGAAGAGCATACCACATGGATTCCCCTTGCTGTCACTCCACCCCTTGAAGAAGGTCTCCATTTGTTTCAGTTCTCTCCAGCTGGCATAATAAGAGAATTCCTTGGCTGATCTCCACATCATCCTCACTGACCACCTTTGTGGCATCAAAGTGCCATCAGAGGTCAATTAAATTCTTCATGCTGGGTGGATACAAATTTGGAGGCATGGCTTGGTCTGTCTTGCCTGGACCCATGGATGGGTTAGGCTAAAAGGGGTAAAAAACACAGGTGATGTCGTGCTGGGAGTCTACTACAGGCCACATAATCAGGTGGAAGAGGTGGATGAGGCTTTTTTCAAACAACTAACCAAATCATCCAAAGCCCAAGATTTGGTGGTGATGGGGGACTTCAACTATCCAGATATATGTTGGGAAAATAACACTGCGGGGCACAGACTATCCAATAGGTTCCTGGACTGCATTGCAGACAACTTTTTATTTCAGAAAGTTGAAAAAGCTACTGAGGGGGAAGATGTTCTAGACTTGATTTTAACAAATAGGGAGGAACTCGTTGAGAATTTGAAAGTAGAAGGAAGCTTGGGTGAAAGTGATCATGAAATCATAGAGTTTGCAATTCTAAGGAAGGGTAGAAGGGAGTACAGCAAAATAGAGACAATGGATTTCAGGAAGGCAGATTTTGGTAAGCTCAGAGAGCTGATAGGTAAGGTCCCATGGGAATCAAGACTGAGGGGAAAAAAAACTGAGGAGAGTTGGCAGTTTTTCAAAGGGACGCTATTAAGTGTCCAAAAGCAAGCTATTCCAATGGTTAGGAAAGATAGAAAATGTGGCAAAAGACCACCTTGGCTTAACCATGAGATCTTGCGTGACCTACAAAATAAAAAGGCGTCATATAAAAAATGGAAACTAGGTCAGATCACAAAGGACGAATCTAGGCAAATAACACAGGAATGCAGAGGCAACTTTAGAAAGGCAAGGGCACAAAATGAGCTCAAACTAGCTATGGGAATAAAGGGAAACAAGAAGACTTTTTATCAATATATTAGAAGCAAGAGGAAGACCAAGGACAGGGTAGGCCCACTGCTCAGTGAGGAGGGGGAAACAGTAATGGGAGACTTGGAAATGGCAGAGATGCTTAATGACTTCTTTGTTTCGGTCATCACTGAGAAGTCTGAAGGAATGTCTAGTATAGTGAATGCTTACGGGAAGAGGGTAGGTTTAGAAGATAAAATAAAAAAAGAGCAAGTAAAAAATCACTTAGAAAAGTTAGATGCCTGCAAGTCACCAGGGCCTCATGAAATGCATCCTAGAATACTCAAGGAGTTAATAGAGGAGGTATCTGAGCCTCTAGCTATTATCTTTGGGAAATCATGGGAGACGGGGGAGATTCCAGAAGACTGGAAGGGGGCAAATATAGTGCCCATCTATAAAAAGGGAAATAAAAACAACCCAGGAAACTACAGACCAGTTAGTTTAACTTCTGTGCCAGGGAAGATAATGGAGCAGATAATTAAAGAAATCATCTGCAAACACTTGGAAGGTGGTAAGGTGATAGGGAATAGCCAGCATGGATTTGTAAAGAACAAATTGTGTCAAACTAATCTGATAACATTCTTTGATAGGATAACGAGCCTTGTGGATAAGGGAGAAGCGGTGGATGTGATATGCCTAGACTTTAGTAAGGCATTTGATACGGTCTCGCATGATATTCTTATAGATAAACTAGGAAAGTACAATTTAGATGGGGCTACTATAAGGTGGGTGCATAACTGGCTGGATAACCGTACTCAGAGAGTAGTTATTAATGGCTCCCAATCCTGCTGGAAAGGTATAACAAGTGGGGTTCCGCAGGGGTCTGTTTTGGGACCGGCTCTGTTCAATATCTTCATCAACGATTTAGATGTTGGCATAGAAAGTACGCTTATTAAGTTTGAGGACGACACCAAACTGGGAGGGATTGCAACTGCTTTGGAAGACAGGGTCAAAATTCAAAATGATCTGGACAAATTGGAGAAATGGTCTGAGGTAAACAGGATGAAGTTTAATAAAGATAAATGCAAAGTGCTCCACTTAGGAAGGAATAATCAGTTTCACACATACAGAATGGGAAGGTACTGTCTAGGAAGGAGTATGGCAGAAAGAGATCTAGGGGTCATAGTGGACCACAAGCTTAATATGAGTCAACAGTGTGATGCTGTTGCAAAAAAAGCAAACGTGATTCTGGGATGCATTAACAGGTGTGTTGTAAACAAGACACGAGAAGTCATTCTTCCGCTTTACTCTGCGCTGGTTAGGCCTCAACTGGAGTATTGTGTCCAGTTCTAGGCACCGCATTTCAAGAAAAAGATGTGGAGAAATTGGAGAGGGTTCAGAGAAGAGCAACAAGAATGATTAAAGGTCTTGAGAACATGACCTATCAAGGAAGGCTGAAGGAATTGGGTTTGTTTAGTTTGGAAAAGAGAAGACTGAGAGGGGACATGATAGCAGTTTTCAGGTATCTAAAAGGGTGTTATCAGGAGGAGGGAGAAAACTTGTTCACCTTAGCCTCCAATGATAGAACAAGAAGCAATGGGCTTAAACTGCAGCAAGGGAGATTTAGGTTGGACATTAGGAAAAAGTTCGTAACTGTCAGGGTAGTTAAACACTGGAATAAATTGCCTAGGGAAGTTGTGGAATCTCCATCTCTGGAGATATTTAAGAGTAGGTTAGATAAATGTCTATTAGGGATGGTCTAGACAGTATTTGGTCCTGCCATGAGGGCAGGGGACTGGACTCGATGACCTCTCGAGGTCCCTTCCAATCCTAGAGTCTGAAAGTCTATGAGTCTATGGTTAATCACTGGAATAAATTTCCTAGGGAGCTCATTGGAGATTCCAAAGAGCAAGTTAAACACATACCTGTTTGGGATGGTCTAGATAATACTCCTAGTCCAGTCCCCTGCACTCATGGCAGATGATCTTTCAATGTCCCTTCCAGTTCTGTGTAGAAGGCTGCCACCAAATCTCTCTGTTCATACAGATATTCCAGCAATTCAGAGGTGCAGTTCCACCTGGTCACCACATCCTGCTACATCTAGTGGCATGGGAGTTGGAGTGACTCCTGCAGCTCTTTCATTTTGCAGTCCACTGCACACAGCCTTCTGAAGTGGCCACACAGCTTCCTGACTGTTGACAGCAGTACCTGCCCTATACCCTCATCCAGAAGTAGCATCACAGATGTGTGACATTTGTTCCATTGTCCCTTGCAGCAACGCAGCAGAGAGGTTGAGGAGCCTATGCCATTTGTTCATGACAGTGTACAGTTTGTACAAAATGGTCCTTGCAGATGTGTGGACTCACCCCGAGGCGCCTCCTGCTGGTTACTTCTGGGAATTAGCTTGGTTCCAGCTCTGGAGCGCCCTCTGCAGGCCTCTGTCCTCTGGCCCCGTGTCCCTCCCTGGACCTGGTGCCCTTTTACATGGAGTGCTGCCCCCAAGCAGTCACCCCTTTCTGTGAGGGTTTCCCCTTCCTGGGGGACCCCCACACTCTATCCCCACTTTGCCTCAGTATAGGCTGCTGCCCAGTCTCCACCTAGCCCCTGTTCACTGGGGCAGACTGCAGTATCAGCCACTCATCATAGGCAAAGGGGTTTGGACCTGCTGCCTTTGCCTACCCCTGGGTTGCACCCTGCAACCCCCAATACCTCTTGGCAGAATGCTAGGCAGCAGCCTGGGGCTTTCCAGGCAGGAGCTCCCCAGCTCCTCTGCCTTTCCCCAGCCCTGCTCCACTCAAGGTACCTTGTCTAGCTCCCTTCAGCCAGGCCCTTCTCCCTCTGCAGCCAGAGAGAGATTGTCTGCTTCTAGCTCCCCTGGCCTTCTTATGAAGACCCATTGCTCAGTTTGGGGCATGGCCCCAGCTGTAGCCACTTCCCCAATCAGTCCAGCCTAAAGTCTGCTTTCTCCAGCCACAGCCCATTCCCAGGACTCTGTGGCATGCTGTTGACTGAGGGCGGGGGGGTGGGGTGGGGTGGGGTATGTGTGGTCAGTGCTGCTGGTCTTTCAGCTACTGTTCACCCAGTAGGCTGTAACAGGCATAGCCAGTTGGTTGACCACTGGTCTGTGGGTCAGAAGTCAAGGGCACCCTCTTGGAATTCTCTGAACAGCACAATCGATCTCACTGCATGGTTAGTGAAATATGAGCAGCTAGGGATTTGTCACCAGAAGTCAACTGCAGTCATAAGGTGAATGAAGCTGTCGCCCTCCACCAAAGAGAAAGGAAGCATGTCTACAGCCAGCATCCTCGAACACTCAGTAGCCAGGGTCATGGTAACCATATTTTTGCCCCCTCTGCTAATATTCCTCAAATCAATCTTTCCTTGTATTTCACTTTGAACAACTTGCAACAGTATCTTAGAGGCATGTGATACTAGACTGATTGTTCTATAGCCTTTACAAACCATTGTTATTCTTTGAAATTTAGTAAAAAGACTGAATACAAGGAAAACTTGATAAGGAAATAAACAAAACAATACAGCCTGAAACCTGGAAAGGGCTTAACACCACTATGAATCTGAAGCTCATATTAGAAAGATCAGCTGAAGTTAGGAAAAAATATACTTGTGTTTTATTGACTTCCAAAAACATTTGACAGAATGTACCACTACACATTGTTCAACATATTAAGATCTGTAGGGATTGATGGACAAGAACTCTTCGTAATAAAACAATTATACTAGAATCAGAAGGTAATTAAATGGGAGATGAAAATGAAAATCTAATAGATATCAGAGGAGTGAGGCAAGGTTGTATAATGCCAGTGGTTTTACTCAACATTTATAGTGAGTGTTTGATTAAATTAATTGAGGAAACAGAAGGAGGTATTAAGTTTAATGAAAAATGGGCGAACAACATTTATTATGCTGACAACAGTACTGTTGGCTGATTCAGAAGGAGGAAATCTGATGAAGTTAGTGATTATAGGAGAATACGGTGGAGAATATAGACTAGAGTCTAATATGGACAAAACAAAATTATGGTGGTTTGCAAGAATCCTGGGAAAACATGAAAGATTCCAAAGAATGACACAGCTGTCCAGAAAGTGAGAATTTTCTACTTAGGAAGCACTGTTACAAAAGACAGAAGACTGGATACAGAAGGCAGCACTAGAACAGCTAGAGCAAAAGAAAGAAAAAACCTCTGATGAAAAGAGTGAATTCTGACTTAACACACACACACACACACACACACAAACCCTGTGTGTTTAAAAAACACAAACCCTGATCTGTGTTACATTATAGCTGTGAAACATGGACATCAAATCACTAACTAACAAACTGCAATCCTTGGAATTAATGTATTCTAGAAGAATCCTGGCTAGACCATGTAAGCAACAAAAATTATTGGAGATGTTTGGAACTCAAAGTCAGATCTTATTGAAAAAGAAAGACCAAATTTGATTTGCAGGGCATATTTTAAGAGGTTCATCAGGCAATGCAAAAGGAAAGTTGATGGCAGAAGAACACAAGAAAAGATTTTGGATGGATAATGTGGTATCTGGGTGGATCAGGAGGAATATTCACTCACCAAGAGATTAACAAGAATTGTACAGAATGGATTGCTATGGTTGCAAATCTCCAGTAATGGAGATTCCACACAAGATAACAATCAGCTACATTCTGTTGAGTAATGCTGCTGGGTTTAACTGAAAAAATAATTGAAGATACAGCTGCCAAGCGCTCCTCTGTAGAAGACGCAGTGGTTGTTTGCTTTTCTCCTGAGTTAATCAGTTGTGGTATGCGTGCTCTGTGTGTTCTATGCGACTCAGCATGCCTGATGTTCCCAGCCTTTTGTGGTCACATCCACACAGACCCTACAATGGTATAGCTGGCAAATGACACTGTTACTGTCCCCAGTATCCACTTTAAAGACATTCTCCTGGCTTTGGAAACATTTCAGTGTGCTTTCCAGGAGAGGGTTGGGGGATTGTAGCTGGTGACAGTTACTGCTGAGTTAAATGCAGTGTGGAAACACTGCCGTCCCCTCTAGTGTTCACACCAAAACCATGTCCAACAGAGAGGAAGGCTGTGACTCTGCACCTGGGGGATGTGACTAACAACCACATCCTTTCCAGATCTGAAGTAATGACAGCAGAAGTTCAGAAGGAGCTAATGGTCTCTGGGCAGTAGCTTGCTGGGAGTCAGCCTCTGCTTCAGAACTTTCAAGTCGTGCAGTGCTTGATTAGTGTCACAGCTCCAGTCAACCTTCTTCCCACCACCACCACCGCTGCACTCTGACTGGTTGGTTGTGCCCTGGGGCACATTCCTTTCCAGAGGAGCTGTATGTCTTGGGCAGAGGTTTGTCCTGACTCCTTTGTTTGGGGGGAGGGATGATCCTGGTTCCAAATCCTCTCCCTTTACTTCCTGTGTTTCCAGCTGCAGAACTTACAGCTTCTCCATTGAGCCATTCCCAAACCTGCCGAGGTAGTCTCCTTTTTCCCCACCCTAACTCCTACATAGGAAGTGCACTGCTTCCAACCTGCCTTGCACTGGAGTCTGCTACTTCCCTGACACAGCTTTGAGATGGGGGCTATGGAAGAACCGTTCTTTGCTATTTGCTCTAGCAGGCTAGCATCAACAATTCTACCTGGCCCACCTCAGACATCTGCTGCTTTTAAGTCCCTTTTGATCTTACAGAACAGGTGAGGTGAGGTGCAGGCAGGTTTTGTTAAGTAAAATAGGTCAAAGAATAATTATGGCCCTCACACAGCAGTGGCATCCTGCAGCTAGGAGGACGAGACAAACAGTAACTGCTAATATACTGGTTGAATCCCATCCTGAGAGTCTGACTCCTTAGATCGTTTCTTTCAGCAAAAAGTAAGATGCTGTAGTGACTCTGCAGCTTCAAGCAAACAAAGTCAGGCTGCTGCAGGTCAGGCTGTGAGTTCATGTGGGTAACCTCAACCAATCTGAAGTATGTGCACTCATCCAATGAAAGAACACTCAGTGGCTTGAGCATTGGCCTGCTAAACCCAGGGTTGTGAGTTTAATCCTTGAGGGGGCCATTTGGGGATTGGTCCTGTTTTGAGCAGGGGGTTGGACTAGATGATCTCTTGAGGTCCCTTCCAACCCTAATAATCTATGATTCTAACACAGTGCAACGTCTGAGATGAGTGACTGACATACTGCACTGAAGTGGAATTTTCCAGCCGCAAGTCTAAATGAAACGAGAAACTCAAAGTTCTCTAGTCAAAACAAATGGATAAAGATATAATACTGATTTCTTCTTGGTTTCAAATTGTCTTAGTTAAAAACAAATCTAACCATCTCTGCAAAATGTTTCCATTTTGACAAAACAGGAAATTCTGATTGAAAAAAAAATTGACAGCTGTTTTCCCCAATCGGCTCTGTTCCTCATTGATGGGTCTGTAGAAACACCCAAGTACAACAGGACAAAACCACATTATGAGAAGTTCATCTAAATTGGTTACTACTTAAGCTTTGATAGTTTTGATATAAAAAGCCTCGGTCTGAATCGCCCATGGTTTCTGTTCTGGTTTTATGAAGACTCTTTGGCCATCAATAAGATTAATACCAAATAGAGTGACTTCTCTGTTTCATACATATGTACCTTACCAGAATAACCCTCTTGGCAGTATTTCTGTATGTAAAATAGTTCAGAAGGAATCACTGAACATGCTCAGTAAAGGCTTTAAGCAGAGCAGCCCAATTTTTGTTCTGTGTTGAACCACACTCTTCTCCCATTTCTGCTCTTGGCAATTTTTAAACACTGGCTACAGAGCTCAGCTGACTTAAAACCTCTGTCAAAATTTAAAGAAAAGAAGGATCACACTCTAGAAGTGTAATAATCTCAAATGCCCAATTACCAAGTCATTCATTCAAATTAAACATGCACCCACTAATTTGTATATGGCAATCTTCTTGAGCTGTATCTAAATATGCTAAATCTTTGTTTAATGAAAATGCTGATTGTTTTTTACAAGAGAAAATAAATCATCCAGGTATAGCACCAGCTGGTATTAGGAATATTCTATCTCCTTGACAAATCTAGCTCACTAACTGTACTGCTAACAATTTTTAATAAAAAGAAAATAAGACCAATATTGTCAGGAAAGGGTACATAACTTTCCATATGTAGGCTATATGCCAGAGACTTGCATGTGTGGTTAACTTTAGGTTAGTGAGTAGTCCCAAGGAAGCACTTAAATAAGGTCCTGCCTGATCTTGCAGAGTATGCAATTGAGCAGCCTCTTAGACTAACATAAGACTACTTGCATGCATAAGTATACTTTTAACTGAGCAGACATGCATCTGACGAAGTAGGTATTCACCTACGAAAGCTCATGCTCCAAAACCTCTGTTAGTCTATAAGGTGCCACAAGACTCCTTGCTGCTTTTACAGATCCAGACTAACATGGCTACCCCTCTGATACTTAAGTATATCTTTGTATCTTTGGACTAAAAGTTAAATTGCCTGGTTTCAAATCAGTGGGCTTGTCTTCACTATGTGAGTAAGTCTACCTAAGTTACACTACTCCAGCTAGGTGAATAATGTAGCTGGAGTTGACATAGAACCATAGATTATTAGGGTTGGAAGGGACCTCAGGAGATCATCTAGTCCAACCTCCTTGCTCAAAGCAGGACCAATCCCCAACTAAATCCCCAAATAGCCCCCTCAAGGATTGAACTCAGAACTCTGGGTTTAAGCAGGCCAATGCTTAAATCACTGAGCTATCCCTCCCCCCATAGCTTAGGTTGGCTTCCCCCAGTGTCTTCACTGTGCTGTGTTGACAGGAAACACTCTCCAGTCAACTTCCCTTACTCTTCTCTGAGAGCTGGAGTACTGGGGGTTGACTGCTCTGCCGCTCTTCACTAGACCTGCTAAATCTATCCCTGCTCCATTGATTGCAGCAGTATCATCTCACCGTAGTGAAGACCAGCTCAATGATGCTTTTGCAGTTTTGGGATCCAAATCTGAAAACGTTGGTCTTAATCCCTACTTCCCACCTCTGTGGCTATATTTTCCCTTCTGTAAAATGGAGGCAAAAATACTCACTCACCTTTACTCAAAGCACTTTCAGATGTATGAATGAAAACAAAGTGACCATTTAAGCACTACTAATAACTATATAGGTATAGTGTGTGTAGCAATGCCTGTAGCTAAGATTGCACAAGTTATGGAGAACTAGGAAATACTTGTATTTTTGTTTCTCAAAACTATCACATATCCCTCAGTATTGCAGTGGGACACCCTGCCTGAAATCACAGTTAACTCAACATGAATTTTAAATAAACTGAGCATGAAAGGTAAAACAGTGGCATGGACAAGGAGCAACTCCTCAAAACACAATAGACAGGTTTAAACCTGTGGAGAGGGACTCCTCAGCACCAAAGTGCCAAGAGAGCCATTTGCTAAAGCTAAGAATCTGGAGATTGGAAGACATTGGTCTGTTAAAGGATCTATCCCCCAGAAAAAGAAGGGGAAGTCATCAGCATGTTGTGAAGCTGACACAGAAAGAAGATGGAGGAAGAGTCTGGAGATCTACAAGCAAGCTATAACTTGGTGCCCAAGGAGAACAGAGCGGTGTCAGGTTTACCCAAGGGCTCAAGGGTATGCCAAGCATGGCGAAGAGGGTGTGTTGGTCTCTCTTTTTAAAACCACTTCTCTAAATAAAAGTCATATGCTGTTTTGAAAACACTGCTTGTGTGTCACTGCATACTATTACTGTCCACAAGCTTGCAAAGAGAAACACTGAAGATGCCAAGCCCATTGGGCCTACTAAGTGACATGATCAGCAATTGAGGGTGTAGCCCAGAAACTCAAAAGAAGAATGAGATGAATTCTGTAATCCAGCCGAAGAGAAGGCACATCCTGCCACTTGATATGGGTGCCTTTGGGGAACTGTAAGAGATTTCAGCAGGGGCAGCCTGCTCTGGCACCATGACACAAGTGTTTCTACTCTAAGGAAGTTAGAAAAAAAGTTATAAATTATCTTGACTATAAAATAAAGTGTAATGTTCTTTTGAACAACTCTGGCATGACACTGGTAGAAAGCTCCTGGTTCACAGTTGTACTTTGGTGGGCTAGTGAAACCTGGCAAATTCTCAATCTTAAAAAAAGAATTCTTAAGGATGTTGCTCATACAAGAGTCTGCAATGTAATCTCTTACTGGTCTCACAGCATTCTACTGTTTCTGTGCATGCAGGCTAGGAGAGTTCTCAAGCAGTGCTGTGTCTGCCATGATTAGTGAAGGTCATAGGATATGAAAAGAATTATATAAAGTATGTTAAGGCTCCTCTCTCATAGACTGCAAATATTCAGTACAGAATGTTCTCCTCTAGACTAGCAAATAGTTGAATCTAATGGTTATTTTTAAAACAAAGGAAATTTCATACAACGAGAAATAAGAACCCAGAGAAAGTTGTAAAATGAAGCACTTCAAAGTAATGAAATGGCATATTTAAGGTTGCTGACATTGTGCATATGCATTACAACAGTTTTACTGGATTACCTTTCTTCCGCCATGATTCACGCGCACCAATCTCATTCAGGTATATTACATACAGGCTTAAAAAGGGCTGTATAGTGAATTGGTCAGGGCTTTAGAATGCCCCCAGACCCACTCAAAAGGTCCAGAGAGGCTCGGGCCATTTCTAGCTTTTGATGATGGACAAAATAATGATGACACATGAAAGCAAAATAAGGCACCAAACAAAAAAAATCCAACCCTCGTCTATTAAAAAATATATATTCAAATTCTTTTCTAGCTTCTGTGCAAACGCACTAATGGGGGGGGGGGTCGAAATCTAGCTTTCGTGCAATGTCACAGTTAATAGTAAGCATAGCAAGCCCATTCAAATCCTCTTGTCCCATAGCTGACCAGTGATAGTTCTTTACCTGCTTCAACACGTTGAAGGTGCGATCACCTGAAGCCAATGATGCAGGCAAACTGACAAAAATATGCACTGTGATTGTGATATTAGGAAACACCCTGGAGAGAGTCCAAGTTCAAGTATTTCTTGAAGCAATTCCTTTGGCTTGGAATCCAATTTAAAGTTTGTGGGACATATTCATTTGAGGAATGCAACCTCGGTCATGGAGATCTTTTGCAATTTTTGTTGTACTGTTGCTGAAATTGTTCAGCTGTAGAAAGTAGATCTTCATTACTCAATCTGTTGAACTGCCAAAGAAACCTCAAAAGAGTACAAAATTAGTTAACGTGACTCAAATTGACATGTAAAACCTGACTGAATAGAGTCAGTGATGACAAGGAAGACATTGACTCTATAATGCTCTTCAGCATAGGATTCAGTAGGTAAATTGCGATTGGCGGAGAATTCAGATGAAATGCCAATATTCTGTGCTACTAATTTGGACTCAGTCAGGATCACATCCCATTGTTCACGAATCTGTTGAACGTCATTGACAAGACTTTCAAGGTTATCCCTCTCAATATCAAGTGTAGCATTGTGTGCTTCAATTACCAGATGAGTTTGGTGGCTCATTGTAAGTAGCTTCATCCACAAAGAGGACATCAGGATGCATTCAAATTTGGACATGTACTTCTGAATAGACTAAAGTTCAGTTTGAGCCTGTGCAGTGAGATTAAATGAGCTTAAATCTCTCAAAGCCTTTTTCACTGAATTCAAATGCTGTGCAACTGGTTGAAGACCATCAATTTGTGCAGACCATCTAGTGTTGGACATCCCATGCAGTGAAACAGGAAGATATTGCTTCAGAATTCCCCACCTTTGTGGACTGCTACTGAAGAGATTGTACATTTGCTGAACAGTTCCAAAGTAAGTAATTGCCTTCTTGCATGATTCAGTACAGTCAACACCTATAAGGTTCAGTGTGTTGTTTCCACATCTGGAGAAAATGCAGTTCGAATTATGCTCAAGCAGAACTGCTTGTACACCTTTATACTTCCGAGCCATATTAGATCCATTGTCATAGGCTTGACCAATGCAGACTTGAAAAATCTAACTTAAAACCTTATAGAATTGCTAGTACTGAAGCAGAAATTTCTTTTCCAGTTTTGTGAACTTAACAAAATAAACCTTTCTTCAGTTGAAAATTTTGAACTGTCTACAATCTTAACATATCCAATAACCATAGTAGTCTGTTCCTTGTGAGAACAATCTGGAGTGGCATCAATGACTGAAAAATACTTGGCATTTCAAATCTCATCAAGAACTGTTGTTTGTATAAAATGACCCACATAGCTCAATAAACTCGTTTTGTATGTGTGCGAAGAGATAATGGACTTGCATGTGCCTTTAGACTCTCTTGCAATTTTCAGACATGTTTAACATGCTTTGATATAGTGGGTCATATTTGCTGAGAAGCTCAACTATGCCTAGAAAGTTTCCATTTGCACGATCACCAATATGTTGACTGGAACCAAAGAAAGCCAATCCCTGCTCAGAAAGAAAAAGGATGACGTTCAGGATGCACTCCTGAAGTTTTTTCCAGTTTAGTTTCTGTAGAGAGTTTAATCAAGAGTATGTCCTCAACTGAACTTTCAGCTTATGCTGCCCTACTGGCTGATTTCCATGCAAGACAGTTTTCTTTGTGTGACACTGAACTCTCATGTGATGGCATTTGGTCTTTCAACTTCCTCCAGCCTCTATTGATGCTCCATCCTAATTGATCAGAGCGAACTGATGCATTTGCAGCACTTTTGTTCAAAATGAAGCAGAGTGCACAGTACGGAGATTTTTTTTCTGTACTTCAACATAACCAGTTTCTTGTGCAGGTTTCACCATTTGGAAGAGTGTTTGTCAGCAGATGAGTAGGGAAAGCAGGATTATCAGCATCTCATGGAATGTTACTTGGAATTTCAAAACAACTAATTTGAAGAAAAGATTGCATTTGGGCAGCATTGCTCTTGTCAATAATTCCAGTAGTCAGTCAGTCAAACCTGTAGTACTCATGGATTGCTCTTGCTGCATAAGATCTACATCTTCCTGTTGCTGTTGAGTTTCTTGATCATACATAGGATCTTTTGCTGCATTTGTTACTGTTGGCCCATCTCCTGCTTGACTATTGTCCTCATGTTCAGGTATTGGCATTAAAATATCAGCTGTTGCAGTTGGAGTTTTCATTATCTGTAGCATTGTTTGTTGGTTAAGGTGTGTTTTCCAGTGGTTTGAGAAATGAAGTTATTGGCTTTGAGGTCTTAGCTGCTGCTTCACTCAATTATTTTCGCCGTCTCTTGCTCCACCACTTTCAAATCTCCTCTTAGTGATCTATCCACACTTGAAATATTCTGCTATAAATAAGTAGCTTATCTACACTTGATCTCTTCTACTGTAAATATGTATGCAAATGCTGAAAAGACTTAAAACGAAGGAATACTGATTAAGAACACAAAATGAAACAGATTATCCTTATCACTGAATCAACTCTCAAGCACACAAGGTATAATATAACAGGGATTACATATATATAGTAAACACAGGCATGGATATGGACAGAGGGATAATATCCAAACATTTCAAACGTGTGTTGTCACAAAACTCACTGTACAAGATTGTCCTCAAATTTTCACCTTGAATTTGGGGCTATAGCTAAAGCCTTTGATGATGAGCAAGGTAGGGCTCGACTGACCAGTCACCCTTTTTTAAGTTACCACATGAAGATAATATGGAGGAATTCTCACACATCAATAATTTCTTAGTCAACTAGATGTAAAACTATAAAGACACTAAAATGTAACAATTCTCTACCTTTCAACATGCACTTGATCCAGCATCAGCCACTAATATTGGTTTGTTTATATAATCAGCTGATCTGAGAGGACACGTTCATCATGGTCTAATCTTGTACCATCATAGACTCAGACTTTAAGGTCAAAAGGAACCATTATGATCATCTAGTCTGACCTCCTGAACAATGCAGGCCACAAAATCTCATCCATCCACTTCAATAACAAACCCCTTACCTAAGTCTGAGTTATTGAAGCCCTCAAATTGTGGTTTGAAGACCTCAAGCTGCAGAGAATCCTCCAGCAAGTGACCCGTGCCCCAGGCTGTAGAGAAAGGCGAAAAACCTCCAGGGCCTCTGCCAATTTGGCCTGGAGGAAAATTCCTTCCCGACCCCAAATATGGCGATCAGTTAAACCCTGAGCATGTGGGCAAGACTCACCAGCCAGCACCCAAGAAAAAAATTCTCTGAAGTAACTCAGATCCCACCCAATCTAACATCCCATCACAGACCACTGGGCAGAACCAATATATTTTTATTAATATTTATGAACATTAACTCTTAGTATGACAATCTATTTCATTTAACAAAAAAAATTGTCTTTTATGAAATCACATCTCTTATTTGCTTAAATTTGCAGCTCTAAGCTGAAAGAGTGTCACATTTTGTTCTGATAGGGAAGTGCATAAAAACAAGTTGCGAAACTTGTTAATTTTTTGGCATTTGATAAGTGTCTAAATTTGAGGGCCCCCTTTGAGCTTGAGGCCCAGGACAAATGGCTTTCCTGCCCCCCTCCCTTGATTGGCCCTGCATGCCTCACAAGGTGCTGGAAAGAAATCCATTTATGCTTATGAAGCACTCACAACATGGTGTGAAGCACCATAGAAACATCTAAAACAACAACAAAAAATCTTTATTTAGGCCTAGGATAGTATGAAATAAGTGAGGCCTAGGCCACACATTGAACAATGAGGATGAAAAAAAAAATCTCTCTATAACTGAACAGCTGGCATGTTTGCCAAGTGTCATCACACACTGAATGAGGCAGACAGGGAGGGCTCCAGGGTTTTTGCCGCCCCAAGCAGGGAAAAAAAAAAGCCGCGATCTGCGGCACTACTGCTGCTGCTTGTCTTCAGCTCAGTTGGGTGGCCGGTCCTTCACTCCAAGAGGGAGTCAGGGACCCACCGCCGAAGAGCCGGACATGCTGCCCTGAAGAGCCGCCGTTGGCTGCCCCAAGCACCTGCTTGCTGGGCTGGTGCCTGGAGCCGGCCCTGGAGGCAGAGAGACTGAAAAAAATAGCATGTATCATGTATTTAAAGGCTGTGACATAATGTATACACAAAAGGGGCAGAGAGTTTAGGCTGTGGAGTAATATACTATAAGTGAGAAAGTATAGCATAACAGAAGGGATGTTTGTTTCTTATTTTCATAGAAATGCTTGCAGCATGGAGAATAGTGTACCTGATGCTATAAAGGAAGAAAATACATTTAACAATAACAAAGTTTATTTGGCAAGATTTGTACACACTGCTTAATGGTAACTGATCCCCAGATCAATACTGGCTCATGCGAGGACACCAGCTGGAGACTACAGCAATTTGCATTAAATCTGACATGTTTCACTACTATCCTAGAGCCACTGCAGCTGCTCTTTCTTAGTGATTCTCTCATTCATATCAGTTTCACAGCAGTGCATCTCCATTGACTTCAATGGAGTGACTTATATCTGCATATTTGAAAGATGGGTCAGACCCATTAATTTTATAATAATCTCAAATAAATTTTTATTTTATAGACAAAAAAAAAATCAACTCCCTCCTTTTCTTCCCCCTTAAGGTCACTCCTATTTACTATGCTCTTTGCATTTCTGACAGCCTTTGTGCTGTTAATTCTTCTGACTTATAGTTGAGATGGACAAATCCCCGAAGTCCAGTGGTTTAGTCCTGAAGCCTCTCTAAAACATATACACTGGGCTTTTCAAAGGTACCTGGAAATTGAACATCCATCTTAACATCAAAATTCAATTGGATTTGGATCCTAACTCACTAAGATTGCTTTGAAAACCCTGGATTTAGACTCCCCAGTACATCATGATTCATTTTCATAGCCTGGTCACAGCTTGGATATTTGGAGGCTACTGCAGCAGCCATCCCCCATTCCTGGTCCCCCTTTGAGGGGAGTTTATTACCACCCTATGGTGAAAGCAGATGGCCTGTTATTAGAATCCACGTGCTGGGCACTGTGTTCTTTTGCACCAAACTACATTGTATGAATCAGAAGCTTATTAGTAGGGGTCTACTTAAATCATGGAGGAATCATATTGTCTGCAGGTTTGTCATGGCATAAATAGCAAATTTTGTTGATGTGTTGTGTATACACACACAGTATGAACAAGTACTGTACTCTACTACTCTTACATTTGTAAGTCACCCAGGCTGTGATTGACCTTTTCCCAAAAAGTGACAACTCCCCTCTCCCCTGCCCCATACCATCCCACTCTTCTGTGCTGCTGGAGGTAGATGTGCTGCCTTCAGAGCTGGGTGCCCAGCAAGCAGCTGCCACTCTCTGGCCACCCAGCTCTGAAGGCAGAACAGAAGTAAGGGTGGCAATATCATGGACCCCCTGCAATAGGCTTGACCCCCTTTTGGGTAGGACTCCTATTCTGAGAAATGCTGTGTACCTCTGTATATTTTTACCCTACCGTAAAGGGCAAAAGTACACTAAGACCAAACATCCCAGTCTATTATTAGTCCTTCCTGGCCATGAATTTGGTAGGGCCCTACTTATTAGGGAGAGAGTTGGACAGTGGAAATCCAATTTAAAAGTTGCAGTGGGAGAAAGGGCTGGGGGTTTAGTTGTTCAGTGGTAAATAATTAGCTCCAAAAGAGTAGGTTGGCACAATATGCATATATGAAAATGTTATGGACTACTTTTCCTGTTTTTCAGCTGGAAACTTGTAAGTTTGCACCACTGAATGTTTCCAGATACAGAAAAGCAATTAGGAATTTTATCTGTACAATGGACAGCAAGCCAGGGAAGATAACGGAGTGAGATGACCCCTTTTCCTGGAACAAAAGGGCAGTTTAGTCAGGGCCAGCTCCAGCTTTTTTGCCACCTCAAGTGAAGAAAAAAAACAACCAACAAAAACAAACCCTGATTGAGCTACTGCTGAAGTGCTGCTGAAGAGGAAGAAGGGAAGTGAAGGACCCACAGCTGAATTGCTGCCGAAGACCGAACCAATTGAACTGCTGCTGAAGTGCTGCTGCCGACCCAACAACGGGCGGACTGCCACCCCCTTCTATTGGCCACCCCAGGCACTTACTTCCTTTGCCAGTGCCTGGAACCAGCCCTGAGTTTGGCCAGAGCATTCTGCACTCCGAGGTTCAGAAAGCAGAGATTTTGGAAGTAATCCCACTGTAGTCTATGGGGCTGCTCATGAGCATGCAGTTATGTATGTTCTTAAATCTCCACTAGATTAGTACCTTAGTTTAGTTCATTATGAAAAAAAGGGGTGAAAGGAATTGCAATCACCAACACAGGAAGATATTAAGACCGGTGTAATGATTTAATTAGAGGACAGATTGAATCTTGGCAACATTCCAGATGTGGTGAATTACAAGCAAGAAACTTCCCACAGGGGGAGTAGGGAGGGAGGGGGAAGAGTCAGATTCAGAGATGGCACCAAGATTTCTACTGCAGGGAAAGATGAAGTGTTTGGAGTCATTTAAATAGTAAGGACTCTAGCAAAAATGGGTCTCTCTAAAATCAGAAGGAAATTCCATTTAACAATCAATCAGAATTAGTTGTGGGTATAGCCAGGACAATCCTATAACAATATTTTCATTTTTCTCTATTTTTGTAATTAAAGACTAGGGTGAGCAGAGCAAGGATAAATATTAAAATACATTTAATACTCTATTCATAAAAAACTAAATTGCTGAGATGTGCAGAGATTGCAGTGCATATTTACTGTACGTTCTTGGAACCAAAACGCAGGTGCTGAAGGAAACTGCTTCTCTGTTGCTGTTATATCTTTGGTGAGCTTAACTATTCAAATTCCAGTATGATGTGTAGGCTGCCTTAGCCTTACTAAATCTTGAGGTTCAAAGAAAGTTAACTGTAGAAATTAACCTTTTTAGGTGCTAGTGCTGATCACCACCAAAGCAGAAATGTTATAGTCTACAAATCAGTGGGAACCATTGTGTTTGCACACACACGTCAGTGGTTCTCTAGTCTTAAATCAGTTGAAGTCACTCCAGTTCACAACTCTGAATCAATGAGAGTTAAATGACAGGGTGAAATTCATCCCACTTTTAATTTAACAAAATGATGCAAGTAGTCCTATTGCTATTCCACAGTGCACCAGTCACTGAAGAACTGACCCATCCAGTTACTTTTCTACATTTCACTACACAGGGGTCACCACTGAGTTAAGTGGAGTTGTGTTTATTTATGCCTTGGCAAATGTTTACATTGTGCATGTGCATGAGAACTTATGAGAAAATGCTGGATGGAAAAAAGTAAGCTCTCCAGTCACAGAACAGGTACAGTACAGTCAGTAGCAGTGCCTAACAGTACGTAACCCTTTCCAGCAAGGATCACTTCTAGGAGACTGAGAATAGCACAGACATACCTACTCATTCTTTTACTTCATTGCTCAGACTACCAAAAAGACCTTTAGTTATTGTCACTGTGCTGTGTGCATTTGTGACGTGGATCCACGTCCATCAGGACATGGACTAACATCATCACAGAGATGAGGTGAGTGAGGTAATATCTTTTACTGGAACAAACTTCTGTTGGTGAGAGACAAGCTTTCGAGCCACACAGAGCTCTTCTCTCTCACCAACAGAAGTTCATCCAATAACAGATATTACCTCACCCACCTTGTCTGTCTAATATCCTGGGATCAACACAGCTATAGTTACACTGCATAAGACCATCATGGGCCATTAAAATATGTGTTTTTTTATCACTACAACCAATCTGGACTGAGTTTGTTTTCCCTCAGTGCAAGATATATTTGCATTGTAGATGAGGAAAACAGAGGGCAGACATTTGCCTGGAAGCAATTAAACAAATTAGAAGATACTTAAGGGGAAAACAAAGTAAATAGACAATTTTGTGTCAAGCAAGAAAGCTTATTTTGTGTCTATTATCTTATTAACATTTGGGTCTAAGTTTTAGGACAAAGTCTCATAAGCGATATGCCAGAATAAAAATTACCAGGGCTGTCACTGAGCGACTGGACTCTATGGGGAAATCAGGGCCCATCTAGGAGTAACTGACTGCCCCAGGTGGATAATTAAGGGTTAATTAGCAAATAAGCACCTGGTCCTAAAAACCATTACCCAAGCTCAGTTAGAGAGAGACTCCTAAGATAGAAGCTCCTTTCCACAGGAGCCTCCTAAGAGGCCTGAGCAGGGAGCCTAGAGGTGTGCTCACATAGACAGTTGTCTGGGGAGCCCACTAGAGTAGGGATCCTGGAAGAAGTGCTCCTAGAGGGAGAGTTGCAGCTGGCAGGCATCTAGGAGGTACCAAAGACACTGGTAGGAAGCCCAGCCTGAATGGTACTACATGCTGCCCCTGGGGAAGAATTGTAGTGGATGGACTTCTACAAACCCCTGACTTCCTCTGGTGGTGGCAAGAGTGCTAGCCCCAAGGATGAAGACCCAAACCTGGTGAAGAGTCCAGTGTTCTCTTCCATCTAGGCTCAAGTGGGGAGGACAAATGAACTAAGAATGAGTTGGTCATCCAGATAAGTTGCTGAGGTGAAGGTTGTGTTTGTTTTGCGTTGGCCTCTGTTAATAAAGATGAACCTTCAAATAGGCTGGATGCTTTTTAGTAACCAAAAGGTTGTCAGGACTGGATACACTTGGTGAGGGGGAGGAAAAAAAATCAGCTCTAAGACCATGCCTGGCCATAAGAGGGTGCTCGGGGCAGCCTGCATGATGACAGGGCTGTCTAGATTCTACAATGTAGCTATTCATGCATATGGCTTTCTGAAGATGATAATTTAGCCGATTAAACTATGCATTTAGTACCACAATGGAGGTCAAATCTATTGCTAGGAAATGAGACTGTGCTGCAGGCAAGAATAATCATCACGAGAACCAAGAAGTAAATTCTTTAATCCACATGATAGAAGATTAACTCATATATTCATGCTGCTTTTTCTCATTTACAAGGGAAAGAATGACCAAGGAAAATATACTGTACCAAAGAGAGGTAATTAAAGTAATCAGTCATTGACGTACTGTACTGTTTTGGATATTTAATAAAATCATTAATGATTGGTCTAATTTGGGCTCACTTTGGAGAGCTAAGAGACTCCAATTTTTCTGTAGACTATAAGTATACAATTCATACTGATATGTGAGGTATATTACCATAATTGTTCCAAATTAGCTAAAAGGACTAGTTTATTCAATACATTCTTTATCTTTTTGTTGGCTTTCTGCACAAGTAGGGCCTATGGAAGTAGAGTTTAGCTATGTCAATGCATCTGAATGGGGTTTCTATAGTACCTCAATAGTCTGTGAAACACTCTCGGTAGGTGCATTTGGCTTCTGGAAGGTAGAGTCCTGTGCCTGCGTCTTCCCTGTGTCCCAGGGATGGCTACTGTGAGGCCAGCAGAATTTGGGAGAAGAAGGGTAGAAGAGAAAGCAAGTCCAGCTGACTTAGAATGGTGGTGCCCCTGTGGGGAGCTCTCTTCCTGCTCCTCCCTGTCTGGGCTCCAGTGTGGGTTTGGGGGGCTGCCTGTGGGCAGTGGGAGAATGGGGTCCAGGGAACTCCCAAGCTTACCCTGCGCAGGCCGACTCTGAAGCCTCTCCCACAGCTTGGGGTGCCAAGTATTACCCCTTCCTCTGTGGCTTGGGCTGGAGAGAATGATCTGCTCTCAGGTACATTTGAGTGGAGTGGCTGGCAAGAATTCAGGCCATCAGTTCAACCCACTGGGGACAAGGGGAGCAAGCCAGCAGCCCCGCTATTTTGCTTCCTGGGCCACCAGCTGAACCCTTGTCCCCTGGCCAGGCTCAACCTTCTCCCCTCCCCGGGCTCAACTCTTTCAGCCAGCAGGTCAGACACAAAGCCCAGAGAGGGGAGAAAAGGAGGTGGGAGGAGCCTCATCTTGCCAGCCTCTGCACTGGCTGGCCCCTTCCTCCACTAGGGCTCTTGCTTGCTCCCTGCAAGCCGCTCAGCCCATCTCCTTTTGGCCTCTCAGACTAATAGCAGTCATCCAAAAGAGCAAAAGCCACCCTCTCCATGCAGTGCACAGAGTGGCTAGCATAGGGCTTGAACCCATGGCCCTGGCATTATTAGCAAGACACTCTAATCAACTGAGCTAGCCAGCCCACAGGGAGCAGGTACTTCCCTGACCCTTTTGGAAGGAGCCACTGTCTGGCACAGGGATGATGTGGACTCCTGTATGACATGAGTGGATCAAGAGGCTTGTTGGTAAGACTGGGGAATTAACTCAAGTGCTAGAGTGTTTGTTTTGCATTCCAGAGACAGTGGGACAGCCTCCCTTCTCCAGCAGCAGGGGAGCAACAGTCTCTTCTTTTAGAGGCCATTGACAGTCAGCGGGCTGAGCTCCTCCAGTGGCCTCCATCCCTCTCCCCTCTTGGCCTCTCAAGAAGCCAGCTCCTGCAGGGCAGAAAGCTGTTTGTCCATGACCCTTCTCCTTCTTGTGGTGGCTGGGAGGCTGGAGACAGGTTGGGGAAGTTAGCAGCTCAACTGGAAAGCATGGAAGAAGTAGTGAGCTAGATACACATTCTCCAGTCTGCTCTGCTGTAGAGGGGGACCTGCCCCTTTCTTGCTGAGCTGTCACTTGAGTGGGATCCCTTTGCCACCTCCTTCCCAGTCTACACAAAGCTGATTGGCTGGGACGGAGTGCCAAAGACAGGATTACTCACATCCCAGGGGTCCATGAAGGGAATGCGGAGATGGGCGAGGGGCGCCCGATACCAGCTCGGCTGAGACCATGTAAACCACACAGCCTCTTGATCTCAGCCAGCATGGCAGCCGTGGGCCAGAGCACACAGACAGCTTGGAGAAAGCCAAAGCGGGGAAGGGCTGCGTTAGTGTGAACAGTGAGTCTGTAGGTGCCTATCCTGGCAGAGGCAGGGTTGTTTTTCTGTATGCTGGGCCAGGGAGCCTGTGTGAGTCCTGCTGGAGCTCCTGAGCTGGGCCTACTCCTGGCTTTGCTTGGGTTAGAGGAAAGTGGTGAAGATAAGAACGGTCCTCCTGGGTGATTGGTGCTTGTTCCAGGGGCTAACTCTCACCCCCGACACACTCCAGGGTGGGAACATTGTTGTTTGTGCCGAGGCACGTGGCAGAGACTCGGGCCCCTTTCCCAACTCTGGATCGCCCCCTACCCCATCTCACGCTGTGTTCTGCTTAGGGCCACAGATCCCTTGCCTTTTTTGCCTGGTGCCTGGCAGTCAAGTCAGATGTGGGGAATTAGCTCAAGGGGGTAGAGCGCTCGCTTTGCATGTGAGAGGTAGTGGGATTGATGCCCACATTCTCCAAAGAGTTGACTAAGGGCTCCTCATGAGCATGGTGGGTGGCTCAGCTTGCTGTCTGTAGCAGTTAGGTGGAAAATCAAAAGCCCTACGCCCCAGGCCCATACCTACCCAGGGGTTCCTTGGCTCCCTTAGTGCCACACTGACCAGCTGAGCTTCAAGCCAACTTTCTTGTGAAAAACATTCTTCTTTCATTTAACCTTCCAAACAGCTCCAAATGGGAAAACACACAAATACCCAAACAGTCCTAATGCTCCCAATGTTTAAAAAAAGGGAAAGGAAAAAATTTCTAAGTGGCCACTGTGTGAGAATTGTACAGTTCCACAAATAAAACCATTGGGAGGGACATTACAGAGAAAGGGGGAATGGAAAGCTGCCCAAATTGGGAGGATGTGAAAAGCTACAGCCCCGTCACTACTCCTGCTATTCACACTTCTGGAAACAGCTGATGAACTTACATGTGCTTTTTGCATCTGAGCCCACACCAGGGGAACACCTTTAAGTTGCAGCCTACCTCTAGCCTGCTAATGAGTTGTCATCAGTGCTCAGGTGGGAGGGGCTAGACCATATCTCTCACTTCTTCTGAGCTACCATTTTATGGTCAAGAATCTGATTCAAGTTATTAATTCTTACAGGTCAGTATTTTAATATCTTTTTACAAAAAAATTGCTAGAATTGTCAGAATCTATTTTACTCTAGTAACTTAATGGTGGTGCTATGGGGAAGTAACTCCTAAAATTCATTTCCTTTTTTGGATGAACAATGCTGTCACCCATATCTGATCCCTTTTATTCTGAGATCATTTTGGATTTATGTAACTAGATTGAAAATGACTGAGATTGTTAGCTCTGAAAAGGACTTTCATGGAAACTTGTAGCAGACTGAATTAAATTTAATTTGCAGCTCAAACTAAACAGGTTTGAAGCAGTGAATGTATATATTGGATTTTGCCTCACGCTACATACTTGCTTTGTAACTGAACATAAAATGAAAATGCAGACCCTTTTCTTAACAGTTTGTATCTCAAAAATGGCTCAAGTTCCCATTTGAACAAGCTCGTTCAACTGTATAATAGTTAAACACAAGCTAAATAAATTGGGAGATGCAACCAGCTAAATAGATTTTAAAGAAAATTGCTAAATAGAAACAGAACACCAGAAGCAGGAAGCCTGCCAAACAATCAGCTGGCCACTGGACAATCAAGGTGCTAAAGGAGCTCCCAAAGATGACAAGTCATTGCAGAGACACTAAATGAATTCTTTGCATTGGTCTTCACTGCAGAGGATGTGAGAAGTACTCTCACACCTGAAACATTTTCAAGTTACAAACTGAACAGTAACTCAACAGGACCAGATGTTAATCACCCAAGAGTTCTGAAGAAACTCAGATATGAAGCTGCAGAACTACCAACTGTAGTATGTAACCCATCACTTAAATCAACTGCTGTACTAAATGACTGGCAGATAGCTAATGTGATGGCCACATTTGAAAGGCTCCAGAGGCAATCCTGGCAATTACAGGCCAGTAAGCCTAACTTCAGCACCCCAGGCAAACTGTCTCACTCTGTAGGAGAGAACAGAATGATAAGACATATAGGTGAACAGAATATGTTGTGGAAGAGTCAACACAGCTTTCGATGAGACGTGATTTGCCCTTTACAATCTATTAGAATTCAAGGGGGTCAACAAACATGGAAAAGGGTGATCCAGTGGATATGATGTACTTGGACTCTCAGAAAACCTTTGGCAAGGTCCCTCACCAAAGGCTCTTAAGCAAAGTAGGTATCATGGGAAAAGAGGGCAGGTCCTCACAGATCAGTAACTGTTTAAGTGATAGGAAAAAAAGGAGTAAATGTTCATTTTTCCGTAGTGGAGAGTGGTAAATATAGGGGTCTCCCAAGAATCTGCTTTGGGATCCATGCTGTTAAACATTTATAAATGATGTGGAAAATGGGGTAAGCAATGAGGTGGCAAAGTTTGCAGACAATACACAGTTACTCAAGATAGTTAAATCCAAAACTGACTGCCAAGGGATCCCTGTTAAAGGGATCTCAAAACTGAGAGACTAGGCAACAAAATAGGAGATGAAATTCAAAGTAATGCACATTGGAAAACATAATCCCAACTATACTATAGCATAATCTAAAGATTATGTAATTATATTGATTACGTAATTCTGTTATCACTTTGAGGATAGACAGATTCCAATATTAAATTACATAGTTGGGAACCCTGATGTGCACAGTTCACACTATAGGATCTCTTCTATATTTATGTATATTTTATTAAATGTAGTAAAGATCCAAACACTAATTCAGTAAGGTAGCTAAAGAGACTACAGAATGGACATCTGAACATCCATATACTCCCCATGCATTGCAGGACAACCTGAAAGGTTAGCCATTATCTTCTTCACCATCACCTTCTGTGACGTTGCACCCCATAATGCTTTATAGAAATATGCTTATGAATGTAAATATGACATAACTGAAATGTGTTTAGTGCTAGATATGCCATGTAACATCTCTGCAAAGGTTATGGTCTACTGAATATATTCATCCTATTTGTATGCATGTGTTGTTTTTATATTTGAAGTTATGAATATTGGCTATGTGCTTATTTGATTTTAAGTAGTCTCAGTGAAGCATTTGGTCAACTTCTTGAGAAAAGATTATTCTCAGTAAGTGCCCGATCAAGAAACACTTAAACTGACAATGGACTTTGATAGACACCAGTCCACATCTGAGCTTTCCTGGGAACATTTGGGCTAACAGGTGGACCATGGTGTCAGCCTGTAAAGAACTGAGTCATGCATGGACATGTGACTTCAAAACTCCATCTTGTAGCTGTGATGCTGCATAGGAAAACACAAGGGGATTCCACCCACAAGAGGGAGACTATATAAATCCCTGGGAAATCCATCCATTTTGTCTTCAGCAGGAACAAAAGATAGTTTCTCCACCCCAAAGAGGTGCCTGAAAGAAACTGGAACAAAGAATATTAACTACAGGGGTGGGAGTGATTGCTGGACCCAGACTAAGAGGAAGTCTAGGTCTGTAAAAGAGGCTTGGAACATCTAAGGGTGAGATTTACTTGCATTTAGTTTCTTACTGTATTAGGCTTAGACTTGCATGTTTTATTTTATTTTGCTTGGTAATTCACTTTGTTTTGTCTATTACTTGGAACCACTTAAATCCTACTTTTTAATATTTAATAAAATCACTTATACTTATTAACCCAGAGCAAGTATTAATTCCTGCGGGGAGCAAACAGCTGTGCGTTTCTCTCTATCAGTGTTACAGAGGGTGAACAATTTATGAGTTTACCCTGTTTAAGCTTTATATATAGAGTAAAACTGATTTATTTGGGGTTTGGATACCATTGGGAACCAGGTATGTGGATGTTGGAGACAGGAACACTTCTTAAGCTGTTTTCAGTTAAGCCTGCAGCTTTTGGGGACATAGTTCAGACCTGGGTCTGTGTTGCAGCAAGCTAGCATGTCTGGCACAACTAGGCAGGGCATTGAAGTCCCAAGCTGCCAGGGAAAACAGGCTCAGAGGTAGTCCCAGAATGTCAGGTGGCAGTCCCAAGGGGGTTTCTGGGACTCAACCCATCACACCTTCATCACCAATAGCCATCATTCTGGCACTGCCTGAGTGCTACATCTCTCTCTCCCCTACTGTCCACAAGTTAGGATGTAATTTTTGTAACCACTATGTCTAATGCATGTCCAGTAGGGGTACTTCTTTTCCTTATTTGTATTTCCTCACCCTACTAATGTTGAGGTGCCGTTCTCTTATAGGTGAAGATATTAGGATCTCTACTTATCATACAGATCAATTCACTCTCTTGTGGTTGGATGTTTTTTACAAATTTTCCAAAATCTGGTGTTATCTCATATTTCTATGGTTGGCTTATGTCATCATGGACAAAAGTCACCTTTACACTCTATTTCCAGTTCCCCAAAATGCAGGGGTTACCTTTGGGATGTTTATCTTTGCCAGAGTTCTTAGGCCTCAAGCCTCATGCTAAATGCTGAAGCTAATGTCTTATAGCAGTGTTTCTCAAACTGGGGTCCGCACACCTCTGGGGGCAGGTGTCTGTGGACCCCACTGATCAACTCCTCTCCCTCCCTCCAGCATGCTAAAAGTCCCGTGGGGCAGCAGGGCTAAGGCAGGGTCCCTGCCTGCCCCAGCTCCGCACTGCCCCTAGGAGCAGCCAGCATGTCTGCCTTGCACCCCCTCCCACACCAAATCTCCCTCCCAGAGCATGCACCCCAACCCCCTGCCCCAGCCTGGGTGAAAGTGAGTGAGGGTGGGGGAGCGTGAGCAATGGAGGGATGGGGCCTCAGGGAAGGCAACAGGGCAAGGACTGAACAGGGGGACTTGGGGGTCTTCAGGTTACTAAAGTTTGAGAACCACTGTTTTATAGGATACCAGCCTGTGGGTTCCTTACATTACTGCTGAATATCATAAATGAAGAATGTAATGAATGCAAGACAATGAATATAATAAAGGCAAGCTAGCCCCATGGGCTACAATAAATACAAATTGTGGGGTCTACATTAGCTGTTACCACTCAAGAAAGATCTTGGAGTCATCATGGATAGTTCTCTGGAAACATCTGCTCAGTGTGCCATGGAAGTCAAAAAAGCTAACAATGTTGGGAACCATTAGGAAAGAGATATACAAGACAAAATATAATGCCACTATGTAAATCCATGGTATGCCCACAACTTGAATATTGCCTATAGTTCTGGCTGCCCCATCTAAAAGGAGGTTATTAGAACTGGAAAAAGTACAGAGAAAAGCAACAAAAAATGATGAAGGGTATGGAACAGCTTCCATATAAGAAGAAATTACAGAGACTGGGATTGTTCAGTTTAGAAAAGAGATGATTAATGGGGGATATGCTAGAGGTCTATAAGTCATGAATGATATGGAGAAAGTGAATAAGTGTTTGGATCACCCAATGAAATTAATAGGCAGCAGGTTTATAAAACAAATATGATTACTTCACGCACTGCAGTCAGCCTGTGGAACTTTTTGCCAGGGAATGTTGTGAAGGCAAAAGTATAACTGGATTAAAAAACATATACAAGTTCATGAAGGATAGGTCCATCAATGGCTATTAGACAAGGTAGTCTGAGACGCAACCCCATGCTCTAGATGTCCCTAAACCTCTGATTGCTATAAGATGCGTGTGGACCACTCAATAAATTGGTATGTTCTCTTCATTCTCTCTGAAGCATCTGGCACTAGCCACTGTTAAGACAGGATACTGGGCCAAGTGGACCACAGGTCTGACCCAGTACGGCCATTCTTATGCTCTTAGTCTTATATTCTTGTCTATTTGTAGATAATTTTTAGAACTAGCTTCCTGTCCTCAGTGAAATAAACTAGAGGAGGAAAATACCCATTTAGTCATCTTTGTTGTGAGAGTGTTCTGTAAAGAAATATCCATGTATTATAAATAGTTAATGGAGAAGGTGAAGTATCTGATGCTCAAGAATGTATGCCATTGTCCTACATTTTATAGGACCAATACAATAGCTTGTAGAGCACTGCACATAGCTTTTTTTGTACTGGTCTTAAATCTTGCCTGTTCTCCTACCAGTTTAGCATTGTGTTGCCTAGATTTAAATACCCCAAGTGATGGAGTTTCCATGATTTCCTATAGGAGAATATCCACAGCTAAATTTTAAAGATCCTGAATAGAGCTGGTCAAAGTTTTTCAGATGGAATGTTTTTCCATCTGAAAATGCTGATTTGTTAAAATTAAGTTTTTTAAAATAATTTTGAAATGACAACTTGATATAATATGAAATGAAAAGTAAAAAAAAAAAAAAACCACCCAAAATGAAATGATTGTTCTGAAAGGAAACCTCAATCTTTTTTGGTTTTGTTCTGAAATAAAACAAACAAAATTTTGAAATTGTGAAACTTCCATTCTGCAGGAAGTTCAGTTCTGTCACAGATCTACTCCTTGGCATTTTGACATCTTACCATGTCTCACTTCAATAATTTTTAATGAAATGACATGTAATAGCTCAGTATCACAACACACAAATCCCTTTGTGAATATTGCCCTTAGTTTTTAATAAAAGTTTTCATTTGGAATTTACTGAGTCATCTCCCCTCCCCCACTCTGTTATTTTTATGTAAGAAAACAGTTAACATTTTCAATAAATTGAAAGGTCATTTGGTTATTAAGTCAAAGCTAGAAATGAACATCCATATTCTCCTTGTGTGTGTTGGGGGGAGGTAGCGGGAGGAAATCAGTGAACATCCATTTCTCATAGGCAGTGTATCTCCCCAGAATTGTCCAAGTTCTTCACTAAATTGCATGAGAGTGCACCCTGGGAAACAAAGCATGCAGTCCATTGTAGGGTCTTGGCCTTTAATTGTAATGATTGTGAAAAGCAGTGCTTAACAAAAGTGCACTAACTAGGTACAAGCTATAATACCTCATTCCCACATTTTTACTGTAGCCATAGAAAGAATCAACATAAGCCAGTGTAGAATTTACACTACATTGCCTCTTCTCTGCATCAATTTCAATGTCTGAAAACTTTATATAGTTTCTCAGTTATGGCAGTTTAGTAATATAGAATGAGCTGCTACACCAATACAGTAGTCTTGTTTGTCCTAACAATTTAGAATCTTCTGCAGATTTTACCCTTCATTTCCCTCCTTCTCCAGATCATTAATAAAGATGCTAACCATGATGAAACCTGATCACTTATTCCTACTTTGTGTTCTCTCTCTTCACTGGCTTCTAATCCATGGGAGTGCAGTGCTTTTCACCTCTTGAATATTTCACTTCAACAGACTTTTTTTTAAGGAAGTGCTTGATAAAAGCCCTTTAAGACATTTCTTAACATTTTTCTTCTCCAAACATAAAACCAAACATAGCAATATAGCCTGGGCAGCTTTCATGAGGTCCTGGTCCATGAAGACAGCTTCTAGGTGCTACAGTAATATAATAATAGATTTTTCTTACTGGCACATTCCTTGTCTATCACATACAGGGCCTTAGCATGCCACAGTTTTATGCATAAAACTCAGTGATAGCTAGGAAGATATGGCTTATCAGTAAGTGGTTGTTATAGCAGAAAACTCCTCTAAACACTTCAGGCCATGTCTTGTGTCAACTCAAATGTTTTTATTGTACAATACACTCTTGCTATGATCCTTGTCAAAAGAGGTACTTTATAGCTCAATAAAGTATTTTTCATACCCATCCAGCCGGAAGGAATAGATCCCTTGTTTATTTCAGCTGTATTTCTGATGTTCTATAAGTAGGTCAAGTTAATACTGGAGTCATTTTTAGTACAGGTTATCGCACACTTCTTAAAAGTTCTGTTATGTAGATTATTTGCAGTGGGTAGTGCTCGCCTCTGTAGCAGAACAGATGTGTTTGGATAGGATGGTGCTCTGTGAAATTGTCCAAAATATCTGCATTTTACATAACTTTAGCTTCTAACTGCTGGTTTTCCACTACACCAGCTGTATTCTATTATGTTTAAGCAAAATCAATGGAGCATGTGATGGGGCACTCAGCTCTTATCAACCCCTCCTGTTGGCTGGGTGTAGCGCTGCAATCCTTTTTCTCCATTCCTGGCACCTGCTGTAGGTTGTTGGCCTCAATGGGCAGGTCTTCAGTGGCTCAGCCCTCTGGCTAAATCACACAGGCTAAAATGAACAAACCCCTTCCAGGATAACAAATGTCCAGCTGAAAGTCTAAACAAACATCCAAACAAATGAGTCCTCTCTTCCTTTTGGCTTATTCTTCAGCCTGCTTACTGGCCTCAGTGCTCAGCCCTTTCTGGATTAGAGTTAAGTCCTTCCTTGTTATAGAGCACTGCCCCCAGGGCTTTCTCCATAGAGACTATTTTCACAGGTTTTCACTGCCCCAGCACTTCAGCCAGGTCATCTCTCAAGTTCAGTCCTATTCCAGGGTTGTAAAGTGTTCAACAAAATGGTTGGCCCTCCCCAGGGTCTTCAACTCCATCTCTGACCCCTTTAAATTTAATCTCTCTCTCTGCAGCTTAGGCTACTCCAGCACTGGCTGGTGGGGGGACTCAGGCCCACCCACTATTCCAGTCCCGATCCAGGGCCCCTATAAATTGCAGCCAGATGCTGCTTCCTTCGCTTGGTTACTACTACATTCCCTGGGCCTCTTCCCACTTCTTTCCATTACCTTTGGGCTAGAGCTCTCAGCTCCTCTCACTTCCTGGTGTAGCTAATGCAGCCACTCAAGCTAGGGCAGAACACTCTTCCTTGCCCCTCTAGCCCCAGCCAGGAATTGACCTATTCAGCCCCTGCAGCTGCTTTTATCTGAGCCTGATGTGCTCTGATTGGCTGATTTGATGAGGCTTCTCTAGCCAAGCCTAGAGGACCCATGTTCACTGCTCCTTTCCTGGTGCCAAGTGTGATAGGACTGTGAGGTTTCCAGCAGGGGGCCTGAAAGGGCCTGGTACACCCCATCACAGCACATTAAGAACTTGCTTATAGTGCTGCTACATTGCTGTAAGTGTTTTTGATTTGTCCATTCTTGTTCAAAGTTAAACAGACACCATGGGGCAAACACTCAGTTTAGTGCACAGTAGAAATTCTTCTCCGAGGCTATGGAGCTGCTCAGTAGCTGATATTTCAACCCAGAAGCTAGAGCAATTCTTAAGATTCTAATGCATTGCCTTCCTGGGGGTGGAGAGAAGCCAATCATCGCTTGGAGTAGTGCTGCATCCTTTAGCACCACTTAAGTGGCATAAAGATCACGGTACAGACTGTCTTTGGCTGAATTTTTATACATTGTAAATAAACAGACAATTTAGGCAAGAGACTGACCTGACGGTGTCCCACTCATTTCTTTGCCAACAAACTCATGCCTGACGTCTAAATGCTTTTTGGTTGTCTAAAAGCTGAACCACTCTCTTTGGATTGCTGTTCAAAGTGGGAAAATGCCTAAAGAGAACACAGTCTAGCGTTTCAGAGCTCTGTCAACAAGAACATTGGGCAAAATTCCACTCTGGTTTACAGCAGTTTAAGACCCTCAAGGTTATTGAAATTACAGGGAGTGTAAACCAGCACAGAATTTGATTACATGACTTTCATGCAAGCAACGTTGCCTTCTGCATGAGCTCCAGCTCCTGAGCCTTCGTTCCTGTCCTCAGATCAGAGCTCTGTATTTGTTTCTTTTCATTACTGACTAAAACCAACATAAAAATCACTTTCTCTGCAGATAGCAATCATCACCCTGGACAAAAATTTTGAGCATCCTTTGAATGACATTCATTCCAGTGGGAGTTGTGGGGAAATTGGCACAACATGAATGCAGAACCTAAATGCGATTCTAATATGCTGTACATAACACAAAAACATGCTGCGCGAAATCCTGGACTTATTGAACTCAGTGGCAAAACTCCCATTGACTTTGAGCCCAGGATTTCACCTGCTGTTTTTACTGAAACTATTACATCAAAACCTCATCTCTACTAGTCTTCATATAGCCACAATACCTTTGGCAGTGTTCAGCCTAAAACAGGGGTCAGCAACCTTTCAGAAGTGGTGTGCCAAGTCTTCATTTATTCACTCTAATTTAAGGTTTCCCGTGCCAGTAATACATTTTAACATTTTTAGAAGGTCTCTTTCTATAAGTCTATAATATATAACTAAACTATTGTTGTATGTAAAGTAAATAAGGTTTTTAAAATGTTTAAGAAGTTTCATTTAAAATTAGATTAAAATGCAGAGCCCCCCGGACCAGTGGCCAGGACCCGGGGAGTGAGAGTGCCACTGAAAATCAGGTCGCGTGCCACCTTTGGCACCCATGCCATGGGTTGCCTACTCTGGCCTAGAATATTTTTTACTTAATTTCATTGAGCTTTCATAATATCTCATGCTATGTAAAGCATTTTTCAACCAAAGATCTCAAAATGCTTTATAAGGAAAAGTAAGTATCATTCAGTAAAGCTAAGTGAAACTTACACATTCCAAAGTTAATCAGCCAGATATAGGAAAGGGGACCTGAGTGAAACATACCAGCAAATCACAGATCACCCTGAATTTGAGCTAAGATATGCAAAAAGGTTGAATGAGTTCCCAGCAGCCCCCACAATCAGGGAAGCACAAAGACAGATTTTAAAGCATTTAGCATTTTTCAGTTACCGATAGCCCTAGATCAACTGTACAGTAATTTTTGTTTAGAACTGTTATGTTAAACCAGAGTCTAGGTAAGAATTAGGCTAAAACCTATGAGCCACCAAGGATTAATCACATGAAAACAACTCTTGGTCATGCCAACCAGGGCAGATTTTGATACAGGGACAGAGGTGAAAGGGTCTGAAGCCTGCTTACAATACCTTAATCCACTCAAACTCTTATTGATTTTATTTAAAATTACAAATTTTAAATTTGGCAGGATCTATAAATGTTTAATAGAAACCAAGTTAGAAGTAAATGAAAGTAAAAAAAGTTATGTTCTTGTTGCTAGGGCAACAAGTCTCTGATCTTTTCTGTGGGAGTATCGGTGCATTTATAATACTTAATTCACAAGGATTAAAAGAAGCTGTTTAATGCAGCCATTCAGTGACATGCACAGTACATGGAGTTATGATCAGTGGGCAAATTTGCATGACATTCAAATTTCAGCATGAAGAGACTGATGGTATGGTTACAGTGGAGTTTACAAGGAATCACGTTAATGCAGAGCTGCAATTATCTTGATGCACAGTGATGTGGGTGGAAATGAGTGCAGAGGAGAGAACCTCCATGTTTTGATCAGCTGTTTAGTCTAGGAGTTGCTCACCTTTGATGATATCATGTAGCCATTTGGGAAGGTGGGTTTGTTTGTTTTTTTAAACAAGTTTTCAGTACTGTGGAGTCTCAGGAAACAAATGCAGCACTTCATTATACAGGATGCAGCGACCAAGAGGACCAACTAGAGGAAGGTCTCGATAACCTCATAGAACTGTAATGCTTCCCAGGAGTGCCCAGGGCTGTGAGGCACCTCGCGACCACCTGGCCTATGTGTGAGGAAGCCTTGTCGCTGCCTGTCATGGGTCAGCTACCCTACTTCACTGGCCATAGGCAACACAATCTCTCCGCTCTAGGCCTCACAGGCTCTGTTGCCACTTTACAGGTTAGCAACTGGCACACTCCAAAGCTTACGCACTCTGAGCATCAACCTGGGAGTGCCCAACCCCTGGTCTACTGGACACTCAGTATTCACAGATTCTCTGCTTCCAAAGCAGCAGCTTACCAGTTCCACTTCCTGTAATCACTCTGCCTAGAACACAGCACTTAGATATGTTTATAGTGAAATCAAGTATGTTTACTTAACAAAGCACTGAGATTTAAATAGTGGCAAGTAGAAGCACTGGCAACAAATGGTTACATATAAAACAAAAACATGCATTCTAGAACCTAGACTTAATTCACAAGATAGCCCCAAGTCTTGAGTATTGCTCGCCCAGGTATACAATACTGAAATGGGAGACAGATGCCTGTTACCTTCTATCTAATACATCTGAGGGTGTTGAGTTGGTTGATGTGATTGCAGAGCCATTGTCCATTATCTTTGAAAACTTGTGGCAATCAGGGGAGGTCCTGGATGACTGAAAAAATGCAAATATAGTGCCAATCTTTTAAAAAGGGAAGAAGGAGAATTTGGGGAACTACAGACTAGTCAGCCTCACCTCAGTCCCTGGAAAAATCATGGAACAGGTCCTCAAGGAATCCATTTTGAAGCATTTGGAGGAGAAGGTGATCAGGAACAGTCAACATGGATTCATCAAGGGCTAATTATGCCTGACCAACCTGATTGTCTTCTATGATGAGATAACTGGCTCTGTGGGTTGAGGGAAGTGGTGGACATGATATATCTTGACATTAGCAAAACTTTTGATATGGTCTTCCAGCAAGTAAAAAAAAGTATGGATTGGATGAATGGACTATAAGGTGGATAGAAAGCTGGCTAGATCATCGGGTTCAACAGCTAGTGATCAACGGCTTGATGTCTAGTTGGCATCCGGTATCAAGCGGAGTGCCCCAGGGGTTGATCCTGGAGCCAGTTTTGTTCAACATCTTCATTAATGATCTGGATGATGGGATGGATTGCACTCTCAGCAAGTTCGCGGATGACACTAAGCTGGGAGGAGAGGTAGATATGCTAGAGGGTAGGGATAGGGTCCAAAGTGACTTAGACAAATTGGAGGATTGGGCCTAAAGAAATCTGACATGGTTCAGCAAGGACAAGTGCAGAGTTCCCATTCACTGCTACAGGCTGAGGACTGACTGGCTAAGCAGTAGTTCTGCAGAAAAGGACCTGGGGATTAAAGTGGATGAGAAGCTAGATATGAGTCAATAATGTGTCTTTTTGCCAAGAAGGCTAATGGCATACTGGGCTGTATTAGTAAGCCAGCAGATGAGGGAAGTGATTATCCCCCTCTATTCGGCACTGGTGAGGCCACGTCTGGAGTGTTGCATCCAGTTTGGGGCTCCCCACTACAGAAAGGATGTGGACAAATTGGAGAGAGAGTCCAGTGGAGGCCAACAAAAATGATTAGTGGGCTGGAGCGCATAATATGTGAGAAGAGGCTGAGGGAACTGGGCTTATTTAGTCTGCAGAAGAGAAAAGAGTGAGGAGGGATTTGATAGCAGCCGTCAACTACCTGAATGGAGGTGGCAAAGAGGATGGAACTAGGCCAGGGGTGGGCAAACTGTGGTCCGCAGGATGGATGCTAGCCATTTTAATCCAGCCCTTGAGCTCCATTGCGGAGTGGGGTATGGGGCTTGCCCTGCTCCTACGCTCCAGCCAGGTAGCAGGGTCGGGGACTGCTCCACATGGCTCCAGAAAGCAGCGACATGGCCCCCGCTCCAGCTCCTATGCTTAAAGGCAGCCATGGGGCTCCACTCTGCAGAGTGTCCCCACCCCAAGCACTGTCCCAGAAGCTCTCATTGGCTGGGAACCACAGCCAATGGGAGCCGCAGAGGCAGCACCTGCAGTTGGTGTAGCGTGCAGCAGAGCCGCCTGGCTGCACCTCCATGTAAGAGCCGAAGAGGGGACATGCCACTGCTTCCAGAAGCTGTGTCAGAGCCCTCACTCCCCTGTGCCCCTGCCCCAGCTCTGATCCCCCTCAAAACCCCTCAGTTCCAGCCCAGAGTACCCTCCTACACCTCAAATTCCTCATCCCCAGCCTTACCCCGGAGTCCGCACCCCCAGCCGGAGCCCTCCCCCCACCACATCTCATCCCCCCTGCCCCAGCCCAGAGCCCCATCCTGCACTCTGACCTCCTCATTTCTGGCCTTACCCCAGAGCCCTCACCCTTCCCGCACCCCAACCCCAATTTCATGAGCATTCATGGCCCACCATACTATTTCTATACCCAGATGTGGCCCTTGGGCCAAAACATTTGCCCACCTCTGCCATAGGGAATAACACAAGGCCCCTCATAGTAGGGCCATTTTGTATGTGTGCAACTGATTGTTCCTTCCTAAATGGAGCACTTTGCATTTTTCCTTACTGAATTTCTTCCTATTTACTTCAGACCATTTCTCCAGTTTGTTGAGATCATTTTGAATTTTAATTCTGTCCTCCAAAGCGCTTGCAATCCCTCTGGGACTGCTGATCATTCCTAACCACTTTATTCTGCCAGGCACTGAGGATTCACAACTCCCATTGAAGTCAATGGAGTTGTGGGTTCTCAACATGTCAAAATTCAGTCCCGCATTGTAGACCTTGGACAAGATTCTCTCCATTGACATTATTAGAGTTCCGGAAGCAGAGAATTTAATTTGTCTGCTTATTATAGACTGCTACCAAGTAAATTAGAAATTTCACCTACAAGTCTCACAACCCTTCTTATGGCCACATGATAGCTGGCTGAGCAAGTTCCTTTATATCACCGATTCAGAAAAAGATTGGTTAGGCATATGGCACAAAGTTATCTCGACACCATCTGCTGTCTATTTTAGGGCCAAGCCAATGACTTAACAGGCTAGTCATCAGACCGACATATCCATGGGAAGTAGTGAGAACTGAATCTTTCCCAGCACTCCATGACTGCTGTTGTATGCTCCCTCTCTCTTTTTCTCTGTTATAATAAAATTACCTGTCACCATGATGTCTGACAGCAGAATCACAAAAAGAATCTTCACACGTGGGCAGGAAAACCATCAAAGCATGGCTCCAAAGGCAGCTGTATGACTATGACAGAGGAGTGGGCTTGGGGACTAATACAGAGGCACTAGATATCTGCATAAATGATCCTGCCCTTTGCTGGTTGTGACACTCTGTATTTCAAAGTAGCACCCTGGAACCCCCATGTTCATATGATTATGATTATTTTGTTCAAAATATGCCTTGTGAGGTATCATTTTAAAAGTCTTGATCTGTTGAATATTAATATCCAGTTGGACTGTATGTACTATCACTGTATATGAAGCTATGAAGTATTGCTATATGTGTTACTGAAATATGTTGTGAGCCTTTCAGTTGCAACAAAGGAGAGCCCAAGCAGCATTAATAACCCATCAGGAAAACGATCTGCTATCCCGGAGGCTCCTTAGAAATGGCATGTATGCAATGGAGAATCACAGTGTCAGAGGCAGCCCAGGTTGGTGGGTTTGGAGGGCTCAGCATTCCCCCAATCCAGGTTGCACCCAAGGGACCCCGTCACACTGGTGTCCTGAGTTCTGCAGGATTTCCCCAATAACACATAACATACATGATGGGTCTTACACGCACACATACAGACAGTGAGCATGTATGGGCCCAATCTCAACCAAGAGAATGATGGCACAGAAGCTTCACAAGTTGAAACACCCACACTTTCCTGACCCCTGTATAGGATTTTCCTATGTAGGGGAAGATTTAGCCTAATTATCTTTTTTTAGGCTTTGTACCACAATGCTATCACACGAGCTTTTAGTACCAGTGCTTTAACATGAAAAGCAATGATACATGAAAAAAGAGAAAAATAACATGGAGGAAAAAACAATGTTCCTTATTTTATTTGTATCACAGTCTATGTCTAATAAATCTTCCCAATTTGAAATAAAGCCACTGGCAGATAGCACATGCTACAGGTGGATCAGTGGGGCACTTACACTGCTGTCTGTATTTAACACATGGGTGTTTGGTTTTGTATTTTACAGCATTGAGATTTCGCAGATGTCTATTCACAGGTATTACACAAAAGGAGAACTGGATGCCATTGCTGGCCGCATCCTTTGGGGCACAAATGAAGAGGAAGATGAATAATCTTGATTGTAGTGTTTTTCTTTATATTTAATTTCCTACGAGGGTTCTGGGTTTAGTTTGGTGTGTGATGTGCTTTTAGAGGCTTCTATAAAGACCTCTAGCAGATCAATGTCATTGAGAGTTAGGTATTGCAAAACTAATAGGCATGTTGTAGACTAACCTGGTTATCTCACACTCACTGAGTATGAAAATATTAGGAAAGGCTACAATCTTACATGCTAAGATTGAAAGGATTTTCTAGGTTGTTTCAGTTTTTGCCAGTCCTAGCTGGATAGTTTGTTGACATGGATAAACAGTGTAACCTATCTTGAATATTTGAATTTGAAAGCAAGTTTTAATTCAGCTGAATTTGTAATCCTTTCGCATATCAATATTTACAAGTTCAGGATTTACTAGCATGCACTTTTGTGAACAGTGAATATTAAACTCCAATAGTCACCAAAAAAGAATGTTGATTATGTTGCAATGGGTACTGCTGTTTAGCTACATAAGCATTCTAATTAGAGAACAAGACATGAAACCAACAATATTTAAATTTCCAAATGTAAATGTTCACAATAAAGTGGTTAGGAATTATCAGCAGCCCAAGAATTAGTCATTTGAAGAAATTCATGAACGGTTTTGAGTAAGGAATGCTCTTTCCACAGATGGTTAAGAGAAATTGTAAGTATGATCAGCAAAGAGTCCTGTGGCACCTTATAGACTAACAGACGTTTTAGAGCATGAGCTTTTGTGGGTGAATAGCTACTTCGTTGGATGCATCCGACGAAGTGGGTATTCACCCACGAAAGCTCATGCTCCAAAACGTCTGTTAGTTTATAAGGTGCCACAGGACTCTTTGCTGATTTTACACATCCAGACTAACACGGCTACCCCTCTGATACTTGTAAGTATAATGTAGTCTTTGACCACTTGTCTTTTTCTTTAAAACCCATTGAGAATCAGGATTTCCAGATATGAATGCTGGGAACTCCAAATCTGTCAATGCCAAATTCTGTGAGATTAAAATAAATAGTGCTACAATCTGAAATGTTTTTTCTAATCACAATAAAACTGCTTTTCACTGACAGGAGGGTCTAATCAATTCATTCATCCACAGTGCTTGTGCAATGGCCACCATCTTGGTCAACTCCAACGTGGTCATATCCAGAGCTAAAAGCATGAGCCTCTGCAGCTTGAACTAAAGAGCCTGGCTCTCCATCTGAGAGCTGTAACAGACTCATATCCTTAGTGGATCGAACAGAGAGGGGATACACCACACACCCTCAGTAACCAGTGGGTTACACTTGCCTTGGAGTTTGTGGTACAAATTGCATGCTACCAAATATCTAAAAGGGATTGGTGTGCCACAAGTCCAACACGTGCAGTGACTCCCACACTGGATAGAGTTGGTTACATTGCTTTCCAAATTTGAATTAAAGATATGTTATCGCATTAAGAATTTACACCAATACAGCCTCCTAGCTAAACTCAACATTTAATAGTATATAAGGGGCAAAATTCACCCAGGATGGCAAGGGCCATGAAAAGCTCCCCATGCAGCTGAAATAATGTGCTGCCACTCTTTAAGGAGAAAGGAGTTGCATAGCAGGGATTGTGAGAGTGTGTGTGTGTGTGTGTGTGTGTGTGTGTGTGTGGTCACTGCTGCACCTCTAGTTTGTGTGAGAGTTGGCCTCTCTGCCTGCTCTAGGGAGGTCAATGAAGAGGGGAGACTGGGTAGCAAGAGAGGAAGGACAGGGTCATAGCCATTTAGGACTACAATTACATAGATCCATAATCACAGACTTGCAGATGAGTTACATGGATTGTGGTTTACCAGCCCAGGAACTAGAGTATAAGCCTTGCAGGGGCCACAGAAATGCTCTCTCTCTGTGGGCTGGGAGTGGCTTGCATTTTCATTCTCCCTGCCAGCCACCACCCAATTCCCCAGTGCAAAGCTGGTGAGGACTTCAATAGATGGACAATACCTTGATTTCAAAGTGTTAGTTGTTTGTTATCTCACTTAATTTATAAAGTGAAATGAGTTTGATAGCTATTGTTAGGTATCTGACATCTTATAGCTACAGTTACGTATAGATAAAGCATCCATCATAGATAACTTATAGAAGAAAAAACAAGATGAATACTTTGTGTTTTGTAATGTTATGACGAAATTAAGAATTACAGGGTGAGCAAATGTGAAGTGACATGAGCGTGATTTTGATGAAAATGAATGGGGACTGCTTACTTGCAAACAATAGGCAGCAGGTTTAAAACAAATAAAAGGAAGTTCTTCTTCACGCAGTGCACAATCAACTTGTGAAACTCCTTGCTTGAGGAGGTTATGAAGATTAGGACTATAACAGCGTTTAAAAGAGAACTGGATAAATTCATGGTGGTTAAGTCCATAAATGGCTATTAGCCAGGATGGGTAAGGAATGGTGTCCCTAGCCTCTGTTTGTCAGAGGACAGAGATGAATGGCAGGAGAGAGATCACTTGATCGTTGCCTGCTAGGTTCACTCCCTCTGGGGCACCTGGCATTGGCCACTGTCGGTAGACAGATACTGGGCTAGATGGACCTTTGGTCTGACCTGGTACGGCCGTTCTTATGTTAATCTCAGAACCTGATATAGCACTTTATTAATGGAACAGTGCAATTGTATCTTGGAAGACTGGAGAAGGCTCAGGGAAATGGTCAGTACAATATTTAGACTCATAGACTTTAAGGTCAGAAGGGACCATTATGATCATCTAGTCTGACCTCCTGTGCAACACAGGCCATATTATCTCACCCATCCACTTCTATAACAAACCCCTAACCTATGTCTGAGTTATTGAAGTCCTCAAATTGTGGTTAGAAGACATCAAGCTGCAGAGAATCTTCCAGCAAGTGACCCATGCCCCATGCTGCAGAGGAAGGCAAAAAACCTCCAGGGCCTCAGTCAATCTGCCCTGGAGGAAAATTCCTTCCTGACCCCAAATATGGCGATCAGTTAAACCCTGGGCATGTGGGCAAGACTCACCAGCCAGCACCCAGGAAAGAATTCTCTGTAGTAACTCAGATCCCATCCCATCTAACATCCCATCCGAGACCACTGGGCATGCTTACCTGCTGATAATTTGGCAATTGATCTTTGATTAATTGCCAGAATTAGGCTATTCCATCATACCATCCCCTCCATAAACTTATCAAGCTTGGTCTTAAAGCCAGATATGTCTTTTGCCCCCACTACTCTCCTTAGAAGGCTGTTCCAGAACTTTACTCCTCTAATGGTTAGACACCTTCGTCTAATTTCAAGTCTAAACTTCCTAGTGTCCAGTTTATATCCATTTGTTCTTGTATCCACATTGCTACTAAGCTTAAATAATTCCTCTCCCTCCCTGATATTAATCCCTCTGATATATTTATAAAGAGCCATCATACCCCCACTCAACCTTCTTTTGGTTAGGCTAAACAAGCCAAGCTCTCTGAGTCTCCTTTCATAAGACAGGTTTTCCATTCCTCGGATCATCCTAGTAGCCCGTATCTGAACCTTTTCCAGTTTGAATTCATCCTTCTTAAACATGGGAGACCAGAACTGCACACAGTATTCCAGAAGAGGTCTCACCAGTGCCTTGTATAACGGTACTAAGACCTCCTTATCTTTGCTGGAAATACCTCGCCTGATGCATCCTAAAACTGCATTAGCTTTTTTAATGGCAATATCACATTGGCGGCTCATACTCATCCTGTGATCAATCAATACTCCGAGGTCCTTCTCCTCCTCTGTTACTTTCCACTGATGTGTCTCCAATTTATAACTAAAATTCTTGTTATTAATCCCTAAATGCATGACCTTGCACTTTTCACTATTAAATTTCATCCTATTACTATTACTCCAGTTTACAAGGTCATCCAGATCTTCCTGTATGATATCCCGGTCCTTCTTTGTGTTAGCAATACCTCCCAACTTTGTGTCATCCGCAAACTTTATTAGCACATTCCCACTTTTTGTACTAAGGTCAGTAATAAAAAGGTTAAATAAGATTGGCCCCAAAACTGATCCCTCAGGAACTCCACTAGTAACCTCCTTCCAGCCTGACAGTTCACCTTTCAGTACAACCCGCTGTAGTCTCCCCTTTAACTAGTTCCTTATCCACCTTTCAATTTTCATATTGATCCCCATCTTTTCCAATTTAACTTATAATTCTCCATGTGGAACCATGTCAAATGCCTTACTGAAATCAAGGTAAATTAATCCACTGCGTTTCCTTTGTCTAGAAAATCTGTTACCTTCTCAAAGAAGGAGATCAGGTTAGTTTTGCATGATCTACCTTTAGTAAAACCATGTTATATTTTGTCCCAGTTACCATTGACCTCAATGTCATTAACTACTTTCTCCTTCAAATTTTTTTCCGAGACCTTACATACTACAGATGTCAAACTAACAGGCTTGCAATTACTTGGATCACTTTTTTATCCTCTCTTAAAAATAGGAACTATGTTAGCAATTCTCCAGTCGTACGGTACAACCCCTGAGTTTACCGATTCATTAAAAATTCTTGCTAATGGGCTTGCAATTTCATGTGCCAGTTCCTTTAATATTCTTGGATGAAGATTATCTGGGCCCTCCGATTTCGTCCCATTAAGCTGTTCGAGATTGGCTTCTACCTCGGATGTGGTAATATCTTCCTCCATATCCTCATTCCCATTTGTCATCCTACCATTATCCCTAAGCTCCTCATTAGCCTTATTAAAGACTGAAGCAAAGTATTTATTTAGATATTGGGCCATGCCTAGATTATCTTTAACCTCCATTCCATCCTCAGTGTTTAGTGGTCCAACTTCTTTCTTTGTTTTCTTCTTATTTATATGGCTATAGAACCTTTTACTATTGGTTTTAATTCCCTTTGCAAGGTCCAACTCTACATGACTTTTAGCCTCTCTCACTTCATCTCTACATGTTCTGACCTCAATAAGGTTGCTTATCCCTCCCATCTTTCACTCCTTGTAGGCTTTCTGCTTTTTCTTAATCACCTCTCTGAGATGCTTGCTCATCCAGCTTGGTCTACAACTCCTGCCTATGATTTTTTTTCCCCCTTTCTTGGGATGCAGGCTTCTGATAGTTTCTGCAGCTTTGACTTGAAGTAATTCCAGGCCTCCTCCGCCTTTAGATCCATGAGTTCTTCAGTCCAATCCACTTCCCTAACTAATTTCCTTAATTCTTTAAAGTTAGCGCTTTTGAAATCAAAAACCCTAGTCCCAGATCTATTTTTGTTTATCCTTCCATCTAGTTTGAACTGAATTAGCTCATGATCACTCGAACCAAGGCTGTCCCCTACAACCATTTCTTCCATGAGGTCCTCACTACTCACCAAACCCAAATCTAAAATTGCATCCCCTCTTGTTGATTCTTCAACTACTTGGTGAAGAAATCCATCAGCTATCATATCCAGAAAAATCTGAGCACTATTATTGTTACTAGCACTTGTCCTCCAGTCTATATCTGGGAAGTTAAAGTCTCTCATCATCACACAATTCCCATTAGTGTTTACTTTATTAAAAACATTAAAGAGGTCTCTATCCATATCCAAATCAGATCCCAGCGGTCTGTAGCACACCCCAAGCACTATCTCAGGGGAGGCTCTAGTAGCTTTTTTCTCCAATGTGATTTTTGCCCAGACAGACTCTGTCTTATCCATTCCATCACTTTTTATTTCTTTACAGTTAACCTCATCATTGACATACAATGCTACTCCACCACCTTTGCCTTTATTTCTGTCTTTCCTAAACAGCACAGCCTTCAATACCTGTACTCCAGTCATGACTACTATTCCACCATGTTTCTGTTATCCCTATAATATCCAGTTTCACTTCTTGCACCAGTATCTCTAGTTCCTCCATTTTGTTACCTAGGCTCCTCGCATTAGTGTACAGACATCTTAATTTTTGCTGTTTGGCTTCACTGACATTCTTTACCAGGTTAGGCACAGACATTCTACCTCCAGTATCACCCATTAGACTGGTATCTACACTACCTTTCCTCCTTATGTCCATTCTTCTGCCCATGGTTGTATCCTCTCTTACTTTGTTTTCTTCCCTCTCAAATGTTGAATTCCAGCGTGGAGGTCTCCTGGACATCTCCCAACCATCTCTCCCAAATTCCTAGTTTAAAGCTCTCTTAATCACTTGTGCCAGCCTCCATCCTAGAAGCCTATTTCCCTCCTTACTGAGGTGAAGTCCATCCCGAGAGAACAGTCCTCTGTCCATGAATGCTTCCCAGTGGCCATACATACCAAAGCCCTCCTTATAGCACCACTGCCTGAGCCATAATCTTGTCACACCTTTGTTGCCTCTCTCTAGGAACAGGCTAAATTCCACTGGTGATCACCTGAGCCTCAATTTCCTTAAGCATCTTCCCCAGTCTGGCATAGTCTCCCTTGATACTTTCCAGGGAGAATCTAGCCGTATCATCCGTTCCCACGTGAAGAACAATCAATGGATTCTTTCCCGCTCCCGTTAGGATCCTTTTCAGCCCCAGCTCCACATCCCGTATCTTAGCACCCAGCAGACAGCACACCCTTCTGTTCTCCGGATCAGCTCTAGTTACAGGTCTGTCTATTCTTCTCAGTAAGGAGTCCCCGATCACGTAGACCTGCCTTTTCCTGGTGACAATGTGATTCTCTGGTCTATCCCCTGCTCCCACTGGCTGCAAGTCCTCTCGATTCCTATTCGCCCTTGCAATCCTCCGCAACCCATCCCGTATCCTCCTGGGGCTCATATTTGGTGTTGTCTCCATTGACTCTTCCCCTCTTCCTGTAGGGCTAGCTGCTCTTCTCTTTTTCCTTGCCCTCTCACCTTCAGCGACCACCTGCTGTGCCCCTTCTTCATTTTCCAACTCCGCAAACCTGTTCACGAGTTCTATTTCTCCTTCACTCGCCCGTCTTTTCCTCTGCCTCGTTCTCTTAGTCACATGCTTCCACCGTCCACTTTCCTCCCCCAGCAGTCTCTCCTCTGAATTCTTTGGTCCTGCTTCCATCTGCAAGTCTGAGCTTGTCCTTTCAGCCTCCTCATGTCTTTGCTCCATAATCTGCTCGAACCCCCTTCTAAACTCAGCTAGAGTTTCCACCTGCATCTTCAGTCCTCAGATCTTTTCTTCCATCAGCTCTATCAGGTGGCACTTCATGCAGACAAAACTCTTTTCAGGTACTCCCTCTAGGATCATGTACGTGCCGCAGCTTGCACGTCCAGTCATCCTCATTGTGTCTTTCACTGCTGCCTCTGTATCGGTCATAGCCTTCCCACCTAAAACCTGTTAGTCCAAGAAACACAAACCAAAACAAACCCCCCCAACAGGCACCAGAACACTGGCAGACCACTACCCACTCCCTTCACTGACCTGTCAATTCCTCTGCCTAAGTCTCTAGGTCTCTATATCTCCCCTGCAACCTTCCCCTGAAAACTCCCACTGAAACGCCCTTGTTTACAGCTCTGTTTGCTGGTTGCTGTGCCGCTGCAGCTGTCTATGCCGCTGCCTGACTAGCTGGCTGCCTTTATAGGACCCATAAGCAAGGAAGCCCCGCACCCTAAACAGGGCTCAGCTTCTCTCCCAGCACACTCTCTAGAGTTCAATGACTACAATTAAACCAGCAGAGAGAGCTTGTATGCTATGTAATTAAGTTGGTTCAGAGGGACATACAATATCATTAAGGTGCAATAGGCTACAATGAAAAAATGAACAATGCAAGTTACAAGAAATGGGCAATCGAGCTTCACAAGGTAGCGATCAAAACTTAAATGAAAAATAGAAAACCAAGACCAGGAATAGAGAGAAGGCAACTAAACGAGAATTCAAGGAGCCCTATTAGACTTGTGGGGAATGGATAATGGCAGCAAAATAGCAGTGAATTAATGCTAGCTTAAAGGACTAAAGGGAGCAAAAATAAAGAATCATAGAATCATAGGATTGGAAGGTACCTCGGTGGGTCATCTAGCCCAGTCCCCAGCACTGAGGCGGGATCAAGTACTATCTAGATAATCCCTGACAGGCATTTGTTTAACCTATTCTTAAAATGCCAAGCACAAAGGCAGAATGATGTACCAAGCAGAATGCTGTGCCAGACCCAGAGATTGTGACTAACCCTTCTGAGAAAGCTCAGATTGTGAGGCTGAAATAGCATCTCTCGCCACTCCTGCGTAACTCACCCAAATGCCCATCACAACTGAAGACCCTGTGAGTGGGGGAGGACAGCAAGGACTGCTTCCTCAGTGTACCCCCAAAGTGCCCCAAAAGACCCAGAGAAGAGATGGAGCTCTGTTACTGAAGTACTTCACCATCATCGAGGATGATGTAGTCTCCCTGTGCAATAATTAACTCTTTGTCTTGATTTTGAAGTGGAGACAAAATGTCAAAATATCAGAATTTCCCACGGTGCAGAAAGTCCATTTCCTGACCAACTCTAATGGCTAGGCAGCTGGCATGGTGAGCCTGCTGCTCACTATACAGAATATAACCGGCCCTCTTCCTTCCTCCCCTTTTGTCTGTTTTCTCTCCCCTGTACTCGTATGTTCTGTGAAGAAGTATACACTGGCTTAATGAGCTACTTGGGCTCAGTCAGCTCTGCCCCACCACAGCAGTGAGAGATGTCAAACTTGGTGTCAGGAGCTTAAAAAACGGAAAACAGCATAGTTGGTGGCAGACTAGAGAGGACCAGACCGCTAGTCTTCAGCTCTTGGAGAGGGTTGGCTGAAGGCAGGAACTGCTCAGATGACTGATACTCAGCAGCCCCTCCCTGAAGGTTTGATCCATGTTTGATGGGACTATTTTCCTGTGAGCCTAGTTGGGGCCACTGACTAATAGAAGCTATCAGAAGAGAGAAAGTCTTAGCCTACTGGTGGGACCATTCATTTGTGTTTGTTGGCAACCCTGGAAGGACTTCACTGCTTGGGGCCCAGACAGAGGGCTTGACTGGATTGACATGATGGAATAGCCAGGCGTCACAGAGAAGAGGCCCAGGTGAGTGCAAGAGCCCACCCCAGGGGGAGCTCTGGGGAAACAATCTGGTGACAGTTCCCTTATCAGAACATTTATAAGGGAAGCAAAACTGTTCAAGTACTTATTTGAGAGTGCCAAGGATGAAAGTGATTCTACAATAGGGAAACACTGGATGATTATTTTGTTTCCCAGGGGAACATGCCTTAATTCATGAGGACAACATGTTTCCACCAGAGGGACCTAAAGCCTGGGGAAACAACAGAAGCTTTACAAGGAGTTTGTATGCATTGGCAGACTTTTACAAGTTTGGAGAGAATGGAAACAAGAACGCACCAGGGACAAAATTGTCCAAGATGTTAGATACAGAACTTTCCTGGAAACTGACAATAGAATCCGACCTAGACTGGAGTAAGCCATACAGCCTGTAGGTGATTCTAACCTAATGAAAAAAAAGCCAGATAAGTGCTTGAGGAGCCAGGAAAAGATTAAAGGAAAAAGCACAGAAGCCTCAATCCTCTGAGGGTGAAAGGAACCAAACCGCAATGTAAACTGCCCCGAAGGCAAATGCAAGGCCCTGCATTTATTGAGCATGGCAGGGAAATAACGAGCAATTCCAGGCCTGGACAGTAATGCTACAAGGGCAAGAACAGAGCATTTTGCTTTCTGTGTTACATGAAAGAAGTTAGAGTGCAATAAAAATGATAATACATCATTCTTTGCTGGGGCATTTGCCTGCCCAGGGAATGGTAGGGTTCTGGGCATGTTGGCTGTCTAAATCATCAGTGACAGTGACGTTAGATTATAAATTGACAAAGGAGCTGATGGAGCTCGGAGCTTCTCAAAAGTGAAAGCACCTGGTGGTCTTGGAGCACAGTGCAAGGACAGGCATTTAGAGTGAAACAACTCCTATCAGAAGCATTAGTAATTATTTTTTAAATTGCCAGTAAACAAACTGTATGTGCGAGTTAGCCATTAATTAGGAGTATTATTGCAAGGTCAAGAACTTTAGTGGTGTACTGCTCTAGGATGCAGACTGATACTTCAATGAGTTGTGCTTAGACTGAAGAGTCTTTGAGGGCAACACAAATGGAGAATATTTGTCCTTTATGAATTAGAATCTGTTAAACTTTTTACTGATCACAAACCTCTGGTACTCCTGCTAATCAGATGGACTGTGACTAATGATCAGCCTACATAGCAATATGATTGGCTCAATGCCAATTCCAATAGATAACAAATATTTATGGCTCTTCATTGAACAATTAAAAAAAAAAGACAGCTTCCCTGCCAGAGAATGCTTGCAAATCCCTATTCACGTCAATAGAAGTTTGCAGATTTGGGCAAGATTGCCAGTTAGCGGTCTACCCTGAATTAGGGATAATATATAGCTGCATTGTTCCAGGAACAGACTGGGAACCAGACTGTCAAAATCTGGTCCCTAGTTGCTCATCTCACTCTAGAGGAGGGGGAACTAGTTTGTTACTTGTGTATTCCTGTAGCAGGCTACTATTCCTGCTGTGGCAGTTCAGCTGTACTGCTCATTTTGCTTGTCTATCTGTGTGGGTGGGGTAATGACAGTCATTCCCACTTGCATGCTGCTATCTGTGATACAGGTAGCATGTGCAGGGGAATCAACAGAAGTAGAGGCCCTACAGCAGCACATAGGGATAATGGTAATCCCGCTCTGGGACTGTAAATCCAGATATGGTACAATGTATGAGAACAAGAATCAATCAGGAGAGGAGAATGGGGAAAGGGAGGACAAGAGTAATTAATTAAGTTGTGTGGTTGATTGAGTTCTGTACCTGTATGACTGCATTTGTTTCATCTGTTTTAATGTAAACAGATGAAACAAAGGTGAAACTATACATGCTAAGGATGAATACCAAGGGAAGATTTAAGATCATGCTGAAAAATTCCCACAAAACATTTTTTTAATAATGAAAATGTTACCAGAGGCAGACATACACTGCAGCAGTGGAAATTATACTTCTGTGATATATTGGCATAATATGAAAGAGAATTATTACTATAATTTGCTTCATAGGAATAATTTTTCTCCGTATGCTGATTTGGTCCTGATTCTGATTGTACTAGCACCATTTCTATGCTAGTGTAGCTGCATTGATTCCAGTGGATCTGTTCCAGATTTACACAAGTGTGAGTCAGAGCAGAACCAGGGCCTGTTGTCTTTAAGATGTGGATCTAACTTTGCAAGAAATGGGTGAGGATCTACATGTACATGCACACCTGACTATTATCAGTCAGATTTGAACATGTATCTCCCTGCATAATGCTGTTAAAATTTAGCCAAAAAAGCGCAAACAATAAATTGTTCAGTTCTGTTCCATTCAATTCTCACATTTTCCACATTAAACAAGTAGAATTATTTAAGTGACCCTTTTTTGTAATTCATTTCCCTTTGGCGCGGGAGGATCCCACTTCACTATGTATGTAGTTCAGAAAGGCTTGTAGATTCTGATTGAAAAGTCATTTGATAAATAATGTAATTGTGCATCCCTATTTATGCCCAGCTTGTACACACAGCAGATCATTTGGCAGTGCTTCATTACCCAGACAGGCATGCATCTTAACAGAGCATATTTTAGAAGTTAATGTTGAAGGAACAAGTCTTCCATAAATCAAAATTACAAAACCAGACACAGGGCAAGTATGGTTTAGCATCTTCAGAAGCAGATTCCTAGCCCTCATTGACTTGAATACCTGCTGATAAAGTGGATGTGTCTGACTCATTAACGAATAGAGCTGGTCTAATTATTTGCTGCAAATACCATTCATTCTATGTTTACTCTTTTTTTCCCCTGCCTGCACATCCTTCATGAATGGACATTGATTTTTGCAAATATTCACATTGTTCATAACTATTCACTGACTACTTTCCATGAGCAATTTTTGGTTTACAGCAAGTGCCTAAACTGCTCACTTTCACCATACATTATGTTTGGTGTAGAATCAGTCATTTAAATCATATGGTATAATTTCTGTTGCCATTTTTTTCAGTCATAGAGTAATGAGCAGCTGTAATTAGAGAAAAGATGGAATCATATCTATGTAACAGACACTTACCTCCTGAGCTTTGAGCTTCAAGCATCTCTGGCCTTTTGGGATGAGAGACCCAGTTTCATAGAATCATAGGACTGGAAGGGACCTCAAGAGGTCATCTAGTCCATTCCCCCGTACTCAAGGCAGGACTAAGTATTATCTAGACCATCCCTGACAGGTGTTTGTCTAACCTGCTCTTAAAAATCTCCAATGATGGAGATGCCACAGTCTCCCTAGGCAATTTATTCCAGTGCTTAACCACCCTGACAGTTTTTCCTAATGTCCAACCTAAACCTCCCTTGCTGTAATTTAAAGCCTATTGAGGATAGGACAAGAAGCAGAGTTTAAGAAGAACAGTTCTTCTCCCTGTAGTAAGAGAAGGCCCTGAGATATAAACCTTGGTATCAGAGGCCTGGTATGAGGCCTAAGGCCTGAACGAAAGTAATGGTCAAGACTTTGCTAACATAAAGCAAAGTGAAGCTGTGAGCCAGAAGCAGGCCCTGCTCACAGAAGCTGGCAAGGAAAGGGCTGATGCTGCAAGAAGATACGTACCTAAAAGGTACTGAACACTAGATATCAGAACATTCACATACTTGTACATTCCACACAGATAACAAGGAACAGACTGATCCATCCCAATGACAGGGCCAAAAGGGTAATATGATGGATAGAGTTGTTTTGTTCAAACCAACATGTACAAGGTGAGAGGCGGCACCTTACTATGTAGAGGGGTTGTACCTTGCTACGTAGAGGGGTTGCACCTCAATACGTCAGGAGTGATGTGTAACTTGTTTGTACCTGCGTATAAGAATGTATCCCTGGGGAGGTGTCTTTGTCCGGCCGAGGGGGCAGTGGAAAGTCCCGCCACTGACTGAGCCGAGTCCATTGCCAAGAGGCACTTTCTCGTAGTACGCCCTGTAGAGTAACAATCTGAAGGGAACTGCCATTGTGTCCATACGGCAATAAATCTGGCCGACGTGCCTTCGTATCTTACTAAGACTCTGTGGTCATTGGGGGTTCTCTTCGGGTCTGCAGTGTCAGCTATCTTCGAAGAGCTGGGACAGCACACAGAGGGAACACATGCCCACAGCCGAGTGATATCAACATTGAACAGAGCAAAGCACCACACCGGTAGCATCTGACAACATTGGTGACCCCGACCACTGATCTGGTGAGTAAGCGAACCTGCCCATGTAAGAATCGCAATCTAACATGACTGAAAACCTCGAGCTAGGGAAACCCCTGATCCCCACAGAGTTTGATAACTCATGGACCCACTGGATTGCCAGTAAGGGGGGTCCATATGAATTTAAAAAAGAGTGGGGAAACATGGACTGGCATATGTAGAGTGATGGTAGAAACCGAGGCTCTGAAAAATAGTAATAAGAGTAAAAAAGCAAGAATTTTGCAACTCATGTCTATGGTAGTGAGACAGCTTAGACAGCATGCTGGCATGCTGGCCGAACAAGTAACAGAAAAAACAGGAGAAGTAGAAGAATCAACCCGGGCAGTCGAGCACTGGAAAGCCCAAGCTCTTTTAGCAGGACAACAGGCAGTCCAGATACAAATTGGTATCACAAGCAAATTAACTCTAACAAGCTAGTTAAAATTATGTTACTAACTCTTTTGCTGGAACAAAGTGTTCAGCAAGGGAAAACAATACACCTTCTCACGGAACATTATAAGCATTTATTTTAGCCGTAATGCACCCCAAATGAAAATGAGTGTCTATACAACAACTGCAAAAGTATAGCTTGTGTTATAAAAGGCTCGGTCCCTATTACATTGTTCTTATAACATTGTAAACAAACTATGTTAAAACTGTGTATTAAGTTTGGGTTACTGAAAACAAACCAAAAAAACACTTTACTGTTAACTAACAAAAGTTGTTTAAGTTGCATCCCACAGATGAAAGATGCAAAAAAAAATCACACCCTAAAGACACCAAATAATATCAGTATACAGTGAAGAAACCTCCAAGCATCAAGAAAAGAAAAATGAAGTGCTTTATAAATAAGAGACTGGTCAAATACACCTCTATCTACCATATATGGACAATTAAGTTAACAATCAGCTAAAAACCACTAGCTGGACCAGAAAAACTGTCATTTAATTTCAACTTGGTTATTGTGTAAAAACAACTGTATTCTTGCTGTACTACTGTATTATCATTGTACTGCTGCATTATTGCTGTATTGTATTATTGCTGTACAACATGTACAATGTGTATAACCTTGCTAAATTGTTTAACCAATACACAGGTAAAAATCAACAAATGAATGGCAGCAAACAACATGAAGGCAAGGAAAAAACAAATTGGTACCACACCAGTAGCATCTGACAACACTCCCTCCTCCTTATAACCACCTTTTATGTACTTGAAAACTGTTATGTCCCTTCTCAGTCTTCTCTTTTCCTTGACTAAACAAACCCTTTCCTGGTCCACCCTTTGAGGTTAATAATAGAACTGGAGAGCTTCCAGAAGGCTCTCAAGGAGGACATTGCTCCTGCAACAGAGAACTTGACTGAAAGTCTAGTGGGACTTTATAATATTCTTTTATCTCTATCATCAATAAGGCAGCCCCCAGGCATCCTCTTCCCCAGCTCTGACCTCATGGGTCACCCAGGTTTTCAGGTGATCAGCAACATGAAAAAAAGAAGGAGGAAGATGGATAGAGTTAGTGGTTTCAGGCTAATGCTAATGGTAAAATCTTTTTTAAACAATCCTCTACGGCAGTAATATTCAGACCTCAGTGGTTTAGGAGACAAATTAGTGATCAGCACTACCAAAAAGAGTCACAGTAGTGTGAATTCGTTGTTTCAATTACTATAGTGCTATATATTCATATTTAAACAGTATGAAGGGAAATATTTTGCTTTTTATATATATGTTATTCTCGCTGCAGAATGACTGACCTCATATATTAGTTTATCAACTACAATTGATTAATAACATAGTAAAAGCCTCCTGATTGGTTAATGACTTAGGTTGGTTAATGATGAAATCACACAGTATTTTAATTTCATGTGCTGCAAACAGCCACAGGAGACACATTAAAGAGCCACTTGCAGTTCATGAGCCCAGGGCCGGAGCTTCCATTTAGGCGACCTAGGCAGTTGCCTAGGGCGTCAGGATTTGGGAGGGTGGTAGACTGCTCCAGTGGACCTCCCGCAGGCGTTCCTGCGGACGGTCCGCTGGTCCCGCCGCTCTGGTGGAGCACCCGCAGGCATGCCTGCGGCAGGTTTACCGGAGCCGTGGGACCAGCGGACTGTCCGCAGGGATGCCTGCGGGAGGTCCACCGGAGCCACGGGACTGGCGAGCCAGTCCTGCGTCTAAGGCGCCAAAAACCCTGGCACCGCTCCTGCGTAAGCCTCAGTCTGAGCATCACTGCTTAAAGGCAAAAAGAACAGGAGTACTTGTGGCACCTTAGAGACTAACAAATTTATTTTGGCATGAGCTTTCGTGAGCTGTGAGCTATAGCTCACCACTTCGGATGCATAGAATGGAGCACACAGACAGGAGATATTTATACATACAGAGAACATGAAAAGTGGAAGTATGCATACCAACAGGAAGAGTCTAATCAATTGAGATGAGCTATCGTCAGCAGGAGAAAAAAAAGTTTGAAGTGATAATTAAGATGACCCTTAGAAGTTGTGAGGAGAACTTAACATAGGGAAATAGATTCAATTAGTGTAATGACCCAACCATTCCCAGTCTCTGTTTAGGCCTGAGTTAATTGTGTCTAATTTGCATATTAATTCGAGTTCAGCAGTCTCTCTTTGGAGTCTGTTTTTGAAGTTTTTTTGTTGCAAAATTGCCACCTTCAAGTCTGTCACTGAGTGGTTAGAAAGGTTGAAGTGTTCTCCCACTGGTTTTTGAATGTTATGATTCCTGATGTCAGATTTGTGTCCATTTATTCTTTTGCAAAGAGACTGTCCGGTTTGGCCAATGTACATGGCAGAGGGGCATTGCTGGCACATGATGGCATATATCACGTTGGTAGATGTGCAGGTGAATGAGCCCCTGATGGCGTGACTGATGTGATTAGGTCCTATGATGGTGTCACTTGAATAGATATGTCTATAGCTCACGAAAGCTCATGTTGAAATAAATTTGTTAGTCTCTAAGGTGCCACAAGTACTCCTGTTCTTTTTGCGGATACAGACTAACACGGTTGCTACTCTGAAACCTACTTAAAGGCAGGGGTTCTCAAACAGGGAGTCTCTTCCTCACAGGGGGTCACGAGGTTATGACCTGGGCGGGTCACGAGCTGTCAGCTTCCACCCAAATCCTGCTTCGTCTCCAGCATTTATGATAGTGTTAAATATATAAAAAAGTGTTTGTAATTTATAAGGGGAGTCGTGCTTTGAGGCTTGCTGTGTGAAAGGTTTGAGAACCACTGTTCTAAGGGCTGTGAACAGTCATTTCTCTGCCTCTTTGCTTCTCTCATAGCATCCTCAAAATGCCAACTAGATTTGTTTTGGATTGTAGATAGCCAGATTAATCTAGACTGTCTCTGCTCTGAATCCTATCAATTGTGAGGAACTTTTTTGTTTTTTGGTGTGGATTCAGTGCAAGCTCCCTGCATCTCTGTATGTATGTGACTAATTCAAAATCTTTTCTGCTTGAAGTTTGGCCAGCTTTACTTACTGCGTGAACTGGAAAGGCTAGGATAAACTTTGCACTACAACTTCCATTTTTGAATCATGTCCTTCCCAGCTGGTGGTGGCTAGTGCAGAAGTTCTGAGTTGATTACTTGTGTAGATGGTTAGCACCTTTGGGTTTACTCTGAAAGAAGCATGAGTTAAGGAACCTATCATGATGTCATCTACCTTTCTAACTGCTGTATATATCTAATCTTTCATTTTTGAACAAGATTTTTGAGATGGTTGTGATGAAATGACTCAATATCTGGATACCTTCCATTTGCTTTGTTCATCTGGAGACTGGTGATCTTCTCCTGGAAATGAATAACTATCATGTGGCCATACTGATATTATATCTGCTGCCTTCAGTCGAATTAACTGGGAACTGTTTCACCTGCATACCATAACAAGAGAAGATGGAAATATTCTTTTGTCGCTTCATTGTTTTCCCAAAGAGAAATCACAACAGGTAGCTGTGAGCAACTGCTCCACTTCCTCCAAAGGTTCTCAAATGAAGAATTCTATCCCATTTGGTGAGTAAATGGAGGGTTAGTGAGGAGACATGAGGAGAAGGGTTTGTGTGCCAGTTACTCCCTGCTTTGTGTTACTGTCTCATTGAGCTCAGTAATGTATCTGACTGTCTGAGCTAATGTCTGGCTGAGACTAGGGTATGGATGAAAGCAGTCTGGCCAGAAAGGCAAGACTGAGAGGAGGATGGTACGCTGGCAGAAGCAGCCATTGATGTGAGTTTATCTAAGGGCCAGGTACACAACTGATTAAAAACTAAGGGCATCAGAATTTAGTAATTTCCATCTCCAATTTCTAGGTTCAATGCCTTAATTTGCAAGACACCAAAAATTAATCAAATTCTTAATATTCTAAACAGATATACTACTTGAGTTTTGGGCAAAAATTCAGACTGATGTGTATTTTATTCAAACTGGCTTACCCATCCCTCATAGTATCAACTTGCACCCTTAATGAGACGGACAATAGTCATTAGCATTTTCCCCAACATCTGTGTTACCTATTCAGTAAACTCCTTTAAACTACACCAGTAAATAGTTTCACCTACAGAGAACGCCTTACATTTCCTAATTTTAATAATCACTTTAAGATGTTCTAAGCTTATTTTAGTACCAAAGAAACATTTCATGAACTTGTCTGGCTTAACTAACTCCTACAGACCAACAATGTGTGCCTATTTTAGTAATCATTTGTTCTATGATTAACCCATCCAATAGAAGGCAACAAGCTGACATACAAATAATACAGTACTCCTGGTGAAGTCAATAACAAGAGAACAAAAAAAACCTGTTAATACCATTTCACCCATAAATGGAATAGGAGAAGACCCACAACTACCTAGGATAAAACAAAGTAAATATTTTTTGCTTGACTACAAAAAATCCCCTCCACCTCCTAAAATAGAGCTGGTGTGGAGTTTTGTGAGATATTTAACCATATGGGGAAATTTTGAAGGAAGTAACAAGCATGTTTTGAGCTAGAGGTAGACAAAGTGAGTTAGACAAAATGCAGAATTTCAATTCAGGGTCATTTTAATGATGTGCAACTCAAACTATTTGAAGGATTTTTCTTCAGACTTTGCAGAAACATTCTTCCTTGACATAAGAAAAAAAATCTGCCAGTTTTCAGGCCAATCCACTTCTCCAACTCAAAATTACCCTGGACTAAAATAGGGCTTTATATTGCAAGTGAGGTGCAAGTCAAAGTGTGATTCTCTACAGTATTTTCTTTGAACTCCAGTGACAGAGGACTGTTTTTAAGAGCAGACATTTTGAGTTCTACTCCTCATGCTGAATGTGTGGTGTAAGATGGCAATTGTGATGTCTGAGTGTAGGTGGCCAGAGATTCATTACACATGCTACCCCGAGAGACTTTCACAGTCATTGTAGCATTATCCCAGAGTTGATATTTTTGGGGAATATTATTATTTCTCATCCTTATTTTAATAAGTCCCATCTCCATTTTCAGCACTCAATTTATTGCTCCTCCTCCCTTCTCCCCCGCCACTCCCGATGATACTGCTACTTATTATTACACTTTACTTCCATTTATAGCCAATGATTTTAGTTTAGTATCCATTTATCATGTGATATTATGATTAAACATCACTGTATGTTAATTGGAGTTGATTTGTAGGATTATAAAAGTCTAAGACTGATCACTATTTAGAGGAAGGATGTAGCAGACATATGTAAGACAAGTTGAAATGCAAAAGCTGGTAGGCTGAAGCCTGCATGACTCTAGCTTAGCTATTTTGGGTCTTAGAAACAAGAAATGATGATGCAAGTTCATGACCAAGAAATAACCGGTAATATTGTGAAAGTATAGCTGGGAAGATAAAATGTAAATCATAAAAAGCTGTAACAACAAATATTGTCTCTAACACATGCCCTATCCACAGGACAAAGGTGTTACATCAACATCAGCAAGATCCTACCCAGCCTATAGAATCCAGGGGACACAAACCAATAAGAAAGAGAGGGTTGACACTTTCATGTACATGCACAGAATGTAGGTATAGACAGACCCACAATATAAAAAGGGTGCCCAGAGCAGGAAAATTGAGCTTCCTATGCGAAACTCCAGCAGGAACCACTTCGGTATTGACGGTTAATGCATGAGAGAGCCAACAGACTCTAACACTAGATGTGAGTATGTCTGTAGGCCCTCCACTTGTAAGGTAACTCCCTTCCCTTCAAGCGTCAGTATATTTATGCCTGTATCTGTAATTTTCATTCCGTGCATCTGAAGAAGTGGGTTTTTTTAGCCACAAAAAGCTTATGCCCAATAAATCAGTTAGTCTTTAAGGTGTCACCAGACTCACTGTTTTTACTAAAAGATAGATCGTCTTGTAATTGCATGTGTTCCTATGAACTCTAAATGTAGAACAAGCAGAGATAACTCTGTTGAACTTGAGACTGTAGCCACCAGAGTTGAACCCACCACAATATGATTAACGTTAAATAGAATAAAAGGCTACACATTATATATCCAAATACTTCAGTAATGTGTACATACCTTATTCTGTTAACTTACATTTGCTGCTTCATAAATCTCATGTCACTTTCAGCGACAAAGATACAATGAAATTATTCATTCGCCATTATTTAAATTTCAGTGAGGATGAATGTATTCCAGAGAAGATACAGATGCATCTACCCACATTTGAAATGCAAAGAGGGATTGACAGGCACTTGACATAAGCTGTTTTAGTGTTGGGCGTTTTGTAATGTCACTGCATAAAATCTACCTGGCTGCTTTTTAAATTTAAGTAATACTTCCTGCACCTCTGATAATTAATGTCAACAAAATAAATTGACACTAAATGAAGCAGGCCATAACTGGTGAAAACAACATTTGCTGGAATTGATTAGAAAAAATCTTTACACTAATACCTTATACAGAAGTCATCTTTAGAATAGAAAGAGGCTCAAGCCACAGACTTCTAATTTGAGTTTCAAACAGCTTCTAACTGCAGAAGTGTTTTAATCAGGAGTTTTTTTTCAGCCTGATGCAGAGACAGGTACCAACTGCAAAATTTATAGTAGGTTCAAATTTAACATTCTCCTCACACAAAGTTCACAAATGGGGTGGGGAAGGGTCTTTGGATCCTAGGGTCTGGCTTGGTTTTGCCTCCAGTTTAAACAATTCTATTTTCTGGGTGACTATAAAAACCTCAAGTACCTGCCCTCACATACCATAAAGTCTGCCCTGAATATAAAATCAAGGTTGTCCCAAATGTAGTCTGTGGGCCAAAAGCAGCCCATAGAGTTTAAAAAGTACAGCCTGTAGGCATATGGAATTGTGGCCTGTAGGAAAACTGCATTGCAGAATCTGTAATCTCTGCACTGAATACGAACAAATTACTATCTACCTCTACCTATGGAAACAAGGTTCAGCCATTGGGTTCCCTAGAAATCCCAATGAGGCTTTTGCTTGAGCCAAATTGGGTGTTCTCACACAGTATTCTTCTGAAACTGGCCTTGACAAGATTTTTAAAAAACCCTCAGTGAAACAAGTTTAGTGCCATCAGGTTCTTCTCTAGTTCCTAGAATTGTTTATAAGCAACTTTTTCAATACATAATTCAGTACAACTCAGCAAACCATAATGGAGGGAGATAAATCTCATGCTGGTTTACTGTGACTGCCAACGGTGATTTTGAGTATCTGTTAAACCTCTAGACCTTCATTTCAGTGGGTAAAACCATTTCATGATTATAGCTTTTGTTAGTTTAAATAAGAATAAAATCTACTATTCTTCCATTCTTCTTAAGCCTTTGTTACCCCCTGAAACACAAAACAAAGCCATTCTTTCTTTGCTCTTCTCTTATTCCTTTTCATTGACTATCTCAAGGCACCCCCTCTTCATCAGTCTTGAATGTTTTTCATTAATTATGAAGACACAGTGTTAAATAGCATTGTACTCTTAACAGTAAATGCAGTATACAGTTGGCTCTGGTAAATAAGCCAGTAAATAAGCTAGTAAATAAGTCTACACAAAGCCATTAAACATTTAACAAGATTTTTAATGGAAAAAAATCATTTGTTCATTCATATTTGCACATGAGATGTATAGTCTGATCTTAGCCTATAGGAACTACTGCATGGTTCAATTTACGCAACTTATTGGTAAGTCACTGTACGGTACATGCTGAGTGAGGGAAAGAGGGAGGAAGATTTGTAGGGACACTGTTGTAGCAGCAGGAATTCAGTAAGAAGAGCAACCAAGAGGGGGAGAGTGTAAGAAGGTGTAGAACATGGCAGACTACCCTGTAAGGCTTGTTGGTTGCCTTTCCTGCTCTAGCCTTGACATTTCACCACCCGTTGCACCAATATACGTAGTGTTAAATGACTGCAAAAAGAACAGGAGTACTTGTGGCACCTTAGAGACTAACAAATTTATTTGAGCACAAGCTTTGTGGTTACAGCCCACTTCACTGGAAGCATAGAGTGGAACATATTGTAAGGAGATATATATATACAGAGAACATGAAAAGGTGGGAGTGCATATATAATTATCCTTACTATATGTTCCATTCTATGCATCCGATGAAGTGGGCTGTAGCCCATGAAAGGTTCTGCTCAAATAAATTTGTTAGTCTCTAAGGTGCCACAAGTACTCCTGTTCTTTTTGCTGATACAGTGTTATGGCTGCTACTCTGAAACCTGTTAAATGACTGAATTCCTATCCCATCTTTAGCATTGCACACTGAAGCTGAGTTAGTGTCCTAGGTCATGCCCTGTCTGCTTGCTGGTAACCACCATCACAAACCTCAGCCTGAAACATCCTCTGAGTATGGCTGTTCTGAAGGTTCACCTCTAGGATTTCATCTGGTCTTAGCCTCTTTGATCCCACTCTCCAGAAAACTTCTCAACCTTCTTTAGATCTCAGGGGGAGGTTACAAGCTAAACCTATCATGAGTTTGCAGAATTTCAGCAGCTTTATGCAGGGTTCTAACCAGTGGTATAGAGGTTAAAAAAAATAGCGGGTAAACTAACCTAAACCCTATATTCCCCAAATAAGAAGTGAGTAAATTCTGTTTACCATTGATTATAACTGTTTCTAACCACTCCTAGCAGGGTGAATCAACAACACAGTCCTGCCACCCTGAAACTCCTCCTCATCCCCACCCTTTGCATCACATTGGCAACTGGACCATTATAGGCAGTGATAGGTCTGTGGCAGTAAGAAGGTGAATATGAAATATTCCCATTGTAGTTTTTAAAAAGGTATAATGATAAGCAAAAACTGCTTCACTGGTTTTGAATTCATTACATACTGTGTAAAAACCGAATGAGGAGTTACTGATTTGGCTCATAAAAGGCATTTTGTTACCAAATGCCCAGCTGGATAGCCTCATTCTCTTGGCATAGTGTTATAATTATGCAGGTCTATGAAGCAAGGTCGTATAAATGATTAGTGTTGAACTGAGCATCATGAGAAAAATTTTCTTCCTGACTAACACTTGCTCATTTGGCATCCAATGGCAAGTCACAAAATTGGCATAAATAATTAAATACAGTGTTTTGAAACAAGCTAAAGAAAGGCCATACAAGTATGCAATAGTTTGTTAGCTCTTAGTAAATTCTCAGATCCAATAGCCCTTCACTGTTTTGATTTACACCAAATAACTTTTATTCCAATAGAGTTTTGGGCAGATTCATTCTAAACACAAATTGTAACAACAATTGTACTGCACTCAGTTATCCAGAGGGGGGGATGCAATCCTTGCTATGTGGAGCTGGACACAAATGGATATTCTCAAATGCGCTCAACAACAAAAATGAAACTTTAAAAAAAAGATAATGGCAAAAGGGAGGATTTGGCAGCATAGGCCTTCACAAATATAGCCATTTTATTCAATCACTTATTCTGCTGTAAAACACACGTAACTGGAGCTGGTTGGAGATTTTCTGATTCATTGCACCCAAAATTTCTCATGAAAGTGAGTTGGATTTGAGGAGCTTCCATCAAATCATGCTGCCTGCTTCCAGGGTCCATAGCTCCAGGGCAGCCATCCATGCCAGGACTTCCAGACTCACTGTTCTGGAGTAGGGGTCATGGAAGACCTAGCTGGAGCCAGGGTAATCAGGCTTTCTGCCTGAGACCTGGGAACCTGAAAGCCCCAGCATGTGGCCTTCCCCAGGCCAAGAGACCCTAGGTCTTCCAGTCTCTCAGGCAAGCTGTTTATTTCACTCAGCAGCTGCTGGACCTGTGAAGCATATTTCATTTTGGAAACATCATGTGTTGTGGTTTCTGAAACATTTTTTTTTAATTTCCAGTTTGTGAGTAATTTAAAAACAAAATTAGTGTTGATTGAAACTAAATCAAATTTTGAAAGGCTGAAATTTCTTGTGAACTAGAAATCTTGACTTTGTCAGTTCTATACATAACTTCATTTCTGCTCACTGACTACAATGGAGTTGTAATGATTTACCCCAGCTGAGTATCTGGCCCTACACATTGACTGATAGTTTTTCCTTTCAAATAAGCTATTCTCTGGGGAACTGTTTTCTGTCAGGGTTCTAGCATAAAAGATAAGTTATTGGCATCTATTTAGTGTCCTTGATCAAACATTTCTGAAGTGCTTTGCAAACTTACATACTGCTAAATGAAATTTGAAGTACACCAACGTAAATCTGAGTTACTCCAGATTAAAACTGTTGTAATAGAGTAAAAATTGTTCTGCTATAACTTGGAACAGGGCAAATAACAGCAAACCATGTTTTAAACTGATTTCTACCTATTCTTCTGTTTGCAAATTGTATGCAAACAGCTTCCTGTTTTTCAAATTTATTCACTTTTTTAAAGTAGAATAATTATCTATGTATATATTCTTCACAAGGAATGAGCTGTAATTATCAGCTATTCAAAGTCTAAAATTCAAAGTTGTATGGATTAGCTTGGACAGGACAAAGATGTTGAGTCTCCTCTCACTTAGATACAATGATCTACATTTAAGTGAGAAGATTTTTAACTCTGTTTTTCTTGCTATGCATGTAAATGAATAGTGCAAATTCAATACCTAGTCTGAGGCCTGGACACCAAGCAGTTCCTGATGTGCCTAATTTAGATGTAAACTTCATTGTGAATTACATTCTTCAGCTCTTATTTCTTAAAACCCTGGTGAAATTGCAGTTATTCTGGCTTCTTAATGCAAGTGTCTTGAATTCTGCCCTCCTATCACCCTTCATCTTTACAATTCTAGATATTCTCTCTGTGATGGGGCAATCTGCCATGGAGGGGGAAGTAGTTTCCTGTGATCCCTAGAGGTCAGCCTACACTGCCTTCTGGCATGGACCTCTACTTTAAGGGTTCAGAAGGGTCCCGGGAATGACTAGTGCTTGGGAAGGAATCATGACACTGTACCTTTAAGAGCTGAAAGCCTAGCAGAGAGGGCAGGGAAAGGTGCCCCTTTCATCCAATCAACTTGGAAGGAAGAGGGTGAAGGGGACCAGCTTCCTCCTCTCTCACAGCAAACAGACACTGACAGGCAAGGCAGCCTGCTGAGATGTCCAGCCTAGTAGGCTAAGAGGAGAGCGTGTTCAACTGAACAGAACAGGCAAAAGCCTTGTAGCTGACATGCCAAGGCAAGAGGCCTGAGACACAAACCCTGGTCCAGGAAGAGGCTGAGGGGGAACTTCTAGAAGGACAGGAAGGACAGATTGCCCTAAGGCAAGAAGCCTGAGATACAACCCCAAGACCCAGAGGGAGGGCTGAGGGGAACTCCTGTCTGGAGGAGGGAGATAGTGACTGCTCTAAAGGTGAAAGACAGGGGACTGCTTGCAGTATAGCCCGGCTGCTGGAGAGAAGGGCCGGAAGTGGTCTTTGACAAATTACCTCCTTAGCTGGTTAAGAGGAGGCTGTGAAGAACCACAGATCCAGGGAGCAACAGCAGAGTCCAAAGACCTGATAAAGATGTTGACAAGTGGTGTGAAGGTTGGAGAAGCCCAGGGAAGTGGCAAAAGGATCAGAGAGACAGTCCTTATCCACCTAAAACAGGGTCCCTGAGCTGGACCCTAGAGGATAGAGCAGGTCTGGCTTCCCCTGCCCTCCCCTAAACCACGATGGAAGGGACAAGCACTAGAAGTGGAAGCGACCAAGAACTGCAAGCCCCAGACAGGAGTTGTAGGCTGGGTTTTAAAAGCTATTGGACTTTAAGTTTTCTTTTTTATTTTTTTAGGCTTTTGTGTTAATTCCAAAAGGGGTATGAAGTGAGATGTACCCTGAGGCCACGCACAAGGATAGACCATTGTGGCACCAGAACAACTGGGTGTTAGACTGAGAGAACCCCTGCAATACCATACCCAGATGCTAGGAGGCACTCTGGAGGTGAGGGGCATGATTACTGTCTCCCTTTCATGGGGTGACCTAAGTGCACATGGAACAAAACAGATTGGCAGCCAGGAACAGATGCTGCTCATTCTGTCACTGGATCTAGGACAGAAAAGGAGCAGCAGGCTGATTGATTGAAGGAAACATTATTATTTGTATTACCATAATGCCTAAGAGGCCTAGTCATCAGAACTCCATTGTTCTAGGTGCTGTGCAAGCACAGAACAAGATGACAGCTCCTGCCCCAGAGAGCTTAGATCATCTGAGCTGATGGTTCTTATACCAGGTTCATCCCTGTGGTATCGGATACCAAATATTGTAACAAGCAAGCCTGTTCTCTGGAACCACACACAGCAGAAAGCACAAGTGGCTCACAATACCTGGCCAATTCTGCAAGCCTTCCAGGTGATCTAGCTCCAATGACAACCTCCAGTGCTGGATACCTCCTTCTCAGCAGCAGCTGGATAATGCTGAAGCTTTAATAAATGCTAGAATACTTAGCATTCATCAGATTCTGTACAATTACTACTAAATAATCAGTCCTTAATACACCCTTCTCCAGTATGTACTAGCATTTTCCCACTTGCCCCAGGCAACATAGAGTGTGTGGAAGAGACATCAGATCTGTGACTCCATCCTAGTAGATTCAGGCAGCTGGTCTCTTAAGAACAATGCTGGAGGATGTACAACACCTTGGTTTCCCTAATACAATGGGCTGGTTTAAAGACTCAGCTGGGGGAGAAATAATAAAGGGTTGGCATGGCTCAAAAACATGTCTTTTTGGTTGTTTAGATTTGTTCAGGGATGAGAAATGCAAGTCCATCGTGCTACAGATGAGTCTTCTGAAGAAAAGACATCAGTGGAGAGGAGATAGACCATTAGCCTCACTTCATCACTATATACAAGGGTTGAAAGAGGTACTTCCTCCCAACCCATCACTTGCTGGGGACGGTCTCCATCCTCCACCCCAGGTGGAATGGGGAGTTACTGATTAAATACATTATAAATTTATTTATACAGGAGCTGTACAGATGAACTGGGACCTAAGCTGTGTATCTTATGCACTGTCTGTTGCCTTCCGGTAGAAGAGAGTTGACTTCTTAATTTTTCCTCATATCTTCCTCTGATACATCTTTTCATGTAGGACTAGGGGTTTTTGCTTATTTTGTTCAAAATGCAAACCACAAATCTTAACTGTTCTTAGTATTTAACAACCATTGCCAGGAACAGTTAAACACTTTTATGTTAATTATGGTAAATCAATTCACAGTGAGCACTGTCATTGTCCATGCTTAAGAACTTAACTTCTGAATTTGGATAACTTCAGTTTTAAATGATTGAATTCAGCCTTGTAATATCTGACAATATTCTATCATTCACATCCTCACTGTCTTTACAGATTCAGCCCACAAACGTTCCCTTGATGCTTTACCTCCTGTTTGTGATCTCCTGAACTGCTGCCCCTTCCCCCTAAGTCTGATTTTTACGCTTTTCTCCCCTTGTCACTGAGCTGCTGTTTTACTCTTATTGTTTGTTTCAGGACTGTTTCGTCTTGCCAACTTGCTTACGCTGAGACTCTGAGATAGTGGCTAATCCGTTTCTTCCGTATTTGGCTCGATGTGGCTGTCACAGTGGGTGACTTGTGATACAACACAGCTTTATTTTCTAGAGTGCGTTTCATACAAAGTCTATCCCAGAATGTATAATGCAAATGTTGATTCACTCTTACTTATATTGCGACAAGTTCTTAATCCCTACTTCTGAGTTGGATTCTGGCTTTTGTAGGCAGATATAGGTACATGCGGGAAGGGGGTGAGGGGAGACTATAATGTAACCACTCTCAGGAGAAATTCTGCTAAGTCAAACATGGTACTGTAAATGAGTATTTCTAGGGAACCAGATGGTGCCCCCCAGTGGGGCTAGGATCCTTTGTTACACCAGCTACTACTGCATCAGGCTCATGCCTCTCAGGCCACCTGTGGGTCTCCCCACATTGTTTGCTAGTGGAAATTGAAAAACCAATGTTCCAACAGCACTAAGAATAAGCCCCTTTTTGGGGCCTTCTGACCGGGCAAAGGTCACTGGCACTACCTTACTTCAGGGGCAGTGCAGTTCAACAGGACTTCTGCTCAGCCTCACATCTCAGTCTTGTCATTTAAAGAGATACTGGGTTTCCCTCATAAAACTTAAATGGATGCCTAAGCATGCACTGCCTGGATGAAAAATCTTAAAATTAATAAAATCTGCTCTCTTTTCCCAAAGGAAAATGAGAAACATGGGGGAGAGGAGAAAATCTCATGGGCTCCAGGGTTTCCAAGCTGGGAGAACTGAACCATTGTTTTGATTGAACCAAAACGAGAATTTCTCAGGTTCTTGACTAAACCAAACCAAAAATAATTCAATGCAGGTTGAACAAGGTGTTTTGTTTCACCTGAAACAAATCTTTACCCTTTTGTTTTCTTTGGAGGTTTAAGTGTTAGTTGGATTTAGGTAAATTCCAAAATGAAATATGATTCTGAAAAGAAAAAGTCAAAATCCTTCATTTCAGAAATTCCAAAATGAAATGTTTGAAACTTCCAAATTTTCTCTTTTTTTCCAGTTGAAACAATTTGTCAAATTTGACCCAAATTTGTTGAATAGTTTTGGTCAATCTGAAATTTGTGTTTTTGGTGGGGAAAAAAGCCCTTATTCACACACAGATTTGCCCAGATCTATTTTTAACATCCTGTTTACATGCGGAGGTTGCATAAAATGCCTTTAGGGTCATAAATTATATTTGTGGATAACACAGGCCCAATTCAAATGGTCACCAACTTAAGAATCTATACAGAATGGTACTAATAGCCCCCTTATCTGCATGGAAGACAGTGACAAAGCAACCAGGCTGAACAAACCATTTTCCTTTTATCTTACATTTAGGGGTAAAGCGTGTTTATTAACTCTCTTCATCCAGTTTCTAAGGCAGAGTCATATGAAACATGTATCTTTGCCTTATCTTAGTACTCCCACTGAAATTAAAAATAAGATCAAGCCTGGGTTGAAAAGCTGACATGAACTCAAAGAGAAGAACAAAATAAATTGTGTAGTGGGCTGTCATTCACACTAGCAATTAAAATTGCCACAGTGAGTGACACTTGGACACCATGATGGGTGACTTAGAGTTATCTACAGTAAGATAGGTAGATAAAAATAACAAATGTACCATGTTTCAGTTTTACAGAGCTGTGTGTCAGCTTCTTTGTTTCATCCCCTGAGGACTTCAGCGCTTTATTTAATATTTAATAGATCTGGCTGGAAAATGTTCATCAAAGTGAAATTTTAATGAACATTGGAAAAATCATTTTCAAAGTGTTTGTACATTATTTCAGCGTATCAACCATCTCTATTAGTTACACTGTTACATCTTTCTGTGTAGCCAATGAAATACTTTTGCCATTTGTGTCTATTTTTCTTCTCAAGTAGGATCAGATTTAGCCCTGAGTTATGCTGACTTCTGTAACTGATTTCAAGTCTATAGCCCACAAACCACTTTTCTTTCCTCACTATGAAATTCTGCTACATCCATTTCACAAATACCAGCTTACACCCACAGAGCCAATAGTACAATGAAACACAAGGAGATCAGCACTTCAAGAGAGATGGCAAGACTTATGTGGATATGTGGGCAATAAAATTCCTACCTAACATAATGAGTATGTCTAGAGATGCCTGAACTTTCACAAGACAGCCTGCATTTTGGTGTGACAGTAGCCTCCCCATAATTAAGGCTGAAGCTACATATTATCCTATGAAAAAGGTCAGTTTTCAACCTATCTATCCCTCAAAATTTCATGTCACTAAGGTAGCTTTTTTCTGCAAAGTTGGTTTTTTTGCACGAGAAGGGAAGGGAAGAAATCATAAACATTTCACTGACACTGATGGAAAAAATGTCCTTATTTATTGATCTACCTGTCTGGTTTTGGCTCAGCTGTATTGCCAAAATGCCTTGGCCTACAAACTTCAAATGTGTTGTATTGATCTTGATGGTTCCTTTTTAGTTTTGCTGTTTTGGCAGAGTGGGAGGGAAGAGTATATTAGTGGAGGAATTACATAACTATAAGTAATACAATATTATTGTGTGTTTACTGAACATAAAGGAGACAGGAAGGAGTTAGCTAAGAGCCCATTGGAACAGGGATATAAAGAGGATATAGCGACAGCTCTTGCTTCCCCTAACCCAGGGAGAAAATAGGCCCAGATTATAAAGAAAAGAAGAACAGAGAAACTGACCATCTTTCGTGTGCAGAAAAGGTAGAATTACAGCAAGCTTCTCTGGCAGGTGCCCAGTCTTTCTTGATGTTAAGACACTACTGAGCATATTATTGTGCTCAATAGATAAATTTTCTTCCATATTCAACCAGACACTAGCCAATGTCAAGATAAAAAGGGCTTTTATCCAAGTGGTCAACACTATACAAATTCTGAGTCTATGTCATTTCATACTACTATTGTAAATGTGTGTGTTCTTTAATGGGAGAAAGGATACCACAAAATGTACTTTTCTGTTGATATGATTCTGATCTCAGCTACATGGTTGTATCTCTGGCGGACTGACACTGAGTATAATTGTTCCAGACTTACAGGGTGAAACAGTTACTAGAATCACTTGAACTCAGTATCAGAGGGGTAGCCGTATTAGTCTGGATCTGTAAAAAGCAACAGAGTGTCCTGCAGCACCTTTAAGACTAACAGATGTATTGGAGCATAAGCTTTCATGGGTGAACACCCACTTCGTCAGACCACATGCGTCTGATGAAGTGGGTATTCACCCACGAATGCTTATGCTCCAATACATCTGTTAGTCTTCACGGTGCCACAGGACTCTCTGTTGCTTTGAACTCAGCAGCATCTCTGGATGTATAGGGATTGAGATCAGAATGCAGACCCACAGTCTGCTGGATGAGGATATTTTTTTTTATAATGTAACCATAAAGTTATATGTTAACAAGATAGCCCAACTTTTCAAAATAATGGGCTCTAATTGCACATATGCAAACATCTGTCTTTGGAATTTTGGAGCACCTGTACCTGAGCAGGCAGATTATAGATTCTAACTAACACCTATATGCTCAGATGACAATTTTATGCCACAACATCCAACTCCAGAATAACTCCAACTCACAGGATAAGTATCTATCAACTTGGCATACAGGTGCAAGAGTTCAAAAAAATGCATGTCAGTCTTTGTCACATAGAGACCAGGTTAAGATGCCTGTGAAAATTTGGCCCTATAAGACAGCTGCATTGTAGACAGCCAAAACAATCTCTTTGTTAATAAGAGTTTTCTGATCATTTGACAAACACCTGTCCGGGATGGTCTAGATAATACTTTGTCCTGCCATGAGTGCAGGGGACTGGACTAGATGACCTCTCCAGCTCCCTTCCAGTCCTAGGATTTGATGTACAGCTCTTAAAGTTGTATATCAAGAGGCAAGCCTGGCCTGTAACATCCTCAGCTGGCCAAGCATAGCTCTGCATCACCCTGCCTTCATTTTCCCTGAACAAGTTCCTAGGAATAATCCATGGAGGTTTATGTCCAATCACAAACCCCTTTCTTGGGGACTGGTTTATTAACACACAACACACACAAAAGGTGAAGTGAAGGTTTCTCTCCACCTGTCCCCCACCAATTTATCCCAATCTTCCACTGAGCACAGCCCCTGCTCCCTGAGGTCTGACTAGTTCAAAGCTTCTCCACTAGGTATAACTATCAGCCCTTCCCAGGCCCTGCTGATTCAGTCTCTCCCCTTGAAGTCAGGGGTTATACAGACCTCCTTCTTGGACCTGTGTTTGTGGGACTCCAGCAGCTTCCTCAGGTGCTTTCTTTCACAGCAACTGCTCCTCTCCTCTTTCTCTTCACCCTGGGCACATCGATTTCTCGTTATTAGGCCCAGGTGCCTTCCCTTAAAATTAACTGGGCAGCAGGTAATCAGTCACAGGTGCACTGGACCCCACTCATTCTTAAAGGGGCTAGTCACCTAGTGACACTGCAGTGTGCTTCCAAAATGTTCCTTAGTTTGTAACATGTCCCATGTGATGGGTTGTTCCCTTTAACTAAGCATTAGAATTTTGTCTGATACAGTAATGGGAACTGACAACTGAGTTACACAAACAGTGAGGCAAATAATTGATTTTTCAGTTCAGCCAGCAAACTTAAAGATCAGGGGAAATATTCTATTTGATTCCAAAAATGTTTGGAATCGGCTAGCAAAATGGAAAAGTCCATTTTGGTCCACCAAACCATGTGTGTGTGCGCGCGTAGGAGAGGATCCAGGTTTGAATCCCACTGCTGGAGCATGAACTTGAACTCAGATCTCCTTCCTCCCAGGTGAGCACCCGAATGTGGGAAAAAGACTTCAATATTGTTGAAAAATGTTGATTATTTTTTAATAAAGTGATGTTGTTACAATTCTGCTTGTGCCTTTACTGAATTTTAGGATGAATTGATAGTTACTTTCTTATACGATGCTTGAAAGAAAAAGGTAGCTTAATGCTCATATTTTAGCTTATTTAATCATAAAATGTTCAAGCAAAAAGTAAATTTCTGGGAGTTCTGTTGGCTGTCAATGTGACACTGTTCAGGTGTGAAGGAAAACACCATCCTGTTTATGAGCTCTGAAATGCAGCTTGGACATTTTATAAAGTTCTCTTTTGTTCTAAGATTTGAATAAGATAGGTGCTGGTTGTGTTTGTTGTATGAAGTGTTTGACACAGGAGTCTTTGTGTGCCTCCTACTTGAAGGCATCATTTGGTTGAAAAGGTAAATTTCCTCTCGTTTAAGATACCACTTTGGTATAAATAATTTTTATCTCAAGAAAGCTAATGCTGTAGAATATTCCTGTCTTAGAAAGGATCTGATTGTGTAAAAGAAGGTAAAGCTGCTTCAGAAGAGAAGTAACAATAAAGATTGTTATCAAAAGCTATGGAAAAAATCTTGAAACATAAATAGGATTTTCTTTGCACTCCTCCCCCTTCGCATGAACAACCCAAGTCAAAACCCACCAAATTCTTCTGAGAAGTCATTCCTTTATAAGCCCTCTAAAGTCTATATCCTTGAAGGAACACATGCATAGTTGGGAATATGTTGTAGAAAACCTCTCTCTCTTAAATGTTGAAATGGCAATCCTTTTGAAATTCATATTGGCAAATATTTTAAATAAATGCAATGCCTCTAATATAATTTTCTAATATCGTTGCTATGTAAATGGTAAAATGCCTTATGTACCAACATGAAATCTAATAATCTGGCTAAACTGATTAATGTTGTAAGAAGCCATTTAAGTATAGAATATTTACATTATTTGGAATTAATTGGCAAGCTTAAGCAACTCCTCACCCACTCAGAAAAAACAGAGTCATGTCTTCAAAGAGTGCTTAGGACGAACAACAACTTCAATAACTATTCTAGTTCGAAGATTAAAGACTTATTGAGTTGTAAAAGACTATTTTAAGAACTGAAACTTTTATATGGTAAAAGGAGTGTTTGAACTATTTAGAAACAAAATTTCAGTTCCTGTTGCACCCTAATAAAATGGAAGAAATGTCTCAGAAAATGGACTAAACAGAAAGAGCTAAAACTCAATCTTTAAAGTTAACCTGAGACATTTCTGCCACAGAAGAACAAAGGAAATTGATGTACGCTGCATATTCATTAAGCAGAACGCATATTCAGGAGCTGAAGTTGTCACTAAAACCTACCCAAGGGGGCACTAAGAGTCTGAAAGAGGTGTGTTTTCATGGAATCAGGAATAGGAGAGGAACACACATTTGAAGTGAGCACCCAGCTCTCTCTCTCTGCAACTTTACAGTGCTCATCAACTCATCCTGTCCATCTCTATAGGCAAACTGCCACAGATAGCTAACAAAAAAAAAAAAAAAAGAACTGAACAACTGCACAGTAGCAAAAATAATCAATCGTCCAGCCCAGATGGCATCACCAGTCCTTCAATATGGAGCAGTGAGAAGGAAGTTAGCTAACTCCCTCAAGGGATCAAATTAAAAAAAATATTGTGAGGACTTTATCTGAATACTGAAATGCTATTATAACTTTGAATATTAAGTTTCTCCTGCTAACCCAGTTGTTTAGACCAGCTGTTCTCAAACAGTGGATCGGGACCTGTTTTAATGGGGTTGCCAAGGCTGGCATTAGACTTGCTAGGGCCTGGAGCTGAAGCCAAAGTCAGAGCCCCACTGCCCAGTACTGAAGCCCTCAAGCTTCAGCTTCATCCCCCACTCCCCCCACCCAGGCAGTGGAGCTCAGATTTTGGGTTTGGCCCCGCTCCCCAAGGCAGTGGGGCTCAGGCTTTGGTCCCCCTGTCCAGGATCATGTAGTAATTTTTGTTGTCAGAAGGGGACCATGATACAATGAAGTTTGAGAAACCCAGGCTTAGACTATGTATTCCTGGACAACAGATGCGGGCTAAACATTGGGAAACAGAAATAGTGAGATTTAATTTGGGTGTAAGATTATTTTTCACAGATTCCAAGGCCAGAAGGGACCATTGTGATTATCTAGTCTGACCTCCTGTACCACACCATACAGAACTTCCCCCAAATAATTCCTAGAGCATATCTTGTAGGAAAACATCAAATCTTGATTTAAAAGTTATCAATGAAAGAGAATCCACCACAACCCTTGGTAAATTGCTCCAGTGATTAATTAGTCTCACTTTTAAAAACCGGTGTCTTATTCCCAGTTTGACTTTATTTAGCTTCAACATCCAGCCATTGGGTCATATTATACGTTTATCTGCTAGATTGAAGAGCCCATTATTTCATCTTTATTCCCCATGTAGGTACTTACAGACTGTAATCAAGTCACACCTTAATCTTCTCTTTGTTAAGTAGACTCAAAGAGCTGACTATCACTATAAAGAAGATTTTCAAATCCTTTAACCTTGCTCAGTGGCACTGTGTTGGGCCAGGGCAACCATGGGTGGGGCTTGGAGAGCACAATCTCATACACAACACCAGCACCACGGAGCCATCCAGCCAGAGAAGAGACAAGAGGCTGCCAGGGGGAACAGAGTTTCTTTGCAGCCCCATGTGAGGTATGGATCTGGGGCAGGGTTGAGCCCTATCATGGCCTCTCCCCCAAATGTGATTGTGCTGATGGGCAGGGCCCCTGGCTATGTCACTGAATCCTACTATCCTCCAGTGGCTGGTTTGTTCCTGGGGAGCAAACACCCTGGACCTACTTTATGTATCATTATTACACCCCTAGAACACTCACCCCTCTCACTGGAGAGACTGGGACAATGAATTTGAGGTATCATATATGGCCAAGCAGGGACTATCTTCCCATCATTGCACTCCTACAATGTATACTTTGTCTACACTAGGGAGCTCTGCTGACATTGGCTCTGTTACAGAGACAAAGAATTCTTCAAAAATCTTCAAAAATGGTGGACCAGAGCTAATTCTGCAACTTTACTTGTTTATCCTTAAAATCTGGATAAAGGAGGAGAAACCCAGTGAAATAAGGAATGTCTTGATTGTCACCTTCTTCAAGAAAGGGGATTAAGTGGATTGTGGAAATCATCATGGTATCTCCCTCCTAGCCACTGCAGGCAAAGTTCTGGCACAGATCCTTGCAACCTGCCTTCTGCCCCTGTCAGAAATTTTTTTACTAGAGTCACAGAGTGGTTTCTGACCATGTCATGGAACTGTGGATATGAACTTCACAGCACAGCAGCTGCAAGAAAAAAAAGTGTCAGGAGCAAAACTAACCACTGTACATGGCTTTTATTGATCTAACTAAAGCCTTTGACTCAGTGAATTGATGTGCCCTCCAGACTGCACTTTCTAAGATTGATATATTTATCAGGACATCCAATGTCCTAAAATTGTTTCATAACATGAAAGCAACTGTTCTGAGCAGCACTGGCTCCCAGAGTGAACCTTTCAAATACAAACAGGAGTCAAACAGGGGTGTATCATTGCTCCAACCATGTTTGCGGTTTTTATTGCTGTCATGCTTTACCTAATTGCTGGGAAGTTTACAGCTGGCATTGAAATCACTTACAGAATGGATGGAAAGCTTTTCAGGCTTAGCAGGCTGAAAGCCAAGAGTAAGATTTCCACAACGTCTATTGTGGACCTTCAGTATGCTGATGACAACACAATCTTTGCCCGCTCTGAGAAAGATCTTCAAACTATCTTGAATGTGTTTGCCAATGCTTACACATGTCTTGGTCTCACTCTTAATATCAAGAAGACTAATGTGCTCTATCAGCCCTCTCCAAATGAGGTATTACATGCCCCATCTATCAAAATCAAAGGAGTGGCACTGGAGAATGTCGATCATTTTCTCTACCTTGGAAGTCATCTTTCTTCCAAGGCAGATATTGATACAGAAGCTCAACATTGCCTGAGCTGTGCCAGTGTAGCTTTTTCTCGTTTACAGCACAGGGTCTTCGAAGATCACGACATTCAAACAGACACCAAGCTTCTTGTTTATCAAGCTGTTTCCCAACACTGTTGTATGGGTCCAAAACTTGGACAACCTATAGACACCACTTCAAAGTCCTTCAGAGGCACCACCAACGCTGCCTTCATAAGAGTCTGAAGATCAAATGGGAAGACAGGTGCACCAATATTAGTGTTCTGGAAGGAGCAAAGATCACCAGTATCAAGGCAATGATCATCTGTCAACAATTCTGCTGGACTGGTCACGTTGTCCGGATGCCAGACTATCACCTCCCAAAACAGGTCCTGTTCTCTCAGCTGAAAGAAGGGTACTGTAAGGTGTGTGGACAACGGAAGTGTTATAAGGACTTGCTGAAGGAAAACCTTAAAAAAAATGTAATATTGACATTGATACCTGGGAGACACTTGCCCAGGATCACTTAAAATGGAGTGAAGTCCTACATGATGGTCCCCTGCATTTTGAACTTGCTTGCAGATAATCCGAAGAGGACAAGAGGCGCAGGAGGAAGGAGAGACTGGTCTCCAGTCATGGTCAACAGCCTCCTGCTGAGCCTGAAAACATCTGCCCTCATTGTAATAGAACATGTGGTTCAAGGATTGGCCTTATTAGCCACCTGAGGACCCATAATTCCCATGGAAGATGATCATACTTGGTATGGATCATCATCATCATCAACAGAGACACAGCCTCAGTTATCTTATTTGTGAAATGGGTGGGAGGGAATATTAATCTCCTGTCTCCTAAGGTAAGGGTAAGAAGCCTTGATAAGTGATAAGCTTTGTAAACCAAACAAATATTAACAGCATTAAGTAGAAAAGGCAGGGCCAGAGCCCATGCCCAGCATACCTTCTACTAAGCCAGAAGTTATTATGCGGGATGAGGGGTCCCTCTCTCCCTCCAAAGGTGGTCAGCTGTGAGAGGGCTGCCAATGGCATGAATGTCATTTGAGTTCCATGATGCATGGCAGGTCTGCCAGATGTTTTTGGGAATGGTTAGCCTTCGCCTGGATTCTCCTGTGAATGAGGGTATTCATGCTGTCAGGGTTCCCTCCCCACTCTGAGCTCTGGGGTACAGATGTGGGGACCTGCATGAAAGACTCCCTAAGCTTATTTCTACCAGATTAGCTTAAAAACTTCCCCAAGGCGATAATCCTTTCTTTGTCCTTGGATGGTATTGCTGCCTCTACCAAGTGATTTAGACAAAAATTCAGGAAAAGGGTTGCTTGAAGTCCCTATTCCCCCAAGCCTCTTTACCCTCTTTCCTGGGGAGGCTTGAGAATAATATACTAACCAGCTGGTTACAATGTGAGCACAGACCAAACCCCTTGGTTTTTAGGACAGTGAAAATCAATCAAGTTCTTAAAAGAAGAAATTTATTTATGAAAAGTAAGAGAATCACACCTGCAAAATCAGGAAGGAAGGTAACTTTAAAAGGTAAGATTTAAAAAGATTTAAAACACAGAGGATTCCCCTCTGACTCTGCTTCCCAGTTATAAAACAGGAATGAAATTACCTCTTAGCATAGGGAAAATTCACAAGCTAAAACAAAAGATAATCTAACTCATTTCCTTCCTTCCTTACATGTTTTGTAATCTTAGATGGATCATTTTAGGTGTTTTCAGGAGATGTTTTACTTGCTTGGTCTCTCTCTCTGTCCAGAGAGGGAACAAACAAAGAGACCCCAAACAAAACCTCGCCCTACCCTCAGATTTGAAAGTATCTTCTGTCCTTATTGGTCCTTTTGGTCAGGTGCCAACCAGGTTATTTGAGCTTCTTAACTCCTTATAGGTAAAGTTATTCAGTACATCTGGCCAGGAGAGATTTTGTGTTACTGCATACATAAAGGTTGTTACCCTTCCCTTTATATTTATGACGCACAGATGAGACTATAATATTCTCTCTATTGTATGCTAATTTGCCCTCAAGTAGTCTTGCCCTCAAGTAAAAAGGCTTCAGTCTTTCAGTCAGAGAGCAAGACAACTACCAAAACCATGTATCCAGTTAAACATAATAATGATGACCTATAGGCCTGAATCCTCACCTGGTCGCACCACCCTTACACCAATAAAACTTTGACTTAACCTGAGTTACTCCTGATTTAGACCCAATGAACCTACTTGAATACTAAGTAGTACACTAAGCAAATAGCATAGCTCGGTATTTTTAATTGAGATACTTTAATATTTTCCTTAATGGAACATGATAATCTTGTCTCTTCCCAGATAAGCAATGCCATGAATCATGTCTCTTTTGAATTAAACTGCATATGATTCTTCTCCAAACATGACCACAAAGGTCAGACCAATGAGCCCAGACAATAGGGAATCCCATTTCTACTATCATCCTAGCTGTAGCTCAGCTCAGATTTGCAGAGACCCTGGGGATTTTTCACATTCCTCTGCAGCATGGGGCACAGGTCACTTGCAGGTTGAAACTAATGTGAATGGTAGATTCTCTGCAACTTGAAGTCTTTAAACCATGATTTGAGGACTTCAGTAACTCAGCAAGAGATTAGGAGTCTATTACAGGAGTGGGTGGTTGAGGTTCTGTGGCCTGAAATGTGCAGGAAGTCACACTAGATGATCATGATAGTCCCTTCTGACCTTAAAGTCTATGAGAAACAAACTGAAGATGAAAGATCAAGGTTAATTTATAGCTATAGATAATGAGGTGGAGGATAGAGTGGAGCTTTAACTTTTCCATTTTAATCTCCATTGTCTTCTGGAAGTGTACTTACTAATGCTGTAACTGTTTGAGATACAACTAGATTTATTAATTGCTGAGACTCCTGGAATGCAATGAAAATTACAGTAAGAGCAGAATAAAGTTGTCTAACACTTTTAGATGAAAAAAGAGTTGGGTTAAAAGCTTAATTTTTAAAGTGGTGTTTTGCAGACAAAGTCAATCGGATTACTCATGTGCATAAGTTTAAACACACGCTAAAAAGTTATCAGGATTGGGGTCAAAATCAGAACAGGAAGCTCGTATCATTGAAATTCATGTCACATCTGTTGTTCATCTATTTTAGTCATCTTGCAAAATGTTTGTTTGCAAAATTAACACCAAAAACAATCACTCATTTTATTTCCCAGAGCCTTATTCCAGGAACATTGCAGAACTGCAGCCAAAAAAATTGGGAATTTCATATTTCAGTGAGAGAAAAAAAAAAGTGTTAACCAAAGGTGTGGAGGGGTGTCTCTTTTACAGAGTCAGAAAATCCGTTCTGCTGTAACATACTGTATTACCCTAGGGATCTCTAGCTCTTCCGATTAACCTTGACTTCTGCACCATTTAAGAGACGGTAAGCTATTCTAAGCAAGGGCTCTCTCTATTTTTGTGTCATAGACCAAGCACACTGATAACTCATCAGTGAGTAATGGACTTTCCAGAAGAAGCCTCTTGTGACTTGGGGCAATGGTATCCATCCCCAGCGTGCAGGTAGAATGTGGAATAACCTCACAGCTTTTCCACGGCTGCTCATCTAACCTAGCAGCTGGAATAGAGACCTTCGTAGAGGCCTGTGCAACTCCAATCCAGGAATACTTATCCAATGTGTACATATAACTCTGGATCCACTGAGCATGCCTCCACCAACAAGTTTTTCCTCCACTATAGCCTAGGCAGAGCTGACAGATCTCAATTCTGCTGCATGCAAGGGTGAAGGTGCCACCTGCTCACCCATTTTTCAGCTGCCTTTACCCACATATTGGAACCTCAGTGTGTCGTTCACAAAGTATGATGCTGAAGGCAGGTTATGTAGCACCTGGGGGCGGGAATAGCTCAGTGGTTTGAGCATTGACCTGCTACACCCAGGGTTGTGAGCTCAATCGTGGAGGGGGCCATTTAGGGATCTGGGGCAAAAATCTGTCTGGGGATTGGCCCTGCTTTGAGCAGGGGGTGTGGACTAGATGATCTCCTGATATTCTATGATTCGTTAAACTCTGTGGATTATTCTGTCCATAGGGCAGAGTTGCTTCTGGCATAATTCTCTGTTCTACTGGTGCCCCTCAATAACTGTCCCTCCAGGGACCTCTGATTCCAGTTCAATTCATAATACCAAATCCTTTGGCTAGAGGTTGCTAGCATATAGCTGAGTTAGTCTCATCTTTATCACAGACCCAGCTAGTTACATAGTCTTTGAGACAGTCTGGTCTCCACAACAGATGACCTCACCAGGAATGACTGATCTCTGTCTCTCTGACTCTAGCAAACTCTCTTTCTGTAGTCTCCTCCCTCCCTGTAGAGTTGGGCTCTGGATGGTTGTCTGTATCTCCATTCTGAGTTTTCTGTATGGTCTCTCTGAGTATTGTCTCCTATGGCTTTCATTCCCTCTTGAGGCTTCCACTGCATGTCCCATGTCTAAGAATCCATCTATCATGAGATTGCCTTCCTGGAGCAACCAACCCCACAGGTGATGATCCCAAGTGCTGCAGGCTATGCTGTCCTGAAAGAGGTGTAATACTCTTGTATCAGAGCTAGATAGATTACAGATCTTGCTTATACACACCAGGTATGTTTGGCTAAAGATCCTTTAATGCTCTGCCAGGTATGGCTCAAGGTCATTTAAATAAGATATTTTACATGCAGTGCCACCTAGTGGCTGAACATTATAATGCATATTAGCATTCCATTACATTATGGAGTCTAAGGGTATGTCTACACTACGGGATTATTCCAATTTTACATAAACCGGTTTTGTAAAACAGATTGTATAAAGTCAAGTGCATGTGGCCACACTAAGCATATTAATTTGGCAGCATGCGTTCATGTACCGAGGCTAGCGTCGATTTCCGGAGCATTGCACTGTGGGTAGCTATCCTGTAGCTATCCCATAGTTCCCGCAGTCTCCCCCGCCCATTGGAATTCTGGGTTGAGATCCCAATGCAAAAACAGTGTCGCGGGTGATTCTGGGTAAATGTCATTACTCAATCCTTCCTCCGTGAAAGAAGGACAGACAATCATTTCGCGCCCTTTTTCCCTGGATTGCCCTGGCAAATGCCATAGCATGGCAACCATGGAGCCCGTTTTGCCTTTTGTCACTGTCACCGTACGTGTACTGGATGCTGCTGACAGACGTGGTACTGCAGTGCTATATAGCAGCATTCATTTGCCTTTGCAAGGTAGCAGAGACGGTTACTATCCCTATTGCACCGTCTGCCATGCCATTGTAAATTGGCAATGAGATGATGGTTATCAGCCGTTCTGTACCATCTGCTGCTGTCATGGGTGCTCCTGGCTGGCCTCGCTGATATCGGCAGGGGGAGCATGGACAAAAATGGGAATGATTTCCCGGGTCATTCCCTTCTTTATGTTTTGTCTAAAAATAGAGTCAGTCCTGCCTAGAATATGGGGCAAGCGTACTAGACAACCAGAGAGCACAGACGCTCCGTGTCAGAGCCCCAGAGATCCCGCAGAAATGATGAGCTACATGCCATTCTAGGGGGTGCCCCTGCAACAACCCCACCCATTGCTTCTCTCCTCCCCGAACCCTCCTGGGCTACCATGGAAGTGTCCCCCCATTTGTGTGATGAAGTAATAAAGAATGCAGGAATAAGAAACACTGACTTTTTAATGAGATAAAATGAAGGGGAGGAAGCCTCCTGCTGCTATGATAGTCCAGGCAGGACAGAATCTTTTCTTTAGACATGAAAGGGGGTGGCTGATAGAGCTCAGCCTCCAGTTGCTATGATGAAGACTGTTACCAGCCGTTCTGTACCATCTGCTGGGGATGACCGGGAGTCATTCCCATTTTTACCCAGGTGCCCCCGGCCGACCTCACCGAGGCCAGCCAGGAGCACTCAGGGGCTGATGATGAAGACGGATATCAGTCATATTGTACCATCTGCCATCGGGAAGGGGATGCTGGTGTTCAGCGCTGCAGCACCCTGTCTACCAGCAGCATGCAGTAGACATAGGGTGACATTGAAAAGAGGCGAGAAATGTTTTTTCCCCCCTTTTCTTCTGGGGGTGGGGGAAAGGGTGTAAATTGACGACATGTACCCTGAAACACTCAGAAAAATGTTTTTGACCCTTCAGGCATTGAGAGCTCAGCCAAGAATGCAAATGCTTTTCGGAGACTGCGGCCTAGTTGGAGTCCTCAGTCCCCCCTCCCTCCCTCCATGATCATTCATTTCATTCTTTGGCTTTCTGTTACCCTTGTCATGCAGCACTGTGCTGTGGACTCTGTATCATAGCCTGGAGATTTTTTCAAATGCTTTGGCATTTCGTTTTCTGTAACGGAGCTCTGATAGAATAGATTTGTCTCCTCCTCCGTAAGGTCCATGCTGGAGCTCTTTTTGGATGTGGGACTGCATTGCCACCTGTGCTGATCAGATCTCCACGCTGGGCAAACAGGAAATGAAATTCAAAAGTTTGCGGGCCTTTTCCTGTTTACCTGGCCAGTGCTTCCGAGTTCAGATTGCTTTCCAGAGCGGTCACAATGGTGCACTATGGGATACCGCCCAGAGGCCAATACTGTCGACTTGCGGCCACACTAACCCTAATCCGACATGGCAATACCGATTTCAGCACTACTCCTCTTGTTGGGGAGGAGTACAGAAACTGGTTTAAGGAGCCCTTTATATCAATATAGAGGGTCTTGTGTGTATGGGTGCAGGGTTAAATCGGTTTAACACTGCTAAATTCGGTTTAAACGCGTAGCGTAGACCAGACCTTAGGGTATGTCTACCCTACCCACCAGATCCAGCAGGGATCGATTTATCGCATCTAGTCTAGACGTGATAAATCAGCCCTTGAACCCTCTCCCATCAACTCCTGTACTCCAGCACCACGAGAGGCACAGGCAGAGTCGATGGGAGAACAGCAGCAGTCTACTCACCGCAGTGAAGACACCATGGTAAGTTGATCTAAGTACGTTGACTTCAGCTATGTTATTCACATAGCAGAAGTTGCATAACTTAGATCGATCCCCCCCCAGTGTAGACCAGGGCTAAGTCCCCAAAACTGCATATAGCAGCCAGTGTGCTTAAGGTGTTGACATAGGGTCTAGTCCCTCCCCTTCAGATTGGTCTCTAGTGAAAAACCCGTGTTGCTGGACAACTTTGTTCTGTTTTGGGGAGCTACAGGTGCCCAGGGCTCCTAGGATTGCTGTGAGGCTTGGAGCACTGGTATGTTTCAAAGTCGTGCAGATCTCTCTGCCTTGTTCCCCAGTAAGGTAGACTTGTAAGTTGTACTTTCCTGCTGCTTTCTTCCTCCTGCATGGTCACATCTGCATGTAGCTCAAACTCCTCCTTCCACCGGCTCCATCATGGGGCTAAGTTTATGTCTGCAAAATCCGACACTTTAGGGTGCTTCAAATTGAGTTCCATGGCTCACGCTGCCATCTGCTGTACTGCAGACAACTCACAGCTCAAACACTGCCACCATGTTTCATTTGCAATGAGTGACGCTGAATGCAGGTCAAGTTGAACAAGTGGAACTTTATGTAAGACGGAGAATGGTCCTGCTATTGTGGGGAACTTTCCTGACTTACACACTACCCTGGTGAAGTGGGCTAGTGAAAGGATCTGAGTCCTCGCTCCCACTCCCTTTACCCAGAGGCCTGCCTGATTTTGAGGACTCCCCTTTCACTCTCCTGTGTGGCAGAGTCCACATAACCCCAACAAGGCTGGGCCCAGGATTCCTGGGGGGCTCAACCCCCAACCTTGTTGTGGTCACTTAAGGCAGGGACTAGGGTGTCCCCACTCCAGGTGCTCTATCTGCACTGGATGCTTCCCTGATCCACTGATCATTCCATACAGTTCAAAGCAAATAAAATGTATTAAACAACAATCAATTAAAAAAAAAGACAAATGGGTTAAATGAAAACAGACTCCGCTCTGTGTCATGGGGACATCACAACCAGCATCTCTGGAATGTAAAGCCAATTCACAGTCTGTTCCTCACACATCCCAGGCCTCATTCTCAGGCCCTGGCTGTGCTGCAGGGATGCTGTGGGTCGGACTCTTGCTCTGGCGGTGGCCATACGCTCTCAGGCTCTAGGTGGCAGGAACCTTCTTACCAGCGTTGCCCCTGCTCCGTCAGGGTTATGATCCCCCTACAAGTCTGGCCTGCAAGGTGTCTTGGCTAGGGGCATCTCCCTGTGCTGGGCCTGCTGTCCAGGGCCTGCTGTCCAGGGTCCCCCCTCCCACTCTCCCCAGCTGCTCACTGGCTCCGGACAGCTCCAGCCCCAGCCCCAGCCCCAGCACTCTGCCTCAGCACAGCTGCTGCTGCTCTGCCTCCAGCTCCCTGGGCTCATTCTCTGGCCTCCCTGGCTCTGGTTGCTGCAGCTCTGCTCCCAGCACAGGTCTGCTCTCTGGGCTGCTTCTGTGACTCTGCTCCTAGCTCTGACTTGCTCCCTGGGCTGCTTTTCTGGCCCCTCTGGCTGGCACTGCTCTGCTCCCCAGCTCAGCTTGGGCCCCTGCTTTCTCCTTAGCTCAGTCCCGCTCCGTCTGACCCAGGCAATTCCAGCTCACACACAGAGGACGGGACCCCCCTGGCCTCCTGACTCCCTGATTAGCCTGCCCACCCTGTAAATCAGGCTAACCTGGAGCATTGGCCTCTTCCCATTGTTCCTGGGGACTGTCAGTCTCAAGTTCCTGATTTCCTGTTGACCCTTCCCCTTTCTTTTGGTACTGGGAGCTATCCAACCAGAACACCCACATTGAATGTTAGTAAGGGACAACAGTCCCCTTACATTCATTACACCCTTTGCACTGCTCTGTCCATGTGGCTGAGTTGCTTCCAGCCTAAATGCATTCCCAGTTCTACTGGTGCCTGTCCATAACAGTCCCTCCAGAAAATATGGGCCCTCTGACTCCAGTTCCATTGATCATGATACATGTAGTAGTTCCACTGCACAGGCCTCATGCAGCCCTAATGCTGCTTGGTAAATTTCATCCTTAGTGCCTCCAGGCTTGTCTACACTTACAGCACTGCAGCAGTGCAACTGCACTGGTGCAGCTGCGCCACTGTAGTACTTCCTGAAGCGCTACCTAAGCCAACGGGACAGCTTCTCCTGTCGGAGTAGATACTCCACCTCCCCAGAGGCAGTAGCTACGTTGACAGGAGAAGCCCTCCCATCAACATAGCACTGTCTACACCAGGAGTTTGGTCAGTACACCCCTGAGTGACACAGTTATACTGCAGTGTAGACCAGGGCTAAGGAATTATCTCTGTGCTAGATAGGAGTTTAAAGGAAGTTAGTATAAAAGGATGCAAAAGAAGTTTTTTGGTATAGTTCACATTTATTTGTGACAACCACTGCTCAGTTTGTTTCTATTAAATCATCAGTCAGTTTAATAGAATTGTGCCATGCCACATCATCTACTTCCCTGGGCCAAGTTTTCCTAGGCTGTGTGCTCTCTTCCTTCCCCCCAGCCCCTTCAACATAGGACCTTGTAAAGGGGCATACACCTCGTGAACACCTCCAAGCAGCTGGGTATGATTTCACACTCCTTTTTTCATCCCTCGTACTCCCTGCAGGCTGTCAACTGACCTTTGCAGGTCTTCAGTGGCTTGGCCCTCTAGCCAAGTCACAAAGTCCAAGTGCATCTCTTCCAGGATATTAAAGAGTCCAACAAACAAACCTATTTAATCTCATTGGTGTCTTCAGCCCCTGCTCTGGGCCCTTTAAATTCAACCCTTTGTTTGGGCTTCCTAATTACCCTTGATCCCTTCTTTGGGTTTATGGCAATTTACCTGTGATCAATAGAGGAACCCACGCACTACTCCAGATTCCAAACCCAGAGACCGCATAAACAGCAGCCACATACTCCTTAATCAGATACATCACTATTTCCTTGGGCCTCCTGCCTACTAGGCCCTTTTATTTCCAGCCTTACATCAGACCAACATCTTCAGGTTCTATTTCCTGCAATATCTCAACTATATAAGTTCAGCCAGCCGTAGACCCTGACCATTAGAAAGTTTATCAACGAGACCAGAGTATCCTTCCTCACTCCTCTAGTTCCAGCTAGGAACTGTCTTGCTGAGGCCACACAGCTTCTTTTATCTGGGCCAGCATGGCCATGATGGCTGTTGCTAGCTGCTTTAACCCTTGATGGACCAGTTCTCTGTGGTTTCCAGAATGGCTGTGCTGGGGGAATTTTCTCTAGGCAAACTTTGAGAACTCAGCTTTCCTGTTTTTCCTCTTGGAGTTGGTATTGTGGAGCCCACAGCAGGATGTTGCAAAGCCCCATAACAATCTGCCTTTACAGTAAACAACTCTTCCTGCAAGAACCAACCTCCTCTGAAACTAGTTTGAATTGGTTCTCTTCAGGTCTGACTTTTTTTTGGGGGGGCCACATGCCAAACTATAATAGACTTTACAAATGCACTGGCCTTTTTATTTTACCACTTACTGTTTGCTCTCTGCTGTTGCTCTATTCTAGGGTTTAATAAACTCTTCACTTCTATTAAGAACAGTCTTTTATCCTGTCTATATTGCTCTTTTTAACAATCTGCAGAGGATTCTCTTTTATGCACTTTCCTGCACAAACCTTCAAACTAGAGCTGAATATTTTTCTTTTGGAAAATGTAGTTTTGTCAAAATCTACACTTATTACAGGACTGTGTCAATTTTGATGACAGTTTTGATGGAAGGAAGAAAGATTTCTTTCCACTTATTCTTTTGTTAAAGCAGAAGCAAACCATTTTCATCTTATTTTGTTCTGACGTTAATTTTACTACATTTATACATTATGTTTTTAATTTAAAACAAAATATTTCAATGGTTTCAAATAGATTTTTGGAAATTTTCATTTTGTGGAAAATAGGCCTGTTTTCATTCTGAACTGAAACAAAAACAAACTTTTAAATGTCAGAATTGACCATGGGAAGGAAATTCCATTTTCAGACCAGCTCTTTAGCAAATGTATATTTGCTTCTAACTCCCTTGTTTATATCCCCTCCGTTGAAGAGTGAACTGGTTTTCCGCAACACAAATGAAGTTTGTTTTAAAGTTATTAAGGGGAGGGGATGTAATTTCTATGACAAAGGGCCAGTCTTGTTGTGACATGTTCCCAAAACAATGGAGTAGAAATGGGTGAAGGATATGAAAGAGGAATATAGCATCACTTGGTTTGAGGAGTTTGAATAATACCCCATGGCAGTCAGTGTTTTTCTGGGCCATGCAGCATGGTACAACTAAGATTTAACCAGTTTCAGAGGCAAGAGAAATGCCCACCTTTTGGATCTGTGACACCACAATGGGTGACTTTAACCAAGAGCAGAAGCAACCATGATACATTGATCATGTTCTGATTCGAGATGGGGCCCTTGAAAACTTATTCTATTTTATAACCATCTTCTCCCCCCAAATTTTCTGAATAGCACTAACGATGATAGAAGATTAGCTAGGAATGGGTGCAGCTATGATAGAGTGTAGCTATGTCAAATCTTGTAGCTCTTTAGTGTAGACACTACCTACACCATTGGGAAGGGTCTCCTGTCAGCACTGGTAATTTGCTTCCCTGAGCAGTGATAGCTAGATTGACAGAAGAATTATTTTATTGGTATAGGGCTGTCTGCTCTGGGGGGTAGGTTGGCTTAACTTTGCAGCTCATGGGTGTGGATTTTTCACTTCCCTAAGCAACTAGTTAAGCCTACTTAATCTTCTAGTGCAGACCAGGCCAAAGTCTAGTTGTTTCGGGTCTGGAGTAACATTAAAAGGCCATGTCAAGGCTTCAAGTTAATCCCTCCTTGAACAGTCTCTAATCAAGCAACTTTTTTGGCATATTTTTGTACTATCAGAAGTAACTACATGACATACCGTAGGGCTGATAATGTGTTACTAGTAGCCAACATACCCTCTTGACAGTTAAGACAGTCTAATGACCTTTAAGACCCTGTCTGACACATTTTCTCCAGCCACTTCATATACACACTATAGAAAATGGCAAATTCCCAGGACTTTGAAACAACCATCCTTGTATAATTAATTTTTCATAAGAGGAAAATGGATTTTTTTTCCTGGGATATATGTTTATAAACAGGAGTTACAGTAACAGAGTTTGGATGTAACCATTTAGGGGGGGCAGGTATTGATTTTGTTATTGGTCTGCCTGGAGGTACAGAGCTTTTCTGCTGACTCGCCCAGCAGATCTCATTAGCTCCAACTCAGGAGTATAAAAGATTGAGTTTCTTGTCTATGGCAAGGCAGAGCTAGAATTAAGAATTGCTATGAAGATGGCTCAGTCAAGTATCCATTGCAAAGTGCCTGAAGCCAACTCTCTCTCATACTCTGTCCCAGGGCAAGAGAAAATTCTGTTTTTATTGAATTTACAGTAGGATTGTTTAGTCTGTATCATGATTTTGCACAGGGAATAGTAAATACATCTTTGCTTTAAAATGTGTTACATTTGAAATATCAGAGATTCTGTCATCCATACAAAGCCACTTTTGTTCCTCTGAGCTTTTTCTGTGAACAGTAGTTAGAGATAAAGCTATTAAACTGTCAGCCTGGGATCACGCTATAGGTATTTTTAAGAGTAAGTCTGATTATAAATGTTACAAATGAGTCACAAAGACAAGTGTCAGATTTATGCAGGTATATAATATATGGGTAGTAAGGTTAGTGGTATGTAGTTGTCTGGATAGAAACCTGTTTATGACAGGGTGGTGTCTGGCTCCTCTTTTTGAGCAACGAACAACTTGGAGACCTCCTAGTCAAACTCCTCATGGTTTATTTCACCATGTTCTCCCCATCACCCAAAGAAACTCCTGCAGTTCTGTATTTACACTATCATGCAATCCTTAGCTCACTTGGCCAAATAGGGGTGCGGGGGAGACAGAAGGTATCTTCCCCCTGAGAAATCATTCCCGATTCTGCCAGCCTGCCTCTTCCCCCTTAGCACTTCCTTCCTGTGCCTTTTCTACCTCTTGGATGGCATGCTAATCAGCCTTCTGGGTTCTCCTCAGCTCATCCCAATCCATCAGTCTGGCACAGCTCTTCCTAATCACAGCTACTCCAGAGCAACTACTTGTAGCTGCAGTGACCAGAGTGCTGTTTTCCAGCACCCTGTCACACTTATTTTAAATTAATTTAGCATTGCACTTAAAAGAGGTGCTGGATTGTCAACCATGGAAATTAAGCCCTTCATTTATTATTTATCCATGAGCTTTAAGTAGTGCAGATCCTTCATGCTGCAGCATCAGTGTGCCTTAATCTTGTCTTGAGGTGATTACTTCTAAGGTTGAGGATTATTCATGTCCCAGTGTAATTTCAGTTCTTGGTATTTCTTCTGAATCTCCAACATGAACACTAAAAACAGGAACTAGACTGACATTTCTTGGTGGATGGAAATGTATACTATGGACACTGGAAACACTGAGAAAAATTCATGGCCTACATCCCAATGCTTAAATCCCTGTTTGGAGCTGACTTATGTTTCCTAAGAGGCTGCTTCTGCATCTCTGACAACAGTCATCCTAGAGTAATATGTTACTCAGTGAATATGAAACTCCCAATTTTAAGGTGAAAGTCATGAGAACAGGAGACAGCTTTTTCAGCAGTTACCTCAAGACTATGGAAGAGATGCAGACCACGAATTGCGTGGCTTTCAAGCACAGTGGTAAAACTCATCTCTGTAACATGGCCTCACAGAGCTCTCTTTGCTCCTGCCTCTGCTCCAAAAACCACTCAGAGACCTGCTGGCTCAATCACCAATGCAGTTTATTTACAGTATACAAGTCCCACCACCTTCTCACCACACACAGTTTGGGGGTTTCAGCCTTAGGGACTTCAGTCTCTACAGCCAGGAAAGAAGTGCTTCCATCTTTCTGTCTGCCCCCTTAGCTTCCTTCCTCTGAGGCTTTTATGCAGCCCCAGGCTTATCAGGCTGACAGCTGTTTTCCCTTTGCCAATCAGGCACAGGTTTCTCTAGCCAGCTTCAATTTACCTCCCTTAATTGGAGCTGGCATGACAGAGGGCTGGGTCAGGTGTTGTGCCCGGTCACAATCACAATATAGCTTTCCCACAGTCTCAACAAGTGCAACAAAGTTGGGTGGGGTGGGAGTAGGAAAGGGGAAAAAGAACTAGGACAGCCCCCCCAGCTGCATATGGAAAAGAAGAATAAACTGGACCATATATTTGATATTCCAGTGACAATTTGTTAATGCTCAAATGCTTCAGTGACGAGGGTAGTATGAGTCCTCTACGTAGAGTCATGGCATGAAATTAAGTTTGGGAATATTTCAGTTGAATAGGGGGAAAGAGTTCCTGAGACTCAGATTAGGCTGTGGAGGAGTGGTGGTGAGGAGATTTAAATATAGACTAGACCAGACTAAGCAGAAGATACATTATGCTGAGGGAAACAATGCTACACTAGCAAGGAAATTGGGATTTACATAAACAACTAAGAAAGGTGTTCACAAGTTTGTTCATAGCGTGCAGTATAATTTTTTAGAGTGACTGTGTTGTGGACCACTCTCCCACTGATTTGCTATTGCACAGACCGCTTCCTTCCTTCACAACATCCCTGGAATGAAAGCAATTGCTTAGATGGAGAAAGTAAGAGGAAAGTGTTACTGTCTTGAACGTTCATCCTTTTTTAAAACAATTAGACAATGGGTGAAATCCTGCCCCTCACCCCACTGAAGTCAGTGGGAGTTTTACAACTGACTTCACTAGGGCCAGGACTTCACCCATTGTCTGCTTTTGCTCTCCGTTCACTCCCATCTGTTCCATTTGGCTGAGCTGGAAACAAAGGAGGAGCCAGCACCCTGGGACTTCCCAGCTCTCGATAGACCACCAAGCAAGTGCTCTGAGGACCATTTTCAAATCTAATATCTATGCTTGCAACAAAGTACACAGCTAGACTTAAATGGAGGTATGAATGAGATCAACCCAGTTCCAGGGTATAGATGTACATTAATCATTTTTTTATCCTGTTACTGAGGTATTTAAAGCATAATAGCCAGGTAACCTAGACCAAGTGGCCATGTAATGTAACAAAGAATGCTCTGTACCTTTGCATTCTCTTTTTATTGGTATTATTTCTGATGGATAGAGTAACTTTAGCTTCCTTTTGATTTAACTTTGTTCCTTAAGGATATTAAAATCCACTCTCTCCTCTACAGACATTTCCTCCTCCACCTTGCTTAATCTTAAGTGCTACCCTTATTTTTCTACCAACTCCTACACTCAGAAATAATTCCCTCTATCTAAAAGTGGATTTTTATGTATTTATTTATTTATTTATTTATTTAGTTTGACATTAAGCTCAAATTTTCAATTGTGGAACATACTGCCTCTTCTTAACATTTAAAGATTTCCATTGTTTAGAATGACATCCTTGGTGAAGCATGTAGTATCGAAGTGAGTCAGCTCTGGCCTCAATGTGTGGCCTTAACTTTTAAAGGTTGGTGTTTATTGGATAGAGAAAGAATGTGAGTTAAATGTACTCACTCCCGAGAATGCAAATGTCACCTAGAAAAGCACTCCGCTTGAGTGAGGCCCAGGTCCTCCCAAGATTTAACTTTATGCACTCTGAGTAGTCCCATTAATTTCAATGGGGCTGCTCATAGCACATCCAGTTAACACACCTAATTCTTTCTAGGACTGGGGCCCAACAGATGAGGAAAATTGCTTAATATTTTAGTAACCCCTGAAAAAAAAATCAGGAATTGAAGCCCAGTTGTGCTAGGTGTTACACACATCCACAGAAATACTCAGTCCCTTGCTTCTGAGCTTACACTGTAAAGACAAGGGACAGCAGAACAAGGGGGAAGAGGAGAATAGGAGCTAAGATTCAGCACTTACATGAGGGAACATTTTAACTCGGGAATTTTTAGAAGGATAAACAAACCATAGGCCCATGAGCTCTCTTTACATTTGCTCCCCTTGCTTTTCCACACTATTTTATGTATTATCCCCCTTCTGTACGGACAATCCCCAATTACCCCTTCACTCAGCATTATTAGTGCCTTCTTTAAAAGCAATTTACACTTTCCACACAACTCCTTCCCATGATGGGCCTCCTCCCTCTATGTGGAGAAGGAAGGCTAACGGTCATCTCACTCCCTCTGCTGCTTCCCCAAAGAGCAAGTGCAAGTCCCCACAGAAGGACAGAAAATGCACTGAGCAGTTAGAAAGAATATGATCTGATGTTACTGTAGTCTGGGGCTATGAAGGTGCAGCTGATGTCTGACTATTTGGTGGCCCACTTCCCCACCCAACACTCCATCTCCCAGGCCCATGATGCTGCTCATGGAGTCTGGAACTTCTGACATCATTGGAGTTCCTGAATGTATCAGTCTTTTTGAGCTGATGGGGAGGAGTCAAGGGGATCTGCTAGGGCTACATATCTCTAGAGTCCTGGCTGTGCAGAGGCTAGATATATGTGATATCAGGTGGCTTCTAATGTCTCAGTAGGTGCTGCTGCACTACTTCTTTCTAAAGGATCTTAGGGTCTTCTTAACGGGTCAGTCATCCTGGGAACGCCATAGGGGCTCCAGCCCACATTGTGCTTTGGGAACAGGGATGGGGGAAAGCGAGGGAATGAAGGATCCTGGATGTGTTGGGAGAACCTAAATGGATTTTTTTTAATGTTCAAACTTGTTAAATTAAACAAACTTAGAAATGTTCAAATTTAGATGCATGAGTGTTACATTTCACAGTGCATACACAGCAGAGAGTTCTGTTGGTAATTACCTATATTTATAAAAATTCTGCACTATTGCAATGCTCTGCTTTCTGGAGTGAGTCAAAGACAATCTCCCTTTCAAACAACCTCCAGAAAACTACCTCAGCTACTGCATTAATCCTATTCAAACAAAAATGACTGGAAGACATTGGAAGGAGAAAAGGATCCTAAAAATGTAAATGTTTAGTAAACAACATACTGCACATGGAATACATCATCTTTTTTCTGGGAGAAAATAAATAGTGCCTCCCTCAAAAAGACATTCAAAATTGCTACTGATATTTGTGGATATTGCCTGGAATGCATGACTATAGTATCTCAAGAATAGGAACAAAATCATTAATATATGAACTCTGTGGCCATTTTAAATTTTGCTGAGGGCCAAACTATCCCTTACCTGGCTCCAGGATCCAAAAGAGAAAGGGGAAGGTGGTGTGAAGCCACCTTTTGTCCCTTCCTAAAAGTACCCTGAGTGCTGCTGTACACCTGTTTTTTAAATGTAGATGACATCCACCAATCCAGAGGAAAACTGTGCTGTTTGTCCTGATCATATTACCATGGAGGCAAATCAAATCCTCTTATCTGAAGCTCTTAACTTAGATGAATTGGGGCATTGGGCTTCTGAACCCAGATTTTTATAGTGGTTTGAACCTTAATCCTGGATTTGAGCACATCTCAAATTTGGGGTTCAAAATCTTGATCCAGTTTTTATGTTTTGAGCCCCTCTAAGAAATATTTTTTCTTCAATTCACCTTATGAATAATATTTGATTTTGTAGTGTGATAAACTCAGGACAGACAGCTGCAAGGGTCAGGGTGTGTGTGTAGAAATCACTCTTAGAGGGTTAAAAGGCCCTCCTCCCTATCAACTGGGGGTAACTATGGGTCACTCAGGTTCACCTGAGAAGGGGTTACCAGGGTATCAATTAGAATCAGCTGAGAAGGAGCTACCTGAGGTTAATTAGGATCAGCTGATTCCAACTAAAGGCTGCCTGAGACCTTTTTAAACTCTCCCCTGGGGAGAGTAGGGGAGAGAGAAGAAGTCTTGCTGCCAGTAGGTTAGGAGTAGCAAGGCAGTGAGCCTCACCAGGAGGAGAGGCTGCATTCCCTCCCATAAGGAAGAAAAATAAGCTAAAAAGACTGGTGGAGAGAAGAAACGGACTTCCCCTGTGCCACCAAGAGGGACTATATTACCCAAGCCTGTCTTGCCAGGGCTAAAAGCAGCGGAGGCTGGGGAGACTGGGAAGGTGCCATGCCACAGTAGCTGGGTTATTTTCTTTCACTTATTCAGAAAAGTAAGGATAGAAAGGGCTCAAATAATACCACAGTACAGAATATAACTAGCCTCAGCTGAGAGCACACAGTTTGTTGTGCTAAACTTCCTCTGATCACTCATTTTAACTTTTCTAGAGCTCTATTTAAAATTGTTTTCATAATGAAGTGATGATTTGGCTACCTGAAAAAGTTCCAAACTAGCTAAAAGATGCAGTAATTTAGTTTGCAGTTATTTTAGAAATTGAAATGAAAACACTTCAGTTAATTTGTGAGTTTACAAATGTTGACACCAATTCAAATAGTCTTATGACAAAGCATGGTTCTGAAGGAAAACATGCACTTTTTTCCCCCCAATTTGTCAATATAGTCACTATTTAAGGTTGAAAATGGAGGTCTCAGAAAACAAGAAACACTAGATTAAGGTTGCAGTCTTGCAACTGGACCCCTGTGTCCATGGTCATCCAGTTGTAGAATTGGGCCCAAAGTTTCCTTCAATGCAGTTAACTTGACTTCATTGTACCTCCTATATATTTAATCATAAAAGGTAACAATGGTATTATTTACTTGTAAGAAGACAAGTATGTAATGTGGGCCATTGTGGGAACAAACTCAAATTTTCATAATTCCCATATGCTTAATTTATTAATTTTAACATTGCATGGATGCTGGGTGGTTGCATTTAAACTTACTGGTTTATTTGTATTTCAAGAAAATCAATAATGAGCCAGTGGTAACAACAGGATTTTGTAGACAACTCATGAGGTGATTTTAGGGATTATGGTCCCATAACCTGCAATTTGTATCATTATCCCTCACAGTGATAAAATCCACTATAGGGCCACTACTGGTGGAGAGAGTCAGTATCTCCCGAAGGAGGAGCAAAAAGTGCCAACATTACTTAAAACAAGGAACTGTCACTCCTTTGTTCTAGAAGTCATGCCTTGGTGGGGATCACCTGACCAGTTAACATGTTGCCTCTATCTATTCTTCCTGTTTTGAGGAGGATTACTGAGGTTATGGTGAGGCGACTCTGGCAGTAACTGATATTTTCTGATTCACAGAACACAAGAACCATGGGTCAACTGGAAACCAATTAAATTAATAGGCAGCAGGTTTAAAACAAAGAAGTACTTCTTCATACAGTGGAATTCATTGTCAGGGAATGTTGTGAAGGCCAAATGTATAACTGGATTCAAAAAGAATTAGATAAGTTCATGGAGGATAGGTCCATCAATAGTTATGAGCCAAGATGGGCAGGGATGCAATCCCATGCTCTTGGTAGCTCTAACCTCTGACTGTCAGAAGCTGGGAGTTGATGATAGGGGATGGATAATTGCCCTGTTCTTTTCATTCCCTCTGGGGCACCTGGCATTGGCCACTGGAAGACAGGGCTAGAAGGACCATTGATCTGACCCAGTATGGCCATTCTTATGTTCTTATTCAATTTTGTTTTAGATCTCACCATGGTGTGAAGATAGTGATGGTTTCCTGTTAGTCCTTCACACAGACCAGGCATATTCCTGATTCTTTTTAGACCCATCATCTATCTTTGATACTGTTTGGCCACAAAGTATTGCAGAGTGGCCCTTTATGTAATTGGTTGTTTTTCTCAGGGTGATCCCCTACTGTAGTACTGGGAAACTGCATTCCTGTCCCTGAAGGTCTTCTCATGAGGGGTGCTGCAAGGTTCTTTCCTGCCACCTCTTCTATTCAATATGTATTCGATACCATGGGTAAAATCATCAAGAGTGCCAGTGACTTCAGCTTCTAAATCTCATTGAAAGTCAATGGCACTTAAACAAAAACACTGTCTGCCTATATTAGGAAACCAATTTCTCATAGATAGAAGCATCAAAAAGTAATTGCAATGTATGCAGTGTGTTGTAGTGGGAAACCTCCACTTTCATGTGATATCTAGTTCAAAATTTCTTTATTCCTCCGAGCACAGGTAAAAGCTAGATAATAAAACACTGTTGGAAACATTTTCCAGAGTTATCTCAAGGATGTTCTGAAGCAAGATGCCAACTAGACTAAAGAACTTAGCATTATAAAAGGACCAATCATAAGAGGTCCATGAAAAGAAGTATCCCATCTCACTTTAACCAGAGTCAGAGTTCAAGGCCAGAAGGGACCACTAGATCCATCTAGTCTGGCCTCCTGTATATCGCAGGCCGCAAGTCACCCAGCCACCCCACACCAAGCCATCAACCAGAATTAGGTATTACAGCCCTCAGGAGACTAAACCATCATGTGCCAGAGGCAGACAACAGGAGGGATGGAGTTGCACCAATACTTGAGGCTTCTGCAATGGCAGGGAATTGATTCAGTGAGATATACCCAGATGAACCAGCCAATGACTTGCACCCCATCTTGGATAGTCCTATTACAGAAGGCACCAATAACCACTGTAGTTAAGGTTGTAAAACAATTTCTGCTATGGCTTCCTTTTTCATACACTCTGCACTTTCCAAAATAGGCAATGTTAAAGCAGAAACTCTCTCATGACTCAAATTTTCTTTTTAAAAAAAAGTTTTATTCAAATTCCATTGAATGGAATGGGATTTTCCCTAAATGAAACTTGCAAAATTGGGACCTTTATTTATCGATTGACTCAGTGTGCATGCACACTAATTTGTTTATACATTGATTACACCAGATAGTAGCCTTCTGATTTCCTTCTAATGTAACAATGGTTTCACATCTCTAGGTTATTTCCAGTTGGTATCCTTTATAGAGCTGAGCAAATAACTGATTTCAGTGTTCCGGCAGTCCCAAAAATGAAATAAAAGGTTTTGGGCCAAACAGCTACTGTAAATTCTGAAAAATTTCAGCAAATCAAAAAAGTTGATATAAATTTTGCATTGGTCTTATGAAAAATTTTGTTCTTAGGCATTTTAAAAAGAAAATTAAAGGCTAAATACAGAGAGTGGCTGGAGGATGAGGATGTAGCAGTAATGTCTTCCTTGTAACATTTAGCTCAGTGGTTAGGACACTCACCTGGAATGGGTGAATCCTGGGTGCAATTCCCTTTGCCAGAGCAGGGATTCAAACCAACATCTTGCATATCCCATGTGAGTGCCTTTACCACTGGGTAAAGGTTATAGGCAAGCACCAACTCCAGTTTTGCTAATAGGGCCCTTTGTGACTAACTTGTACTCCCTCTTCAAATAGTTGGGGCTGAAACTATCTGGCAAAGTCGTGACAAATTCGTAAATAGTTTTGGGTTAATCAAAACTGCATTTTTTGGCAAATAAACTGTTGTCTGAAAAAAATTGTCTAGCTCTAACCATTTAACTACATAATGTCAGATAATGAAGTAAGCAGCAAGGCACAGCTGAAGTTCTGTGCCTTCCCTCTGAAGCAAAAAGATATGGGGACCAAAAAAGGAAAAAATCCTCTACTTACAAATCCAGAAGATGCATGGGACTGTCAATTCAGCTCCCTCTCCACATCCTTAAATAAAATTGGACACACTGTCCTGTATTTTTTAAGCATATTACAGGTAATACAGGTCTCAGGGAGATGCATATAGCTTTGATGATAAGGTGATGTATATTCTGGTAGCATAGCATGTCAGGTGTTAAATTCCTCTTGAAGAGGATTTTAGATGTTCTCCAAAGCCAGGATTTCCCATGATTTACTGTTGCAGACAAGCAAAACATCCTATCTCAAATCCCTGTGTTTCTGTGCATTCCCTGGCCCTTAACAGTACACTGCAGGGAGGAGAGAGCCTCCTGTCTCATTCACAGCATTTATTATTTGGCATATGCAAAGTGGTTGACTGAGATTCATGATAATCCTCGAATTCAGTCTGCTCTTTGGATCATCCGTTTCTCCAGACTGAAGACAAGCTGCTTCTGGGTACTTATGGGGGGACATCATGAATGCTGATCCATTGTCCCCCATTTATAGCATTCATGGTATCTTTCTGACCTGGTGTAAACACAGAATGCTCCAAAATGAGTGATTTTGGAACAGTAGAAAACCTGGTTTCGATAAACAGCACAAGAGAATCTGTGCCTTTCTCAAGGAAATACAATGTGCAGCATATCAGTGACCTTGCTATGTCAATTATGACTTTGTTGGTGACATTTATATTGCATCTGATAACCACATGATCTTAATTCTTCCTATCTAGAGGAGCAGGTGCTAGATATCATGTATTTAAATAGATTAGTTTCTAGGCTGGATTCTCTTCTGAAATCCAGCCTCATTGCAGCACTCAAATAGTGCAAAGGGGGTGCGAATGGCCAGTAGAATTCTGTTCTTGAAGGGAAACTCCTTGCTTGCACAAGTATGCCGCTACGAGGCCTACCACTGCCTCCTGGCATAGGGGACATGTCAGGGGCCGGCTGGGTAACAGAGGGCACAGCAGAGTACCATTGTTCCAAAAATAGTTCTTGTTTGGCAATGCAGTCAGGGAGAGATGTGATGCCAGCCATAAATGGATCAGACTTAGATTGATCCTCCACCTCTTAGGGGTCAGTGTCGTCAAGATAGCGCTTTTGGAAATGGAACTCCAGCTTACTGTAGGCCAGGGTGCTGACTCACCAGCTGGGAATGGAGAAATAAAGTCTCTTCACATGCTTTTTGCTGGGCTTCATTCATTTCCAAAACATAAATGCAAGACCAGAGCAAATTAACTGAAACTACGCAGTATTAACCACCCGAGGCCCGGGGTGACAGTAATATTAAATTCTTATTGGTATGGGGGCCAGCTCTGCCCCACAGAAGGGGCATGGTGTTGGGCAGAAGTGGTGGGGCCAATGGTGATTTAAAAGGGTCTGGGGTGCCAGTTGCTCCCACAGTAGTGGTGGGCAGGGAGCCCTGGGCCCTTTTAAAACACCAGCCCCAGGGCAGCTGCCCCTTTTACCACCCCCCCCCATTGGTGACTTGTGTGCGGGGGAGGGGGAAGAACGAGCAATGATGTTAAAGCTCTGCAGCAGCGCTTTAAAATCATTGCCCCTTTTGCCTCCCTCGTTGGCAGCCCTGCTGGTACGCTGCCTGCTGTGTGCAGGCTGGAACCACCTTCTTAGCAGTAAGCCATACTGGCCCACTTTCACCCCTGCCGAGGCCTTACCGACTTCACCCAGTTGCAGGTGAGATGACAGACTTCCTTTTTAGTTTGCATTCCTGGCTATACAGGAGGGACCCAGGGCTTCACTGTCTCTCCTGTCCCTACTTTAGAGAATCAGGAGGCCTTTTAACTAGCTTTCTATTAGTCATGTTTGCTCCTAGTCATGTGCCCAGGGCAGAGGTGAAAGTAAGCCAGTCTGGTGTGGTATGCCGTTCCGGTAAGACTGGTACACAGCCAACCATACCAGCAGGGCTGCTGATGAGGAGGGCCAAAAGGGCCAGCTTCCCTGGGGCCCAGCAATTTAAAAGGGCCTGCAGCTTGCAGCAGTAGCCGGAGCCCCTGGCCCTTAAAAATCACTGCCAGAGCCCTGGGGTTCCTGGCCACCCCCGCTACCACGGGACTCCGGCGGTGATTTAAGGGCCCAGGGCTCCCAGCTGCCAACGCCACTAGTGCTGCCCTGGGGCTCCGGCCCTTTAAAGCCCTGCTTGAGCCTCGGGGAAGCGCTAGCAGCGGCAATGATGGCTGGGAGCCGTGGGCCCTTTAAACTGCTGCCAGTCTGGGCAGTGCTGAAGGGCTGTCTGGGGGAGTCTGGCTCCAGCCCCACCCCTTCTGCCAGAGACCCCTTCCGTTCCAGTTGAACTGCCCCCCCCCCCACCTTGCTCAGGACCCTGTTGCGTACTGGTAAGTCCCTTAAGTTACTTTCACCCTGGCTCAAGGTCACATTCTCTAGCTATTTGTGCTCCTTCCCCAGTTGATCTTCCCCATTCCCAGACACAGCCCACTGGAGGGTGTCTTGGGGTACCTGTAATCAGTACTTATGAGCTATTAATTTGTTTAGAGGATAGAGCGTGCATAGATAAGAAATCAGATTCATGGCACTTTACCTGAGGGTGTAAAGTCTTCTAGGGAAAAGTAAAATTTAAATGCAGTTTCTGCTTTGACATGAGTGAGATTTTCATGTGAAGTCAGCTCACTTCTACAAAAGTGCTTCTTCACAGGGAGAAGAAGAAAGCTTCATTTTAAGTTATACACATGTATTGAGTCACATCTCACAGGTGGAAAAAGACCTGAGCTCATCTGGATCATCCTAGCACAGTTTAGGAGAGTTCTCAACAGTATATTCTCCAGTATTTGGTTCAGTTAAGGTTTATAGTAGGTGAGAAATATAGCTCTCATTTAGTCTCTGAAGATTATTGCACCATAATAGCTCTACAACAATTAGTCATTCTTTCCCCAAATCTTCAGTCTATATTTTCCTTTGATAAATTGCTTTCCACAGATCCTAGTACATGCTGCTAAGTCTTTTAACTAATGATGGGCTAAAACCAGAGCCATATATCCAAAACCATCTGAATTTCAGGCTGGTGTAAGATACAGCGAAATCTACAAAACAAGTGAAGTCTGATATTTCTGCTTTCAGTTGTTGTTGAGCTACAGTATTCTATAAGCTTGTAAGCGCCTCAGGGCAGGGACTGTTTCTTACATTGTATTCGAGGTACTGACTCTGACTGAGGCCTCTGAGCTCTACCTCTAGACACAAGGCTCGCAAAGTTTCTAGTCAGAACACATGTTTCAGGATAAATGGAAATCAGTTCACCATTGTTAAATTTGTGTGTGTAAAACAAACTATTTCAACTCTAGCATCAGGGAAAACCTGAGAGATTTGAGCCCAAAAGGAATTAAGGAGTTATGAAAAACTCCGAGAGGCCTAACATGGACTTTGAGATAGTCTGGTGATTTTGCATGCTCATACACAGAGTGTATATAGTGTTCTAGGGTAATATCACTGTGGTTCTGGAGGTAAGTTGTCAACTGAATAGGATTTAGTTTTCACTAACGTTAGAGGGAGCTATGTTGCAAAATGTCTTCAGATCATGGTAAGAGTTTGCCTCTTAGTGTTTTTGCATTAGCTTCCCGTGTGAAGGTTAGGCATCGAAAACCCATTGTTTTTCAGTGAATTGACAGGCAGCTTCCCTAAAACAACTTCAATTCATTTTTCAAAAGCAATTAAGCTGATGTGTTCTGATATTTTGCAAGACACTAAATGTGGAAGATCCATTAGAGACCCCACTGAGATGTGAGCAATATCTGAGGACCATGCAAGTAGCTGTGTACTTGTTAATTTCCAGTCTTTAAGGTATGAGCTTTAAAAGCTTTCACATGTACAATATTTCATATGAAATTACATTTCATAAATAATAATGCAAGCTGATAGTGCTTTGGCTGGAAAATAATTAAAAAAAGCTTTGTGGTTCTTAGATCTTCATCTTCTAGCAGAGTTTTTTTTGAAGCTCAAGGTAATAAGGTTAGCCTTTAGGATAAGGGAATATAAAATGAGGTTCTTAGTGCCTGGAGCCTTATTCTCTCTGAAAGTCAGAATGGAGGAAGAACATCAGCATGTAAGCTTTCACCTGACCTTCTCTTTCCTCTGTGCAAGTTGATTGCTGGAAGGCACTAAAAGCATGATCAGAAGAAAGTGTCATTTGTTAAACTGGGAAAGTTTTAACCTGCAGACTGAAACTGAATACAAATGCAGGGGGAGGACTTCAAAGTGATAATTTAACTTTGCACTGATATGTTAAGTTTTATCATGGAATTCCAAAATGCTGCATAGACAAAAGGTTCTCACAAAGCAACTCTTAGTTCCTCAGCTGCTCTTGGAAGTACATGTGGCACACTGGTGGGCAAAACCACCTTCTTTCCATTAGTACCTTAAACATCTGTGACTATTTCTCTCATATCTGGCCATGTGTTCTATAACATTCTCATGTACTGTTTGCATAGCACCATAGGCACACAATGCTTTACAGATAAAAGCTGGAAGACAAGACCCTATCTTTAGAAGTCTACAATCAAAGGCCCTGATTCTGCAAACTCTTAAGTATGTGTAAGTGTTTGCAGGATTGGGGCTTATAAGTCTAGCAACCCCCCAATTCTGGATGTCAAGCACTGTTCATCTCAGTACAAGTCTGAGGACTGGGCAAAAAAGGAGTACAAATATAAACATAATTACTACAGTATGTATTGTTGAGAGCTGGCATATAACTTGCAAGTACTTTTTCTACTAAATAGCAGAGGATTCTTTTGCTAGAACTCCACTCTTGCATGCAGTCGTTACCCAGAATGATTCTTGGACTAAGCGCCAAATCCTTGAGTTCAATATGCTTCATAAATCTGCCATAAATCCCCCTCTCTCAGCAGCTAGAGGATCTCCCCTGTGTATGGGGATCCTTGGATAGCTGCTCCTATGTTATCATCCATCCCTTCCTGCAGTTAGAGAGCATTGTGAGCACTATCACTTATCATTGCAACATGGCATCACTTGAACCTCAGGATTGGGGAGCAAGTCTGTGTTCAAAGGTAGCTCCAAGCCACCTCTGCACCCCATCTCTTGTGGCCTCAAGCACTCCTCAGCCACAGAGGATTGGGCCCATTATTTGGAAGGATCACACATCCTTTATCTACTGTTTACTTTGGGTTGCCAATTTTGGTCGGATGTATTTCTGGAGGTTTCATCATCTGATATAATCTTTAATTAAAGGTCAATCATTAATTCCTGGAGACGCCAGGATAATCCTGGAGGGCTGGCAACCCTATGTTTACTTAAGGCTCTAAGCCCCACACTTTAGCTATGAACTCCAATGCATTCTGAGGTACTTCAGCCTTCCTCCAGCACTGTACAAGATCTCCCTCTGGCTGCAGCTTGAGAGTGCTGAATACTGCACAATATGGGCAGCTTGAAGGGTTGGGGAAGGGAAGAGGGGAAATGGACAAAAGGACTTTGGGAAGAAAATGCAAGGAAGGAAAATTCTGAACTTCAAAAGGGTGGTAAGCACATTTTATGAATTGAAAACAAATAAGGAGAGGATTAGAGCTAAAACTGAGGAAAGCGTATGTTTGATTAAGGGCAGGGATTAAAGATAATCTGATGCCACACAGAAAATTAAAAAATAAATACAAGTTTGACTTCGAAACAATTCTGCTCTTTCCTCAGTCTTTGTTAATTGACAGCCTGACTAGGCATGTATGGGCATAACACAAAGAAGTTAATTGATCTTATTTCCCATTTCCTCTAAATCAGTCCTTACTTGTTGCAATGATTTCCTCATTGTTAAAACTTCAGAATAAAGCTGAGCACAGTAACATCAGTTTATGTACTTGAAAGAGTGCCAGTAATAACATAACTAGTTATATTGAGAGTCTTAAGAAAGCATAACTGTATCTTGACTGGTTCATTGTTTTCCTTACCTTACGGAAGATTTCATACACTGCTTGGGTTGTAATTAGGCTTGGCATAATCTGATTTGTTTGTTTTTTTAATAATTTCAATGGATATCAATATTTAAGCTTTTTTGTAAAAAAGGAATGATTTAAATTCTCATAGTTGTTGGCATCAGAAAATGAGAAGGTTGGATAATTATTTAATGACACTGACTTTCAAAAAAGTTAAAGCTTTATAACCATTAACACAAACTGTCATCACATGTCCAAATATACAAAATATCCTTAAATCAAACCAGAATAGTTTTCAAGCAGCATTTTCCTTACTTTGCCTATCTGTAAATTTTGATTATTATTGATGGAAATATTTGTCATTTGTGTGTTCAGTAAAATCACATACCAATGAAAATCTAATCTTTCCGAGCCTAGTTATATTTATTCTTTGTGGGCAGTTGAAATCAATAGCCAAATTTCTATTAAATTCAATAGGCAGGATTGAACCCTGATATACTCATTTTCTTATTAGCATGTATATGTGGGTTTGGTAGTGCCTGGAATATGCTGGGCACTTTCTGGACACAAAAGGAAAGCACAGTCCTATTCCAAAGAGCTTCATTTAAAAAAAAGTCATTTTCAATACATATATTTGAATTAAAACACTTATACCAGAGCATTACATTTGCAAAGTTCAATATAAACTTTAGTTAATTCTAACCATTTTTTTGTAGTAAGTAGGTATTATCCTCCCCTCCCTCCCTCTGCACCCACCCACCGATACACAATTTACAAATGGGAAAACTGATGAGAGGGCATGGTCCAGATTTTAAGAAGTGGCACCTAGACTGTCAAAACTTTAGGCTATGTCTACACTGCAATTAAAAACCTGCAGCTACCTGATTTGGGCTCACCAGGTTGCTTCATTGCAGTGTAGATTTCTGGGATCAGGCGGCAGCTTGAGCTCCGGGATCCTACCACCTTGCAGGGTCCTAGAGCCTGAGTGCAACCGGGAGCCTGGATGTCTGCACTGAAATGAAACAGCCCCACAGCTCAAGCCCCTGGGAGCCTAAGTCAGTTGGTATGGACCAGCTACTGTTTAATTTCAGAGCAGACATTTAGGTGCACATGTCCAGATGTCAAGTCTGATTCTCAGAGGAACTAAGGATCCAGCTGAAGTCAATTGGAGCACTTTAGCACTTCTGAAGTTAGGCTCAAGGTATCTCAAGTTCAAAAAATTGAAGTCATACTTGAAAATCTTGGCTTAAAAGACTGTCTGTGGCACAGCTGGGGTCAGAACTTGCTACTTCCTAACTTCTAAACCTACATTTGTCCCTTCAGACTATATTGCTTCCAAATTAGCCTATACTATGCCTTCCAAATCACAGTAGACATTCCAGATTTGAGGATTTTAGTAGCTTTTCAAAAAGCTACTAAACAAAGCTGGAACAAAATAGCTATTTTTTAAAAAATGTTCTTTATTAAAATGTAAAGATGCAAAACCAAATAAAACTGCAGTGAGAAACATTTAAAATTATTGCTATTAGCTTGTTTTATTTCTCTCATTCTTTTAGATACAGGAACGGCCCAGCAAAAAGAATCACGAGTTTATTGTAAAACCACCAACTTAAAAACAAGATGCTTATTTCTTAAAATCCTACGTGCTTTTCCCTGTTCATTGCCTCTTTGAAATCATTATCTTCTGCAGGGGACATCATACATGGCTACTGTGAAAAATCCCACTATATTAAATAATATCGGAGAGTAGCACCCCAAAATATCTGGGTCTCCCAGGCAAGCATCAGGGCCAGAACTCCGGTTGGAAGGAGCAAAGCTGTTTCAACAAGAAGATCTTGTTATCCTATAATTGTCCTTTTGAATAATGAAGCAGCAAAGGCTGCCAGCTTTGACAGGCCAACTGCTGAGGCAGAAATGGAGTGAGACCAAATGAAGGTATTTGATCTGAGTAGAAATGTAATGTGTAAAGCACTGATGAGTACAGTCTAATTTTTTTCAGAACAATGGATTTGGAGCAGGCCAGTGAGAAACACTAATTGTTTTTTGAATGTCAGTTCAGTAACTCTGCACCAGCTGCCAAGGCACAAAACGAGATCAAACTAGCTAGAGGCATAAAGGGTAACAAGAAAACATTCTACAAATACATTAGAAGGAAGAGAAGACCCAAGACAGTAGGCCAGTTAGTCAATGAGGAAGGAAAAACAGAAAAATGTGGAAATGGCAAAGGTGCTTAATGACGACTTCGTTTCAGTTTTCACCAAGAAGGTTGGTGGTGATTGGATGTCCAATATGGTGAATGGGAGTGAAAATGAGGTAGGATCAGAGGCTAAAATAGGAAAACAAGTAAAAAATTATGTAGACAAATTAGATGTCTTCAAGTTACCAGGGCCTGATGAAATACATCCTAGAATACTCAAGGAACTGAGTGAGGAGATAGAGCCATTAGCGATTATCTTTGACAAATCATGGGAGATGGAGAGATTCCAGAAGACTGGAAAAGGGAAATATAGTGCCACTCTATAAAAAGGGAAATAAGGACAACCCATAGAATTACAGGCCAGTGAGTTTAGATTCTGTACAAGGAAAGATAATGGAGCAAATAATTAAGGCATAGCTCAGTGGTTTGAGCATTGGCCTGCTAAACCCAGGGTTGTGAATTCAATCCTTGAGGGGGCCACTTAGAGATCTGGGGCAAAATCAGTACTTGGCCCTGCTAGTGAAGGCAGGGGGCTGGACTCAATGACCCTTCAGCGTGCCTTCCAGTTCTGAGATATACCTATCTCCATTATTCTATTCTAAAAGAAAATAAGGGGATAAGTAATAGTCAGCATGGGATTTGTCAAGAACTTTCTTTGGACAGGGTAAAAGCAGCAAAGAATCCTGTGGCACCTTATAGACTAAGACATTTTGGAGCATGAGCTTTCATAGGTGAATACCCAGTTCGTCGGATGCATGCTCCAAAATGTCTGTCAGTCTATAAGATGCCACAGGATTCTTTGCTGCTTTTACAGATCCAGACTAAGGTGGCTACCCCTCTGATATTTGACAGGGTAACAAGCCCTGTGGATGGATGGGGGAGAGGGGAAGGTAGACATGGTATATCTTGACTTTAGTAAAGCTTTTGATACTGTCTCGCATGACCTTCTCATAAACAAACTAGGGAAATGCAACATAGATGGAGCTACTATAATGTGGGTGAAAAAACTGGTTGGAACACCATTCCCAGAGAGTAGTTATCAGTGGTTCACAGTCATGCTGGAAGGGCATAATGAGTGGAGTCCTGCAGGGATAAGTTCTGGGTCCAGTTCTGTTCAATATCTTTATTAATTATTTAGATAATGGCATAGAGAGTACCCTTATAAAGTCTGCAGAGGATACTAGGTTGGGAGGGGTTGCAAGTGCTTTGAGGATAGGATTAAAATTCAAAATGATCTGGACAAACTGGAGAAATAGTATGAAGTAAATAGGATGAAATTCAATAAGGACAAATGCAAAGTATTCCATTTAGAAAGGAACAATCTGTTGCACACATACAAAAATGGGAACTGACTGCCTAAGAAGGAGTACTTCAGAAAGGGATCTGGGAATCAGTGGACCACAAGCTAAATATGAGTCAGTAACACTGTTGCAAAAAAACCCAACCAACCAAATAACCAACAACCAAACAACACAACACAAAAAACAAAAACATTCTGGGATGTTTACAACACTCCTGCTAAGACAAGACAAGTAGTAATTCTTCTTCTCTACTCTGCACTGTTTAGACTTCAACTGTAGTCCTTGTCCAGTTTTGGGCACATTTCAGGAAAGATGTGGATGAATTGGAGAAAGTCCAGAGAAAAGCAACAAAAATGATTAAAGGTTTAGAAAACATGACCTATGAACGAAGATTGAAAAAAAGATGGGTTTATTTAGTTTGGAAAAGAGAAGACAGAGGAGACAAGACAACAGTTTAAGTATCTAAAAGGAGAAGAATTGTTCTTCTTAACCTATGAGGATAGGACAAGCAGCAGTGGGTTTAAATTGCAGCAAGAGAGGTTTAGGTTGGACATTAGGAAAGACTTCCTAACTGTCTGGATGGTTAAACACTGAAATAAATTGCCTAAAGAGGTTGTGGAATCTCTATCACTGGAGATTTAAGAGCAGGTTAGACAAACACCCATCAGGAATGGTCTAGATAATACTTAGTCCTGCCATTAGTGCAGGGGACTGGACTAGATGACCTCTTGAGATCCCTTCCAGTCCTATGATTCTTGGAAGCACTGATGGGTAATTGTTTTTTGAGCATCAGTGCAGTAGCTCTGCACCAGCTGTTCATGACATGGGAACTGAGCTGCTTGAGCTGATGTGCTTGTTTCAAGTGTTTTCTTGCTTTTTTCCCCTCCCTCAAGCAACTTTTGTTACCCCCACCCTCTGAGCACTTTGGTGCATTCTTCTGTAGAGGATTTGGACCTTGAGATGGGGAAGAAGTGGATTTGATGGGCTCAACTCCCATTGTTTTGATTGGAGTACTTGTGTACATAAGCACTTTAGCCAGTCAAAGAGAAATAGATACTGTTGTAGGATTTTCTGAAATAAACTATACCATATTAGTACCTGCGCTGATTGGAAAGAGCTTTGACCTCTTTCCCAGAACTAACATCTTGTAGGTTTGACAATAATGCATAGCAGCCTCATAATCTTCACCTCAGCCTATTACTGATATCAGGGAGGAGATAGCTACCAGCAGCTAGGAGACTTTCCATAAGCCTTGCAATAATCTTCACTTTGTTTTTCCACGCAGATGCCAAAAACACTAAAACAGTGCATTGTAGCTGTATTTAAGTTATTTTTACCAGTAAACATACTAAAGGCTGGTTCTATCCTCTAAATTGTAAGTAGGCAAAAAGGAAACATTTCTAGTAGTCTAAACAGACTGGAAGCTGAGAATTGAATACCTAAATCCACATTTGAACTCCTAAATAAAAGTTGCCTCAATTTTAGTCAACGAAAACTGAGAGTGCTCAAGCATATCTGAAATGAACATCCCTTCCGGTAGGTAAATATTGATTTGGGTGCCTAATGATTATAGATGGCTTTAATTTATGCCTCCATTTTCTCCATTTCATTTATTTGCTAAATGGTGCTTTTGAGCTGGCTAACTGGAAAAAAGGTTGAAGAATGCCAAAGTATTATTAGGAGAGACTGCATCGCTCATTGTTTTCAGTTTGCTAAGAATTTTTTAATCTGTCAAATCAAAATGTGTTTAAGGGTACATGTACACACATGGTCTGGCTCCTTCTTTAACCTGTCTCTGGTCAATCATACTTTAATAGCCAGCCCCCTGAATACAGTGCATATGCTGAGCCCATAGGAGCCTGAAGGACACCACCATTATATACAGACACTCCCCGGCTTACACAAACCCGAAACATGGAAATCCGCATTTACGGAAAAAGTCCTGTAAGTTCCAAAATTTTGTGTAATTGTTGGGTATACATTCCCAACTTATGCAAAATTCAACTTACGCAACGTGTTCTGGAATGGAACGCTAGTGTAAGTCGGGGAGTGTCTGTACTTAAAAATTTCTCTTGCAGCTAGACTTGCTCAAGTCTCAGTAATCAATTTGTCTCTTGTGAGATGGTTTCAGTGTCTATGACAGACAAGAAAATGCCTACACTGTAGATGAGCCACATTGAACACAATATCAGTGTTCCAGCTCTCCTGTAGGAAGTCAGCCGTAAAGAGGTGCAAGTAGTGTGGAAGCATGTTATAATTCATCATCACCAGCTTAGCACATTGTGTGTTGGCACTACTGCCTGCTGCAATAAAATCAGAGCTGCAAGGCCTGGAATTAAGCCAGAACGGTTTGTTGCTGCAGCTTCCAAAATAGGATCTTTTCCACATACTGTATGTAATACTTTAAGACAGTGTATGTTTAGGATACCAAAATATAGTATTTGTTATGTATAAGACCAGAACAGGTGCCTCACACTAAGGCATCCTAAATAAAATCAAAATCTGTGTAGATTAAGAGAACTACATCAATCCCACAAAGCTTTAAACTGTACCACATGGATAAACAGAAAAAAAACTCAATCCTCCCTAAGTACCAGCCCTGAAGCCACATTTCCTTCCCAGAAGGTTCCTCTGGAAGATGAGCCCTGCAGTGTGCCCTCAGGTCAATTAATTCCAACAATGGGCTGGGCAGTCAATGTCAAGGGATTGTTTCTTAACCATAGGCTGTGCCAGGGCTTCTTGAGAGAAGCCAGCAGCCTGTCCTACTTAAAGGAGGCACTAAAAGTTTCTCTTGATGGTGGGGAGCCTGGGTGTGTGCGCGCAAGTCAGGTAAATCCCTCTTGTAGCCCCAAAGATTCCTATCCTTGTTTTACACTAGAAATTATTCTAAACACATCGTGGATCTTGAACCCTGGGAAACTTTGGATCATCTAGATCTGAGGGTGTTTTGCAAGTCACATCAGAACTCTGACCCACACATTCCAGAACATTGGATTTGGATCTCAATTTTTCAGCTTGGACCCATCTACTTTACACCACATCCCTCTCACTTACTGAATGGAGAGAGGCATTTATTGTAATAAAGGCAAACACCACTTTAACTTTGTTTAATAGGATTGCATGGTCATACCTACATATGAGTGAGGAGCTGTCATATGGATCAAAAGCAATCAGCTATAAAAGGAGAACTATTTCAATATTTGATGCCAGCTTCTTATCTGACAGATTATACATTTTTGATAAATCTTCAAGACACGAAACTAAAGGTGAACACTACACAGTATTTAATAGGTCTGTATTTAGTCTGATACAGTGTTCTTCAGAGCCTATGGTGTAGATATCCAACTGGTGTTAACTGTGTAGCTCCATTGACTTCAAATGAAATGTGGCAATTCACAAAAGTTAAGGATCTGGCCTTATGTTTAGAAACGAATGGAGAAACATTTTATGCATAGATGTGCAAGTCAAACATATATGCCATAAATATCAGAAAGGCATATTTTATAAAATGAATAAAGGCCTCATACCATTACAAATAAGCAGTTCAATACTAATTAGAGCAGAATCTGGCCCAACATATATTCCTTCAGCTTCTTTCCTCTTGTCATTTTTACAGTTTCAGCAAGTGCACACTTCTCCCAGCCTCCTTGCCAAACATATCAGCTTCTGTCTTGGTGCCTGATTCTCTTCTTACTTTCAGAGTCAAAAGTAAAGCCTCTGAACTCAATGTAGTTTTCTGTGAGATTGATGTAACTTTGAGAAAAAAAAAAAAAAATCAGGCCCTAGTGTTTGTTATTTATGAGACCACAAGAAGTGCCTCACTCTTGAAGGCAAGAAAACTCCAGTCATTTCTCAAGTCAGAAAAGATCACTGTGACATTCTATACCTTGGGGGAGCATTCTGTAACCCCCACATTCCTCATTTTCATATAATCGTGATGTTACGTATAAAGCATGCCTTGTAAGATATCAGGGAAAGGTTATGATCTGCTGAAAGTCATTTCTCGATCCATTTATGTAAATCGTTAATGCATATGAAGTTATGACAATTGTGTAGTATGGTTGTCACTAAAACATGCTGTAAATTGGGAGAAAATCAGCCAGATTTTAGCTCCCTAGAGGCAACAGCAAGGAAAGTAACCAACGCCAGGGTGAGGTGTCAAACACCACATCAGCCATTGTCCAGCAAGGGAGCTACTATGCAAGTGACTCACCTGCATGAGGCCACACCGGGGAATTGCTCAACCTTGCTTGGAGAGACTCAGTAATGCTCACCTTACTCTGAAGGGGGTGGGGGGACGAAGCCAAGAGGGAGGAAAGGACATGATAAAAGGGAGACAGACGTTTGCCATGCTCTTCTCTCTGCCACCTCCTCTACAGCCACCACACCAAACAACTGAAGCACTGATCAAAGGGGAGAACCTGACTGAAGAGCAACCAGCCAGCCTGTGGTGAGAAGCATTTAAGTTTGTAAGGGCATTGAAAGTGTTAAGATCAGCTTAGGATGCATTTTGCTTTTATTTCACTTGACCAAATCTGACTGAGTATAAGAGCTTAGCACAATCTTATATTTATTTATTTCAGTCAAAGTATTTAGACAGAAGTTCACTACCATAGACAATAGACCCTGCAGTTGGAATTCAGCTAGGTAAAAAGGAAGTATTGAGTTGGCATTTTTAAAGAGCGAGTTACTCCAGTAACTTGTTCATATTACATGTCCCTAAGAGATTCAATTCTGTCTTTGAGAATAAAATAAGTAACAAACTGTTTTAATTTTTAAACCAATAGCAATGATCTGGGGTTTACATATGAGCACAAATAATTTATGAGATTAGTATCTCTGCATGGCACTGAGGTACTGGCTTGTGGGGGAAGAATTCTATCTACTGCATCACTCACACCAACTAGTGTAGCTACTCTCTGGAGGACTCCCAGCCAGAACATTACCTCTGCAATAGCTTTGCTTGTGGCACTGACTGGTAGAGCAACACATTGTGAAAGCTGCAAATTGGCCAGATTCTGTGAGGAAGGTTGGTAAAGAGCAATTCCTTACTTCATGAGTAGACAGCAGAAATTTGGTCCTCCGTAAGGATTGTGTGGAATTCAAACCACTTCACATGGAAGACACTGAGTCACATTGAAGACACTGAGTCACATTGATCCTCTATTCTTTATTCTTTATTATAATATATCTCAGTTGTATTTGCCCATTAAACTTCTTTAAAACAGGTATTTTGCAAGACAGCAGATTTGTGTGTCTGTGTCTAGGCTGTCAGGATATAGCTGCTTTGCAGTTACCTGTTATAATGATGCAGTTCTTGCAGGACCCAACTGAAAGTACCAATTCAGGACAAATTGCTTAAAACAAGGTAGTTATATCTCAAGTCTGGGGTTTTTCCACCTCTAAGGCAAACCAAATCAGCCAGACAGAAGATTTTGGTCTCACCCTACTGGCTAACCAAGTCACGCAAATTCCCTTAGACACCCCAGTTTTCCGGTATCACCACCAGTGCCACTCATCATGGGGACAAATGATTATGAAAACCAATACCCCCAAAAAGAAAAAAGTTCTCAATCCCAAAGAATCAAGCCCCAGACCCAGGTCAATATACAAATCAGATCTTACTCACAAATCACAATGTTGCCAATCCTTTAGAATCTAAAATCTAAAGGTTTATTCATAAAAGGAAAAAGATATAGATGAGAGCTAGAATTGGTTAAATGAAATCAATTACAGACAGTAATGGCAATGTTCTTGGCTCAGGCTTGTAGCAGTGATAGAATAAACTGCAGGTTCAAATCAAGTCTCTGGAGTACATCCTCAGCTGGGATGGGTCATTCAGTCCTTTGTGTAGCACTTCCATTTGTAGCAAAATCCCTCCAGAGGTAAGAAGCAGGATTGAAGACGAGATGGGGATGAGGTATCAGCCTTTTATAGTCTTTTCCAGGTGTAAGAACACCTCTCTGTTCTTATTGTGGAAAATTACAGCAAAATGGAGTCTGGAGTCACATGGACAAGTCCCTGCAAACTTTGCTGAGTTACAAGGCATATCTGCCTTCTCTCAATGGGTCATTGTATAGCTGATGGTCCTTAATGGGTCATCAAGCAGGCTAGGCAGAGCTAACACCAACTTGTCTGGGATGTCACCCAGAAGCATAGAATAAGTTTGAAGGACAGACAGCACAGAGACAATATTCATAACTTCAACTACAAAAATGATATATGCATACCGACAGCATAATCATAACCAGCAACCTATAACCTGGTCATTTGACCCCTTTATACAAGATTTGGTGCCACTACAGTTGGTTGGTTGCAACCATGTTCTATATGGTCCCAGATTATGTCAATGTCACACCTGTGTCCAATCGTCATTACTTAATTTGCTCCCAGCAGTTAGCTAATCTGACCCTGCTAAAGGTTAAAATGAATCAGTGGTAGCTGATTTCTCTAATTCTTTGTTTCTGGGCTCTAACTATTTTTGCCTCCCAACCTTAAGAGAAAAACAAAGTTTATTATACGACGTGGTGTTCCCCACATAAATTACTTAGTCTCATATATAGTTGAAATATAGCAACTTCTAGTGCTAAAAAAACTTGTCTATTTTTCTATACCTATTGTGTTAGTAAAGGTAATAAGTATGCACCACACAGAAAACTTAGCATTGCTTTGTCTTCTCTTTAATATACTTAAGGTTATGAACAATGTGTCTAACATATTGGGATGGAATTTCTTCACTCTTTACCTTAGAAACAGCAGAGGCTGGTGACATCTGAAAGTGGGTATGCTGAACAGACAAGTAAAAGGTACCATATGTTCACAGCCCATTTATTATACCTTGTGTGACTCAAAACCAGGTCCCTTGCTCTGCCTGACCCCCCCAAAAAGCCATCAACTACTCAGAAAAGCAAGAATATTTTCTCAAGAGTAAAATGTCCTTTAGAGATTCATCAGACTTCCTTTTCCTCTGCATGCAAACACTTCTCTTTGCTAAGCACCCAAGTGGTTATAAATGTCTCATAAAAACGAACAGTTGAATGAATAATTGTGGCAATTGTCTAATTGTATCTGATATTTAATACTATTTCTTGTCAAGTAATTCCTATCCAAGTATTATATAAACTGCTCCTGTGTTTTGTCATTTCTGTTGAAATAGAGAGAAGATCCAGTGCCCCACTTCTGCTCAGGAAATGCTACATTTCCAGACATAAACTGCAGCCATATACTTTCAGCCAAAATAATCTATTTTAATTGAGTATAATGAGAATGAACAGAGCAAGTTGTCCAGGAGCATCCATGTCTCCTCTGTAGCAGGCTGCATCTAAACAAGGCAATTGAGGGAATTTGGTTTGTTTAGATTGTAAGAATCTACCCAACAGCTATACTAGTTGGGGGAGGGATAGCTCAGTGGTTTGTGCATTGGTCTCATAAATCCAGGGTTGTGAGCTCAATCCTTGAGAAGGCCATTTAGGGATCCAGGGCAAAAAAAGAAAAGTTGGGGATTTGGTCCTGCTTTGAGCAGGGGGTTGGACAAGATGACCTCCTGAGATCCCTTCCAACCATGATATTCTAGGATTAGCTTACTTGTGTTCTCTTAGATAGTTAATATCAGTTACCATAGAGTAGGTCAGAAAGCCCATACTGTATTGAACAAGTCAAATCCATCCCTGGTTAAATTCCATTGAAGTCATAACTTTCAATTTTGAGAGTCTGGTTTTCAGGCACCCCCTCCCAGTAATCTCAGAATGTAAGGATTTGCTAGTTCTTAGAATGAACTTTGAACTATCTTCATGTTCCTTGACTAGCCAGCCCTTTAAACCTCACTTTCTTCTCCACTTAAGTCACTTTTTCTAGTATTCTGAAAAGTTATAACTCCTGTCTTCTACAGCTTTCAGCTTCAGTTAAAACTTGCAAAGAACCTGAAAGTTCTAACATAGAAATATTCTTAAGATTATTGCTTTTTTATGAAGAAGCAAACATTACCTATTTAGACATCCTAGAACCACGTATTATTTGCATCTAATACCTACTCTCTTTATGGTGACTGTATATATTATAAAACCCAGGTTTTTGTATCATATTAAAAATATTTAGTATGGACTTCACTCAGAAATATAATTTCACATATTAGACATAGAACAACAGTTAGTCTTCAAACAGTTGCTGTACTTCTAACTATATCAGTATAAATTCATGGGAATAAGCTATACCAATATAAGCACCTTCATACAAGTATAATTATTCCCATACTAGGGGGCTGTACTTTAGCCATACTGGTTTCTAAACCAATACAGTTATGTTAGAAAGAGTGTGTAGATAAGCCCTAATAGAAACCACAATGATAAGCTCAGAGGCTTGGTACTCTGGCTTCTTATGTAACACATGCAGCCAGATCCTCACCTGCTATAGGCTGTCATAGTCCAAATGAAGTAGGACAATTTATACAAGTTGATGATCTAGCACACTGCATTCTACTAGAAGGGCAGGGTATTGTATAGTGCTTACAATTATATCATGAATTAACAGGAGGAGGTGATCAATTACAGAGAATTCCCAAGTGATGCTATAATGCTTTAACCAATCACTTGCTCTGAGCTGTACATTGCAATGGAAAAACTGACAACCAGAACTCGCCATCTGTTGTGTAGCACAAGACCGCATGCTGACTCTAGTCTACTTGAGACATGTATTAGTGACTCCACTGTCCATGCCTTTGGGTCTTATTTGTAGGGGAGTGTCAAATATAAAAATGTTTATATTATTGTGGGTTTTTGTTTTTTAAACTACGTTTGTAACCTTAGCTGACATCTCAATGCAATTTTTACGGTCACTTCTTAGGGTGGAACTGTGAGACTAGGGGTGTGGTATGGGAAAGAGGTATTCTCTTATTTCCTTATCTGTTCCTGGTCAGAGAATAGCAATTATATACAAGACTGAAACAGACAGTGACAATGGAGCAAGGGACTGGGGATATTTCACTGGGAGTAGGCATTTTCATGCCTAAATATGTGAGATTGATTTGGATGGTCAAACAGGATTATATTGTGCAAACTGTAGGGGAAGTGGAAAAATACAACAGCATATTGGTAACGTAGCTATTTAAAATTTAAAAAAAAGTTTCCTGAGAATTCCTTGCTTCTTGTTTTTCCATCCCTCATTTTCCTTATATATCTCTTATCCCCAGCCTTTAAAGAAAAAGCTTGTGTTTTTCCTCACACCAATTGTTGAATTACAGTATTTAGGTTTTTCTCCAAGGACCACAGTTGTCACAGCCTAATGACTCTTAGGAGGTCCCCCTGGGGAGGCAAATCAGCATTCATAGAATACCAGGGGTGGAAGGGACCTCAGGAGGTCATCTAGTCCAACCCCCTGCTCAAAGCAGGACCCATCCCCAGACAGATTTTTATCCCAGTTCTCTAGGTGGCCCCCACAAGGATTGACCTCACAACCCTGGGTTTAGCAGGCCTATTCTCAAACCACTGAGCTATCCCTCCCCCAGTGTTAGCATTGTATGTTGCTAACACTATTGTAAGCATCACAAGACATATTGGGAAGGGTTAAAGGTATGAGTGTGGAGTGGAAGATTCCTTTGCAGACTGAGACACCAAAGGGGGGGGGGAGGGAGGGAGGGCACGTTCTGGGCTTGTCTAGATTAGGAAAGTGTTACATAAATGGAGATACACCACTGCAAATTTCCCTAATCTAAACCAGCTCTCAGAGGGAACTAAGGTGATACTGGAAGGAAGTGCGTCAAAGAGCTTGTCTTTTGTATAAGATCCTACAGAGGGCATCTCATGCTCCCTTCTGGCTGCCCTCAGATTAGATCAGTCTACAGCTACTAAATCCTTTTGGACTTGTCAGTATTGTCCAAATAGCTATGATGAAGACAGAAACAGACAGTTTTTACAGTCTTACCTATCCTATCCAAAACAGACCCAGCCACAGTTTGCCATTCTGTTATGGCCTCCAGGCTCAATTATTGTAGCTCATCTTGAAATCACACATAAAAGCAGCTCAAGCTAATAAAAAAATGCAGCAGCTCATTTGTTTAGGCCAGGAGTTCTCAAACTGGGGGTCAGGACCCCTCAGGGGGTCACGAGCTGTCAATCTCCACCCCAAACTCTGCTTGCCTCCAGCATTTATAATTTATTTTAAAGGGTGGTTAATTTATTAGCAGGGGTCACACTCAGAGGCTTGTGATGTGAAAGGGGTCACCAGTAAAAAAGTTTGAGACCCACTGGTTTAGGCAAATAGATCATGCTGAACTCTTGCTGCTCTACTGACTATACAATGCAGTTCAAAGTCCCAGTGCTGATATTGTGTCCTGACCTTCGCTACCATGGGACTTGCCCTACCTAGCAAAGAGATCTCTCTCACGACAACTATATTCCAGATGAACATGAAACTGCCATCTACTAGGGAAAGGCACCTGAGTAAAGACGACAAAGTTCACTGAAGCCAGACCAAAGCAATGGAGCTCAATGCCAGAAAAGACTGACCACCAAACCTCTGTTCATTACTAAATATAAACTCATCTCTTTGATTTAGGATTTGCTCTGTAAATTCTTCAGACACAAACATAGAAAATACACACAAACTATAAACTACTCAAGCTATTTCTCCATTAGGAGTAGGAAGATTATTTAAATCCTTGCAAGGCACTGAGATACTGCTGATGAAGGTGATAGGAGTGTTAAGATGGACTTACCTCTCCTGGCTTCTAATCACAGGTCTGCCTCAGTTTCCCCAATATGGTAGATGTTTCCTCCTGTGGTGGTCCTCCACCTGCCAGCATATGTAAAGTGAGCCCTTTGCCCATCATTAATGTCAACCCATCCCAGAGTTAACAGAAGAAGCCCACAAACAAACTCAATTCTTCATCCTGTTAGCTCAGGTTTGCCATCCTTGGGCTGTACAGTTTGTTCATCCTTTCCTAGGGCTCATCTGGGGTGGTAAAGTCCTTTCCCACAAGGTATCAGCTTATCCTTCCCTAGGAAGCAGAGCTGTACTATGGAGACTTTCCACATCCTGCTTCCCAGTAACATTATACAGAAACCCAGATGCTCCCTCTACTCTAGATTCCAGATCAGGGACACTGTAGCAAGAAGAAAATATCCAAATACTGTGGCAAGGCATCTTATCAGTCTCCCCAGCCTCTGCTGCTTTTAGCCCTGGTGAGACAGGCTTGGGTAATATGGGCTCCCTTAGGGCACAGGGGAAGTCCATTCCTTCTCTCCACCCATCCTTTTTAGCTTATTTTTCTCCCTTGTGGGAGGGAATACTGCCTCTTCTACCTAGTAAGGCTTGCTAAGCCTAACCTCCAAGTAACAGGACTTCTTCTTTCCTTCCTCCCAGGGGACGGTTTAAAAAGGTCTCAGGCAACCCTTAGTTGGAATCAGCTGATCCTAATTAACCCCAGGTAGCTCCCTCTCAGCTAATTCTAACTGATACTCTGGTAACCCCTTCTCAGTTGAATTTGATTGACGTGTAGTTACCCCCCAGTTGATAGGGAGGAGGGCCTTTTAACCCTCTGAGACTGATTTCTACCTCTCCTTTGCAGCTGTCTGTCCTGAGTTTATCACAATACACAGACCCCTTGCTTCACCTGTCTGGACTCCTTCCAATCTTGGGCTTTCCCTCAGCTTCTTGCTGGGCAGGTGCATTCATTTACACTCTTGCTCAATGCCCACTTTCCTAAGGCCTCTTTCCTGGGCCTTCTATGGATAATCCAACCCTTCCCAGGTTCTCTCTCAAGCCCTACTTTCTGCAGGACTTACTCAGCTTCCACTAACTAGTTTGCCTGTCTGTTTCCTGGAGATCTTTGCTACCTGGCACCAGCCTTTGCCTACACCTCTTTCTGCTCAGGACTTTTCCCTTCCTGAGCCCCTGGCTTCTTCATATAGAGTCTTGGTTGGTCATTTGACCCTTCCCAATTCCTAAACTACCTTTAGAGGGGCTGCCTGACTCTGTTACAGAGAGGATGGGCTATACAACACATATAATAAATATTATATATGTGATGTGATGCTGGCAGACCAGATGCCAGCTCATGCCAAGGCCCCTAGGACTCACTAAACACTGACAAAGGCATAGCTGGAGTTTGGCTCACCTGTGTGTTACCATCGTTAAAATAGATATTAAGAAGAATGTGTTAGGGTTTAGACTTTGTGAACTGCATGTAGGATGTTGCATGTATAATCTTACTTATAACATCTGTACCCCATGTTATAAGGTTATATCAAGTGTTTGCATTGTAAGCCTCTGTAATTGTGTGGGTATAGCTACACTGCAAATAGAAAACAGTGGCTGGCCTGTGCCAGGTGGCTTGGGCTGCGGGACTGATTCATTGCAGTGGAGACTTCTCAGTCTCAGGCCTGAGCTCTGGAACCCTCTCACCTTGCAGAGTCCTAGAGTCCGGACTCCAGCCCAAGCGCAGAAGTCTACATTGCAATGAGACAACCCCTTAGCTCAAGTCCGTTGACAAAGGCCAGTGGCCCGTGTCTAACTGAAGTGTAGACATACCCTGTAAGTCATCAAACAGGAAAGGAGCATTAATTAATGTAGAAACGCTGTCTTCCTAAGGTGGTAGTAGGTCCTGCATACCAAAAGAACAAAATGAGCCATTATGAAACATCAAGAACAAAGACTTGTTGATTGCTTCTCCCTGCACACCCACAAAGAGAAGACGTGCAGGTGGGCTCCTCCTATCAGCTTGAACACTGGGGGAAGACAATAAAAATCCTTGAAAAGAAGGAACTGTACCTCCATGTTGCTTGAAGTCTGAGGGGCAAAGATTCTTAAGCAAGAGATCCCCAGCTGATTAAGACCTCTTGAACCCACTTCCCCTCAAGACTTCACACAGTTTCAAGCAGGAGTTGAAGTTGCAAGAGAATGAAAGTTATACAGTACTATCAACGTTATGTGTTAACTATGTAAAATAATATTCTGTTTCTCAAAGTTTGTATTGGACAAAGATAGAAAAGATTAATGATACTTAGACTCAAGAGACATATGTGGCTTGCAATCATGAGTACTGCTGACTTACACAGTTTTTGTGCTGTTTTAAGGGAAATATAATGTTCTAGAATGTCATGGATACTGTTTTAAATTGAACTGTAGAAATGATGAAAAACTTGAGTATTTATCCAATAAGCTCAATGCCAGTTTTGATAAGGGTCACAGCAGCAGACTAGAATAATAAAATACTTAATGACTTTGTTCTTTGATGCTCTTCCATAGTGAAAGAAGTCCCTGAACTGAAAGTGTATCATAAAAGACTAAGTAGTCAGAATTGTACAGAGGAAATGTTCAGACCGCAAAATGACCTACAGAGCAGATAAATCTTGAGACTTTATTAAAGATCGTTTAATGTTTTTAAGCCTTTGCTTACGGGGCACTGAATTATTTGTCCCAGAGGTTCTTTAGTAAGTAATACAAACCGCTACCCAATACTAGGAACCCATCATAAAGACACTCATCAAAAAAGCCACATTGTACTCAGAGGTAAAGTGAAATGATCAAAGTAGGAAATATTTTACCGACTAGCCCTGGCCAAGCCAAAACAACACACTACATACAGTTTTCCCGAGGTGAAATAAAATGTGTTTATTTTTTAATCAAACTTCTGTAGAGTGAAAAACTGACAAGAGAAAAATGACTGAATTTTAATAGATAGAGACTTCATTGTTTTTCTCGCTATTATAAATGCAGAGATCCAGACATTAGAAATGGAAAAACCTTGTCAACAAGATCCTCACAATATCCACTCTACACGTTATAGGAAAGCTGAGATATCATGTGTATCGTATGTCACATCACATCAGTTGCTTGCATTTCTAAAGCATTTTGTCATATTTTATCTATGCTCGGTACCTAAATGTCAGAAAGACATGGATTTAGAGTTGTCTGAAATGTTTGTGTTTGAAAATATGATTAAATTTGGCCATTTTTCTAAAATGGTAGACACAATAATGTTTGAAACATTATTTTGACTTTCTCAAAATTTTCAGTTTTTTTGATGAAACTTTGTTTTCGTTTTCACTGTTTAGGTCCCTGCAATTTTTCCCTTTTCAATTTTGATGGTGAGCTTAATCACATGCTGGAATTTATTAAATTCTTTTTTTCAAAAACTAACATTTTCTATTTTGAAATTGGAAAAATTGTTTTAGAGAATTAAGAATTTCAACAACAACAAAAAAAGAGTGATTGGTCCAGTCTGAAAACCAGCAAAAACAAAATCATCTTCAAAATTTTTGATAATTTGGCTTGAATTTCTCCCCACCCACCTGACCGTCTGTACCGATACATGTCCAAAGGAGCAGTCAATTCTTTATCGTGTGTTTAAACATAGGATTTGTTTTCCTTTGTCTCATATACAGTAGTTTTAAATGTCTCAGGCAACGGAGCTACATTTCTGCCTCTCTCATCATCCCCCTGCCCTCATGCAACGTGATGGGATGTGTTCCATGACTGCACGCTGTAGCAAGGCTAAATCTAGTGTGCTTCAAAAAGCTGGAGTAAGTGCGTGAAATTCACTTGAAGCCAGCAGAATTGCATTTCCTTACACTAGAGTTGCTTGTGGTTCCAGCAGAACACAAATGAAAGATGGGCTGTAGCCAAAAACCATTCCAAAATGTGAAGGAAAGGAGAAAAGCCTCTGCCATCTCCCCATCACCTATCAATCTTAGGTGCTTACTTGGCACAGTCATTAATATATTTATCCTCGAAGCATCCATGTGATGGAGGGAAGTGTTTTTTCTCCATTATACAGGGACCCAGGTCCACAAGGGTACTTAGACACTGAAACCTCAGAGTTAAGCACGTAAAGGCTCAGTTTTAGGATCCACTGTGATCCACAAAATTCCCATCTAATCCTGGAGGTGCCTAAACTCACTCAGTGCTTATGTTTCTGCTGCTTGCATGTGCACTGCTGCATCACTCAAGGTACCTGGGCATTGGTATCCCACCTAAGCCTCAGAACTATCCATGAACTGGGGGAACTCAGGTATTCACCCACCTAATTCACATGTGGGGCCTAATCCAGTAGGTAAATTCTGAGGCCTCTGTGATTGAATGTACCACCTGTATTCACACCCCACACATCATTGTAATAATTTTTGTACAAATATGCCTTGTGAGAGATCATTTGAAAACCAATAACTTGCTGGTCAGTAATATCATCGTGAAAGGTATGTAGCAACAACATATGTAAATTTAGGAACATAAACTGAAATTATGATTGAAATGTGTTTACCAGATAAGCCTGGGGAGGGGGTAAATTTGTTCCTGAAAGACAAAGGACAAGCTAATGTCTCTATCCAGATGTCATCAAAGTTGATTGGCAATCACTCATCAAGTGGCCATTCTTTGACAATGAGGGGATGCTGGAACAGATCAATCTGCATGCTAGTAAACAGCACAGAATGTCTTTCACCATGAGATGCCATGTCTCCATCCTCATCCTGGGAAGGAACTTTTTCTAGAGGTAACTCTCAGGAAAATGCATTTCAGAGGATGCTGGACTAAAAGAGAGAGGGGCAAAAATATCCCAAGATCTCTTTCTTTTTCACATAAGAAGACAAAGGAACCAACCTTTGGGAAGAGTTCTGACCTGAGAATTTGGTCAGCCCTGTTGCTGAGAACATGTGGCAAGGCTTTTATAGAGGGTACATAGAATCATAGGGTTGGAAGGGACCTTAGGAGGTCATCTAATCCAACCCCCTGCTCAAAGCAGGACCAATCCCCAGACAGATTTTTACCCTAGTTCCCAAAATGGCCCCCTCAAGGATTAAACTCACAACCCTGGGTTTAGCAAGCCAATGCTCAAACCACTGAGCTATCCCTCCCCAGAACCAAGTCTAGTTTGTTAAGTTTTAGCTATTAGAAAATATTTTATCTTTATTTCTCTTGTAACCCTTTCTGTTATTAATGCCTTATGCTTGAACTCACTTAAACTCTCTCTCTTTGTAGTTAAAGTAGCAGGCTCTTAGATATTGACCACTTACAGGGGCAATGGACATATAATATTTTAACTGTCCAGGAGACTGGGAGTGTGTTGGAGTCACACTGCAAGTAGTAACTAAGGCTGCTGAAAGCCAGAGTGTGACTGGTATGTTGCTGACAGGCTGCTGGGGTCAGAGTATTGGACCAGAACTATAGATATACGCAGACACTCAAGGTGTGACCTGCTTGCTGTTTGTTAGTAGCCCAGTTTTGGGGTCTACATCAGCAAAGTTTAGTGAGGCACTCAAGATTACAGGGCAGGTGGTGACACAACCACTCACTGGGTCTGGATTGCATGCTGGAATGTGAAAGCCACCTACTGGATTGGATCCCATTCAAAATGTGGGAGGAAGTGGTGATGGTGCCCACCATATAACTTTTATCCAAGTAGTTAGAGCACTCACCGGAGATGAAAGACACCAAGGATCAACTCTGTTTAAAAGGGAGAAATTATTGGAACAAGGGTCTTTTCCTTTTGATATCAGGCCTGGTCATTTCTAGGACTATGTTAAAGCCAAAGGAGAATTCAGATATTCAATAGTAATTTTATTCCCACAAGAGTGTCTTGTCAGCTTTAAAGATCTTTGAGATGAGCTAAATGTTTTGACAAAATATAGTGACCTGAAACTTATCTCTGCACTGCAAAAACAAAAACCAAACAAATAAAAATTGCATTTCCAAAATGCTAAATCTTCAAAATCAAGATCAGGCAAAACCCCAATACAATGATGTAACATTACTTGTGTATGAATATTTCTGTAACCCAAGATCACCCTGATTTTAAGAACTTAAAGATCAGTATAAGGGGGTAGTCGTGTTAGTCTGGATCTGTAAAAAGCGACTAAGAGTCCTGTGGGTGAATGCCATGTGTCTGACAAAGTGAGTATTCACCCACTAAAGCTTATGCTCCAATACTACTGTTAGTCAATAAGGTGCCGCAGGACTTTTTGTCAGTATTAAGAATGAAGCCCAAAACAATCTCAACAGATTCCTAAACTTTCAAAAGTGACTAGTGATTTTAGGTTTCTTCATTTTGGGTGCCTAACTTGAGACACCAAAAAGGACTCGGATTCTCAGGAATTTGGGTGCTCAGTACTTTTTGAAAAAACAGGCTCCCTTTGAGCTGGGCACCCAAAAGTTGAAGCACCCAAAATTACAAGTCGCTTTTGAAAATCTTGGTCTATAAATTTGAAGCTATATAGATTACAGGAAGAGGAATGAAAAAGCAGTTTTAATCATTCAAAGAGAAAGTTTGCCTCGCAATAAGACCCTTTCCATTGAAAGGCATCAGTAACAATACTTCATAGTTTCTGGTTCTACTTTATCTTCTGTATTCCGCTGCTGATATTAGACTTGGTACTTTGTTTTTAACTTTCTGGTTTATAAGCCGTCTGTGAGGCTTCGTATGTAAACTTCACTGCCCTTTAAAATTCTAGCTTATTTGAATATAGATTTTCAAGTGCCTAAGCCTAGCAACAGAAAAACATTTTGTTAACTTCGGCATTATCAATTCAAGACTATTTTTTTCCATGGACTCTTTTCTGTGGAATAATCAGAATTTCCCATGATTTATGATAAGCTTCTGCATAACAGCAAGACATTGTAAGCCACTTTTTATTGTCTGAGGGCATAAGTGAAATCACAGATTCTCTCCACAAAGCTTCTGCCTTTTCAAGATTATTATCAAGAGCTTGGCAATTTTTATTTTGTTTATAGTCATTCTCCTTAAAGAGCACTTCACAAAGCCTAGTATCACCTTGCATTGTTAGCAAAAAAGATGCTACGGTCTTCAGGGATGGTCTAGGTTTACTTGGTCCTGACTAGTGCGAGGGTCTGGACTTGATGACCTCAAGGATCCTTCCCGCCCTACATTTCTATTTCGCTGGGGTACCTATACAAAAAAATAAAACACTCAAATCCTAATCCCATTCATATTAGTAGCAAAAATTCCACTAGCAGGATTAGGAAATCTGCCTTTTTAATTTTCCTATATTAAGATGCATGTATATAGTTTAAGATAGTTTATAGCTGTGTACTTTGTGAGGTTTGACAATTTAGAATCTATTGGCCAAATTCAGAAGAGTCTAAACCAGTGCAATTTACACTTTCTTCTGATCCCCCTCAATGCATATGTTATACAAGGGTAGGCTCCCTCAATTTAGAGTCATAGAGATTTAGGTCAGAAGGGACCACTGGATCATCTAGTCTGATTTCCTGTATATCACGAGCCATCAACACTATCCAGCACATGCACACTAAACCCAACAACCAAACTCAGATCAAACTATTATAGCTCAAAGGAGCTAAACAACTTGATTTACTTAGACTCACACCCATTTACCAACATGTAACTTACATGCCTCCTCACTCCTCATTTTGGGTAAAACTTTCAAAAGCGTCTAAGTACAATTGACTTTCAAAGGGGCTTAACTAAGCTCCCTAAGTCACTCTGAGCCAGACGTTCAAAAGTATTTAGGTGCCTACAGATGCAGGTTGGTGCCTAGTGGGATTTTCAGAAGTACCTAGACACCTAATTCCCATTGATTTCTCACTGAATGATGCAAGGATTAGTAGCAGAGAGCAGTCCCAATGGGCAATGACATGGCCTGAAACATATCAATGAAGTTGGGCTTCTCAGCTGTTCCAATGTTTCTTTAAGGATGGATTGCTTCACTCAACCCAGAATTTCAAATTCTGATCATTGAAATCTTCATGAATCTGCCACAGCTGGAGAAAAAATAGAATTAATACCGGGGCTTCATGATCTTCAGATGCAAAATTGGATTTGGGCTGATGGTTGGACAATGGTTTGATCTCTCAGTTGCCTCTTCCTTTTTCATTTTCCTCTGATATTTTTTGTCTAGACTGGAGTGCTATTAGGAATGCATAGAGGATGGGGTGGATCAAGTGAGCTTACTAATCAGTTAGAATCTATAAAATCTCAAAGCCTGTACTACTGTCCCATTATACAATATGATGGCTGTATCTTATAATTCTCTATGCAAGTGGACATCTAAATCTTTGGCCTGTAATGCAGCAACTATGAGAGATAATGGTTTTACTCTCTGAACCTTCAAATTCAGTTCATCGTCAAATAGAAATTCTAGATAGAATTTTTCTCCTCCCACCTCCAACATTTGATTCTGTCATTAATCTTTTCACAATTGGGGTTAAAACTCAGTTAAGGCATTTTGGGTCTGATTCTTGTCCCATTGAAATCAGTCAAAATGTTGACGTGTATTTCAATGGGAACAAACCTAAACCCTTTTGGGTACGGGATGTCTACCATCAAAGCCTGGGTCTATAGACTGGGGCTCACGGTGCTCACACTACGGTGCTAAAAAACAGTTGTATAGATGTTCAGGCTTGGGCTGGAGCTCAGGCTCTGAAGCTCAGGGTTAGGGAAGAAGTCAGAGCCCAAGCCGCAACATCCACACAGCTGTTTTTAGTGACATAGCATAAGCCTTGTGAGCCCCAGGCTATTGATGCAGACTCTGAGACTCCTTGCAGTGGGTTTTAAAAGGCAGTGTAGACAAACCCTTAGTTTCCTGCTGGGCGGATCATGACACTGGATATTTTAATGGATTGTCTAGTATTTGTTATTATGCTGCATGTTTCATCTTTTTATTTTAAATAACATAGGTTAACGAAAAATAACCAAAAAACACAAAACCTCCATCTGACAGCAGAGAAAACCAGGGTTTACTTCCCTAGTTCAACTTCCTGATGCACCTATCAGTAACACCGTTTCACCTCCAAATCTTAATATAATGCTTTGCGAGGTTTCTAGATATATAGTACATTCATCCATTGGCAGCGAAGATGAGATTCCTTAATAATAGAAAAATGATCAGGAATGGTTCTGAATGCCCATCATTACTGAATCTCTGCATTCTCTGCTGTAAGAGAAGCAGGGTTGTGAAGGAAGCTGCTATCGGTTGGACTTCTGCCTGACTCATTGCAGATGTTGAAAGGTGTGCACCTATTGTGATTGCCAGGAGACAGCAGACCTATACCCACCCACAGCTAAAGGCCCTGCCCCTCAGCTGAGGGGGAGATCTACTTGGATGCATGACTTAACAAGGGACCAGAGATAGGCCCCACAGTCGCAGAATACTCCCTGTCCAGCTTCCTCCTCCTGATGTGACAGGTGACCATCTTGGTCAGTGCCAGGAAGAGGTTGATGAGGACTCACGGCTTTGATGCTGGTTGTATCAAAGGCAGCAGGAGAAGGCAAGAGCCAACACACTACATGCCAGACTACCTGCAATATAAAGGAACCTCTGCAGAGTTGGAGAAGGAAGGCATGGACCTAGCAGTGGATATGGACCAGGTCCTGTCTGCCCCCCCCAGGGGTAGGGTCAGGACACCCACAGAGACCTAGTGCAGCCCTGGCCAGAAAAAACTCCAGGATCTTTTTCTTGAGGCTGGTCAGGGTTCCTGGGGGGGTGGGCTAAAGTGTTGAAATGATGCCAGAGCATGGAAAGGGCCAGCTGGTTGAACACCAGCACCCCTCGCTAAAGGAAAAAGTACCAGAGCTGCCCAATCCACCTCCACAACTGGTCAGAAACCCTAGCCTCTAGATTGCTCTAGTTCTCAAGAGAGGAGGTATTGGTGGCAGAAATGTACATGTCCAGATAAAGGAGCAAATCTGTACCCCACCAGATGGCACAGAATGTGGGTGGGAGGGAACCCACCTGCCACCTGTCCCCGACCATCGGACCACAGCTCTTGACCCAGTTGATCTGTGAGAAGCCACCAAACCTATAGTTTGACAAGCCTCCACCCATGCCCAGTCTCCCAATTACTGGGCTATGAGGAACACATCATTAGCACTGACAGGATCACCCACAAGTCCAGATCATGAAGCACCAACCCCATCATCCTCTTGTGGAGAATAGGATGGGCTTGATAGTGATGGGATAGAGCTGGCCAAATGGCGGGCAGTCTTGACTGAAGGTAAAAGCAGCAAAGAATCCTGTGGCACCTTATAGACTAACAGATGTTTTGGAGCATGAGCTTTCGTGGGTGAATACCCACTTCGTCAGATGCATGTAGTGGAAATTTCCAGGGGTAGGTATATATATATATATGCAGGCAAGCATATACCTGCCCCTGGAAATTTCCACTACATGCATCTGACGAAGCGGGTATTCACCCACGAAAGCTCATGCTCCAAAACGTCTGTTAGTCTATGAGGTGCCACAGGATTCTTTGCTGCTTTTACAGATCCAGACTAACACGGCTACCCCTCTGATACTTGACTGAAGGTGACAGTTGCGGTCAAAGCCCAGTTGAGCTTGATCAGACACTCCACAGAGGTGTACAGCATCTGCAGAAACCCCACAAAATGGAGTCTGAAGCTGAATGCCACAGAGTGCTCATGAAATACCTGTAATCCATCTTGTCAAATATCTTCACCTGATCCAGGGGCAGACCCATCCTACACATTAGATGGAATAGATCCTGGACCAGACAGAGGTTGTCAAAGATGGTCTGGCCCTGGACGTGTGGGTCTGGTGGGGTGAATCACATTGTCTGGCACAGACCCGAGCTGCAGTGAGATGGCTTTCACTACGACTTTGTAGTCTGTGCTGAGGAACAAAACTGAGTGTCAAAATTTAGCCAAGATTTTCCAGAACACTTCAGCCTGAGGCAGACACATAGCATGTAAAACTTTAGCCTGAATGGTTAATGTCTGACAAAGTTGTAAACAACTGAAAACAGGATCTTGCTTTAGGGAGAGTCAAAGAACTTTAATAACAGGTAGCGCCACCAACTTAACTTATGACATATATGGCTCTGAGTTCCCCATGCAGTAATTTTGTTCTTCAGTCTACTTCTATCTTATTTTATCTAAATTCTTATAATAAAACCCATCAATGTAACATCTGTATGTTTTCCCCAGTTGGGATTCAACTCTCCTCTCACATCAGTTTTTCATTTGAGTAACTGAACTGAAATATGTAGAGTTTCTCCTGAATGAACTAGCATAAATGAGAGGAGAATTAGACTCTTCGATTATTGGAGTGTAAATCCTTACATGATTTAACTAAGCAAACTCCTGCTTGTCTATTCTATTCCGCCAAAGGACTTTCATGTTCTATCTTGTAATTGTAAAGTATTTATTTCTGCTGCAGGAAAAGCTATTCGATATAATTTTATATTTGTCAGTTTCAACTTTTATTGTTTAAAGCATCACATAACTTGATTCATTTTAATCTGGGCTTTTTTATTTTGTTACAAATAGGATGAGAGTTTGCTTTCAATATTTACAAAGAAACCATTGGCAGCAGTTAGGGACAGGTATTAAATAAATTACAGCATGGTTACCATGTTTATAACATGAATCCTACCCATAGATTTGAATTTGGCTGTCCCCATTTCACTGATCCTTCAGAAAATTTTGGAATTGTCTAGTCTTCAAATATCTGTGTCCTCATTTTTTCAATCGTTTATTTATACTGGCTCCTAAGCAGTTCATTTTTTTTAAAACCAAGTACACTGCAAGTGCATAATGTTTTCCATAATCTCAGTATCAACATTTGTGGTTACATTAATTTACAGTGAATACAAATCACATGTAGGTATAATACTTCATAATGAGCTATAGCGGGCATGCTTCTCTGGCTCCGTTAATGTTGTAGCAGCTCAGGTCCTATCTTCCACTCCCCCAGAATCTGCAGCTTTTATTTTGGTATCAAATAAAGGCTCATTTTGGTTTCCTTCTGTGTGGTCTCAACAAGTTGATTTTAGAAAAACACCCAACTGGAAACACTAGATCTGAACATTTCCAAACTCTGAATCCTTCTTCTATCTCATGTGTTAAAGCTATCTCTATTACAACTACCAGTACCATAACACCTAATATTAGTTTTGGCTTCAAGATTCAAAAGCAATGAATCCCACAAGAGCTTTTAGGGGTTTGTTTTGGTCCTGCTAGGGTTTGCCAGCAGCTTGTACCAGACCATGCCTTTCCCTTGTGCTGTGCGCATGTGTAGGGCAGACAGCGTTGGGCCAACTACCGTACCTTGAAGATGCTTCCAACTGGATTGTGGGCATGGGGGCAGAGGAAAGACTGACTTGACAATTCTGAAGTTGACACCTCTCTGGAAAGCCCAGGAGCCAGGGGTAGAACTTATGGGCCATTTCCCAGAAGACAGCAACAACGAGTGGAGGCTGCTGGGGAACTGGGAGTGGATGAAGTAAGGGGCCAAGTGAGTGTGGAGATAGGGAGATGGAAAACTTGCCATTTCATTTCTAATGCCAGATCGAGCATTTGATGTGAACTGCTGACAATACTAAGATAGAAATCCAAACCCCAAATTTTAACTGGGACAGCATCCAAATCTGGTATGGACAGTGCATATCTAGCTGATGTTTCATTTCCTGCCTTTCCTTGAATGTTTGAGAAGTTGAATCTTTCTCTACACCCTCAAAAAATTGTTGCTAGAGAATGGTTTGAACTGAAACTTAGATTCATCAGGCTGAGATGTCTCCCTTCCCAAGAAGGTGTGGGATTAATCTGGATGCATTTATTCTACTGTATCAGCTATATAGAGATATTCCATAAAGAGAGAGAAACTTCTTCCTTGGACATCTGCTCAGTTTGCAGTGACAGGTGAGGTGAAAATTGAAAGAGGCACAAAGACAGTGGTGGGCAACCTGGGTAATCCGCTGTTGGGCTGTGAGACAGTTTGTTTACATTGACATCTGCAAGCATGGCTGCCCACACCTCCCAGTGGCCGCGGTTCACTGTTCCAGGCCAATGGTAGCTGGGGAAAGGGATGGACAGCATGTCCCTGTGGCCTGAGCCACTTCTTGCAGCTCCTATTGGCTAGAAATGGTGAACCACAGCCACTGGGAGCTGCAGGTGGCCGTGCCTGTGGACCGTCAATGTAAACAAACTGTCTCACAGCCCACCAGCAGATTACCCTAGTAGGCCACGTGTGGCCTGTATTCTGCAGGTTGCCCACCTCTGCACAAAGAGATGAACATTTGGCCACTGGGCTGTTTTTAACTGCTTCATGCACTCACCCCTGTTCTGGTGTTTCTAGCTCTCTGATAGAATAACCTATCAGCTGCAGAGCAATTATTCAGCTTATTGAAGGCTACATTTCTGCAGAAACAACTGTGCAGGGAAGAGCACCTCCCACATACACTTTGGGAGGAGGTGGGGTGGCAGCAGGCTCTGTATGGCCTTTCCCCTTCCCCAGCCACATAAGCTTGGAGAAGAAAGAAATCCCTGGGAGGAGCCACCTGGATACTCAAGCTAGCAGGCGCAGACACTAGCAGCTGTAGAAGGGGTCTTTGAACATGAATTACTAGAGCCCTGCAAATCTGTGGATAACTGCTTGATATCTGCTGACCATTTTTGCGGATAGTGGATTGGATGCAGATGCAACCATACAGGGCTCTACTCACTGGCGGTGCCTGGCCCACGGTGTCCAGCTCAGGCAGCCCAGGGAGCATAGTGCGCTCAGGGCTGGTGGCCAGCAGCCAGTGGCTGGGGCTGGGTGGCAGGTCTCTTCAGCAGCTCAGGCTCCTCAGGCAGTGCCAGCATCCCCAACATGCCCGGCAGCACTGGCCATGCTCCCAGTCCCGGGTCTGGCCCTCTGGTTCCTGGGCAGCAGGCCCGCCCCCAGCCCCAAGGACTGAAGTGGGTCCCTCCACCCCACTGTAATGCAACATGCACTGCTGCTGCCGTGTGCCATCACTCACAAGCCCCCAGGAGCAGCATGCGATGTGACACCCCTTTCCCCTAGCCCCCCCTCTGTGCCACCTGTTCGAGACTCCATCCCCACACTGCCCCTTACCCCCAGTCCCCAGCCTCACACTCCCTTTCCTTCCTCCCCCCGTCACTAGCCCTTTTAAGATGGTTTGCTGCTGCGGATGCAGATGCAGATACAGGTAAAAGATGGCTGGCAAATCGCAGATTGGATTGTGGGTTGATCCTGATGGATGTGGATCAGATGCTGCTCCACATTTTTGTATCCGAGCAGGGCTCTATGAATTACCTTATCAGTAGCAGTCTGCTGTCCCCTTAAAGCTTAAAGCAAAGACAAAAGTAAAAGAACTATCAATAAGAGAAGCATTTTTTGTGGATGATTGTGCCCTCCTTGCACACACAGAGGATGATCCCCAGTGCATTGTAGATCACTTTGCTGAAGCATCAAAATTGTTTGGCTTCACAATCAACCTGGAGAAAATGGTGGTGTTGCACCAATCATCTTCATCACTCTGTGTCATATCCCCTAGCATATCCATTAGTAGAAACCAACTAAAGAAAGTTGACAGTTTTACCTGTCTTGGCAGCAACATCTCCCATGATGGATCTCTTGACAAAGAGATCAGAAACAGGATACAGAAGGTTCTCAGTCATTAGGAAAGTTCTGTAACAAAGTCCTGAAATCCCACAACATAACCCTCTCAACAAAAATAAAACTTTATAATTCTTTTGTGCTTAAATCTCTCCTCTATGGCTGTGAGACCTGGACACCATACAAATGGGATATCAAACAGCTAGCAGCCTTCCATATGTGGCCCCTGCATGCAATTATGGGATCTGCTGGCAGGACAAAATTACCAGTCCTCCAAAAGTCAAATGCCATAAGCATCGAGGCCATGCTGATAAAAGCCCAACTATGCTGGGTTGGACACATCATTAGGATGCCTGAATATTGACTAGGATGACCAGATAGCAAGTGTGAAGAATCAGGGGGGGTAATAGGATCCCATATTAAAAAAAGCTCCAAATATCGGGACTGTCCCTATAAAATCAGGTCATCTGGTCACCTTAATATTGACTCCCCAGAAAAATTTTCTATGGAGAATTGGCACAAGGACACCAGAATCAAAGTCATCCCAGAAAGCAGCACAAAGACAGCATAAAAAATAGCATACACTTTGTGCAATAAAACTGAAGGATCTTGAGAAGGCTGCGTTAAATAGATCAGCATGGCAATGCACAATACCAGAGATTTCCAAGCCTTTGAAGAGGACAGAAATAACTGATTGTTAGCTGCAAGGGAAAAGTGTCATACTACTGCTATAGCTACCAAGAAGCTCACCAATGACTTTGTCCAATCTGCTCATGAGGAGGCACGTTACGTTTTGGACTTCAGAGTCACTCAAGAATCCACAAAAAGAGAGAGCATGAAAATGTCATTGTCGAACCATCGGACTACACACAAGCAGACTGCGGTCTACAGCTTTCACTTGGAAAAGTCTTTCCCCTCTGCTGACAATTACTGGGCTGGTTAGGTGTGAGGGTGTTTCTTGGTACCTACACAACCCCTTGGAGGGTGTGGCTCATCCCAGAGGGGCAGGAGGAATTCTAAGATGGCATGTAATACTTGCTATAGAAATTGCAAGATTTATTTGGACACTGCAGCTAACAACCCCAGCACACTCTAGGGGTTGCCAATTTTGCTTGGATGTATTCCTGGAGGTTTCATAACATTACATAATCTTTAATTAAAGATTAATTCCTGGAAATTCAGGACAAAACTGGAGGGTTTCCAAACCTAGCACACACAGGCAGGCCTGAACTTCCTTCAAACATCTCCCATCAGAAATATTTGTCCAAACAAAACAACTTCACGCTAAGATACAGCACCATCTACTGGTGGAGTTGCTGTGTGCGCTGACCATACAGAAGTTCAGCAATGTGTCTGGACCCTGCTTCAGTTAGAAAAAAAAACTGGTTTTGTATGCAACATCATCAGCAGGAGAGGAACTGCCTCTGTCCCCTCCTCTGGTAATAAATAGATGAGGTGCTGCTTTTACCAAGCTCGTGTTTGTGTCATTATTCTGAGGCCTCTAACTGCTTATAGGTGCAAATGCATGAAAAAGGAGACCATGAAATTGTGCTACATCATCTTTGTGCAGTGCCCAGAACAATGGGACCTTGGCTGCTGGGTGGTACCATCATGAATAGCCAAAAATCATTATTATTCAATAAAGCTAAGTGTTTCTAAATTGAACCCAGTAAGTGATGGACTCCGAAAATGGTCTTCTTCATATAATAGTAGATTACAACCAGGCACTTACAAAACAGCTGTCATACATTTCAGGTATGTATCTCTTAGCTGTATCTCTTAGTTGTATCATTTCTGCTTCTCCAGCTCATACTATAATGGTAAATCCTTCACATAGCTCAGTGCTTCTAACCCCTTGACTTGTAATTCACCCTTAAGTGACAGACTCAGTGTTAATGTGGTATGCAACCAAAACATTCAAGTCTATTGAGCAATGACAGGAATAAAAATATAAATCCCATGAAACTACAAGTTATAAAGTGGAATTATTTCCTTTTCTTACATTTATCTGTGCATAGCCCTAATTTATAATATTCTTCTTGCAGCACCACAGTAAAATATAAAAATTAATTAATATTCATCAGAGAGCTCATGTAGCTCTCTTCCTTTTGCTAGTATTCATAATGGCTTTCATTTCCTTCTATCCTGTCAAAGGGGCCCATGCAGTTTTAAATCTGCAGCTGATACAGAGTCATGAGACTAATTTGGCCAGATTAATCTCCGGTGTAAACATATTGGAAAGGAATAAATTTGGACCACAAACTTTAAATTACTTATTCTCTGTGAAAGATAAACTGTATGCTAATTCTTATCATAGGATCCCAGGGTTGGAAGGTACCTCAGGAGGTCATCTAGGCTAACCCCCTGCTTAAAGCAGACCAATCCCCAGACAGATTTTTGCCTGAGATCCCTAAATGGCCCCCTTAAGGATTGGACTCACAAGCCTGGGTTTAGTCAAGCCACTGAGCTATTCTTTCCTCCTGAAAATACACCGCTACCCTGATATAACATGAATTTGGATATAATTCAGTGATCTGGGGGTGGGGTAGGACTGTGCACTCTGGTGGATCAAAGCAAGTTTGATATAATGTGGTTTCACCTATAATGCAGTAAGATTTTTTGGGTCCTAAGGACACTGTTATATCATGGTAGAGGAGTATATATGGAGATAGACCTATCTCATAGAACTGGAAGGGACCCTAAAAGGTCATTGAGTCCAGCCCCCTGCCTTCTCTAGCAGGACCAAGTACTGAGTTTTGCCCCAGCTCCCTCAAGGATTGAACTCACACTCCTGGGTTTAGCAGGCCAATGCTCAAACCACTGAGCTATCCCCCCTCTTCTGGCAGGGAAGATGTATTAGAATTAACTGATTTTTTTAAGTGTAGGGGACCTCCACACACACAGAAGCAGTAAAACTTTGTTTCACAGTGCAGTTAATGTGAAAAGTAGAGATGGATATGATTGTAAAAGACCGCCTCTGGATCCAAACTTTTCTGAAATTTAAAGGACTGGTAGAAGAAACCGAGGTTTTATATTTATTTTTTGGCCAGTGATAGAGATGGATGTCTGCTGAATTCAAATTCATATCCAAATTTCCCAAAAGTTCAAGGATGTTTGGCTCCAGAAGGCCAGATCCTCAACTAATGTAAATTGGTCTAGCTTTATTGATTTCATGTAGCTACATTAGCTACACTAGCCAAGGTTCAAGACAGGTGTTTCGGTTTGTGGTTGTTTTAAATGAAGAGTATATAACTTTTCCTTTAGGCTGGATGAAAACATGAAAGTGTAGAAGTCTTGTGGTAGAAAGCCAAAAGGAAATAATTTCTCCAATATGTTATTCTTAGGGAATTCTCATTCTGAAAATGAAGGCGTATTCCATGTCTCACACTTGCAGAATGTATAATTTCAGTGTGCCTGTAGAAAGAGCTCTTGGAACTCTAGCATGATTTTTCTTTTATTATAGAACCACAACACGCCGCAGATATCCCCCCACACACTCCCAGAAAACATTGATTTACAGGTAAAACTACTCCTTCTTCTGAAAATACATTTCATCTAGATTCTCCACTACCAGCCTCCTCTCCTCTGCTGTTTACTCCTGCTTTAGTGCCTAATCACATACTCCTATGTTTAAGAATGTCTACAATGTAACATACAAATATACTGGACCAAATTCTATCCTCAGAAATATATATGAAACTCCCATTGTCAGAAACAATGGGCTTTAATTCCCTCATCTGAACTGGGGGCTAGCCATATCAGCACGCAGACCAGTTAATAAGCTCAGCCAGGCTGTGGCAAGATCACCTAGTTCAATGGTCTCCAACCTTTTTACACACAAGATCACATTTTGAATTTAAGTACAATCCAGGATCCACCTCAATGCTTCCCCAAGGTCCCACGCCTTCCCCAAAGCCATGCCCCACTCACTCCATCCCCCAATCTGTCCTTCGCTCACTCTCCCCCACCCTCACTCACTTTCACCAGGCTGGGGCAGGGAGTTGGGATTCGGGAGAGGGTATGGGCTCTGGGCTGGAGCCGAGGAGTTCAGAGTGTGGGAGGGGGCTCCGGGCTGATCCTGGGGCAGGGGGCTAGGGTGCAGGAGGGGGTGAGGGCTAGCCTCTGGCTCTACACACTAGATCAGACCTCTCACGCCCTGGTCCCTGACACCCATTGACTGCAGATGATTTTGTGTTTGAGGGCAAAGTTTGGCTATGGAAGTTCCTTACTCTAATATTCCTTGTTTCTTTTATAGGAAGTCTGTTGTCATTCAGTTGAATTCCTCCACCAGGACACAAGGGATTTTAAAGGCCAAGAAATTCATTTTTCACATATACAAAGACTGTTACAGAACTGAGGAAAACATTGAAGAAAACTTATTAAATTGATTTAAAATTACACTGTGGTTGCAACTAATTTAATTAGTATGTCAATGTTCAGTAATTAGCACTTTGTAAATGAATCTCTGATGATGTAAATTGTTTTTATATTGCTTCCAAAGTGAATGACTCTCAGACAACCCTTTCCAAAACACAGGCTATAAGATGCAGTGTCTGAAATGCTTAACAAATCATTTTTGTTGTTGCCTAAAATACCAAAAGACACTGAATTCAGGTGATTCTGGATGAGTCCTGTCCCAGGGTGAGTACACCCCATCTCTCTTCTAGGGGCAGGGCAAGAGTCATGTAGCCCCATGGCTATGTCCACCTGACCACCCTTCCTCGCAAGGCTGTGTGGCCTAGCAGCCAGAGTCAATACGGCTGCCCTCCCTTGCAGGGCTGTGTGGACTAGTGGCCACAGTCAATTTGGGTATCCTCTTTAGTGGGGCTTTCCACCCTATCAGCCAGAGGGGGATGGGCCACTACCCAAAGTGGTGGGGGCCAGCGTAGGGGCCCTTCCTACTCCACTGGGACCCACTCCAGGGCCTTGAAATTAAAAAAATGGAAAATTTTGTTTCAGAAAAAAATTTAAATTTATTTTTTGTTTACATGTTACTTTTATTTTTACATTGTTTTATGATGTCATACTATGATGAGTTGAAAAATTTTCTGTTTTTAAAATCCTTCCGTGAATCTTATTTTCTAAATAAAAGTGTCTTCTATTTGAACACTTTGAACAAGAAAAGAAGGTAAATACTCAGTGAATTAATTAGAAGAGCAGCTGTTGTCAGTATCCTAGAAAAATTATTCCAGGCAAATAAAAAGATTTTAAACAGCTACTCCTCTAATTACTACACTGAGTCCTTATCTTTTCTTCTTATTCAAATTTTCAAAGTCTAAAACTGTTTCATTACAACGCAAACAGGTGATCCATTGATATATTAAAAAAATTATAAGAATGAAAAGACAAATTTGAAATGAAAATTTTGTTTTGAAATAAATTCAAACAAAACTTTGAAAATTCTATGTTTTTTTGGAAATTTCAAAAAATATTTGCTTTTGTTCTAATTTGAAACAAAAACAAATTTCAGTGTCCAATTTTTCCATTAAATAGAAATTCCAAGTTTTGACTAGTTCTAGACAAGGCCTTACTCACTGTTTGTATTAACAAGTCTCATTTGAACCATTGTAAGTAACATACAATTCCTGAAACAAGCAATGGTCTTAAACTAAAATACTGGATTGCACATCCCCAAGCTATTTTATAGAAAATTTCAAATCCAACCTCTGCAGTTTTTGGTGTTTCTCTACCTGAGGTCTGTCAAAGGCTGGAAAAGTACAGCTGGTTGGGAATTACTGATGTCTTATGCCCCATTCCTGCAAAGATGCATCTGCTTAACTTTAAATACTGTGACTAGTTCCATTGATATTCATAAAGTTGCTACATGCAGGATAGAAGCCTTACGTATGTTAAAAGTACAAATGTTTGTGAAATTCATGGAAATTTCTGAGAAGCTGACATGATCTCTTTTTGTAGCATTAAACATTCCATCTGCCTTCATTTTGAGGTACAACTCCCAGATTTCAGTGAAAGTTAATTTTGCAAGCAAATGCTCTTTACTTCACAGTTACTTAGTCTTTGCTTTTCCCATCACTCTCTTTTTCCTTCTGTGCCCCCAATGAATTCATCCTACAACTCTCTCAATTGATCCTCCTCCTCAATAACTCCTTGAAAGTCTAAATGTAGCCATGTGTCATCACTATGCTGATCACTGAGCTTCCCAGGACCACTAGCTTACCTCTAAGTGTCAATCATAGAATTATAGAATACCAGGGTTGGAAGAGACCTCAGGAGGTCATCTAGTCCAACCCCCTGCTCAAAGCAGGACCAATCCCCAGACAGATTTTTGCCCCAGATCCCTAAATGGCCCCCTCAACGATTGAACTCACAACCCTGGGTTCAGCAGGCTCAGACCACTGAGCTATCCCTCCCCCAACAATGTTCAGTAGTACAGCTTAATAACAGTGTTCAAAAAGAATTATTTTTCACTTCTCTCTGTTATTTATTTATTATTTAATACTATTTCACAGGAAAAGTCTAATTGAAATCACTGGGACCACTCATAGTAAAGTACTACTTAATGTGAGCAAGACTATTCAGAATCTGGCTCTTTGAACCAGATTCTGACACTCTTACTCACGGTGAGCACTATTTTTCTATATAGATGGCTTCTTTGAAAGGAATGCGACTATTTTAGGAGTAAAGCACTATACAATTTGAGTAAGGGTAGAAGATTCTACACCATAGATGAGACATGTTTTCTGCCCCCAAAGAATTTACAATAGATTACATTGTACCAATGAAAAAAACTTCTTGAAACAGGAGGTTTGAAGAAGATGGGCACCAGTGTGGATGACACTGGCTAGTGAATAATGAAAATAAATCTTTGGGGCATTTCAAGACTGTGGTGGACAGAGAATATGAACCTTATGAGATGATTGTTTTGTGCTATGTTACAATGTCAAATAATAGTTCTTCACTAGACTAGGTTCTAGTCTTGATGTCTTGTATTAATTAGACAAGGAAAAAAATAGCAAAGGCAGACAGCAAGAAGTGAAATCCATTTTTTATCAGAGCCACTCCAACTTGGTTTTTAGAGGCAAAACCTGAATGGTAGTTATTTTCTCTCTTTTGTGTTCTGCCTGTTTAAGTGCTGTGACATTTCTAGAAAAAATCCTTGTTGCAGGCCAAAAATTAACATAAAACAAGGCTTCTGTATGCAAAATATGTATTTGCATTAAGGACCCCAAATAACAGAACACAGATTAACTGTTGCTATAGAAACTAAACCTTGGAGTTGTTGACTAGAAGATCTTTAGGAGCTACACAATTAAGCAGAAGCTAAGAAGTGATTCAGAAAACATCTTTGTCATATGATGGTGGTGTCCTTCCCTTCCCTAGCACTTTTATCAGGGAAGATGGGGTCATGGACATCTTTTGGTGTCACTTTGGAAGCAGCAATAAACATTTCAAATGACTGTGACCTGAGATTCAGATGATATGGTCTTATATAGGTAGGGGTAAGAAATGCTCCAATGTATCAGTGTAGGAAAAATATCTGAACATTTCTCAGCAGAGCTGACCAGATGAGTAAATTCCCATTCTATAGGAAATTCAAAAATGAAAATAAATCATTCTGGAATGGAACAGAAATTGAAATGTTGTAATTTCCCACTGAACAGCAATTCCAAAAGTTTGTTTTGAAAAAGCCAAAATGACATTTCATTTTGACTTTTTTGAAAAGTCTCCTGAAGCTGCCCAGAGACCTGGAAGCTCAGGTTGAGCACCAGGCAGATCAGAAAACCTGTGAGCCACGACCCTGGAAGCTTGCTCTGGAACAGTCTACCTAGTGAGTTGGCCTAGCACTGCCAAGGAAGAGCTAAGCAAGTTGGAAGAGCTGGCAGGAAACAACACAGGTTTCCAACAAATTGCAGTAACTACAGTCTCCTTTGGACTGTAAGACTTCGGTCTAATTTCTGTTGTTGGGTTTAGTGTGTGGGGACTGGGTGGTGTTGGTGGCTTATGATATATAGAACGTAAGACTGTATGATCTGGTGGACCCTTCAGACCTTAAACTCTATGACTACTTAATATAGGCTTTCATCCTGAATCAAATCCACTAGTGCAGAAATATGTGTCCAGACAGACATCTCACTGGCTTCAGTGGTACTTCATATAATTGCAGAAGTTGACATTGGCATATCCCAGTGCAGGACCAGAGCCATAGTCAGTGCTCAGATACCACTGCCAGGGGCTCTATATAAGAACAGAGAGAGAGTTTAGAATGGAGGGTGGGGTAAATAAATAGAAAAACTATGTATTGGGTGCCTTACTTTAATCACACAAGTCCATAGACTAAGGCCCATCATGCAAACACTTACCTACATGCCTAACTTTACCCAGATCGTTTGTCCCCTTTGAATTCAAACAAATGAATAACAAATATAGATTCCATTGACTTCAGTTTGGACTACTGACATATGTAAAGTTAAGCACATTCATAAGAGTTTTCAGGCACCGCAAAGCAGAATTTCAGAGAAGGTAGACAATTTTCAGATCTTCATAGAGGCATTGTATTAATTAACACATCATTTGGGCCATATTTTATACTTAGCAGGCAAAGAGAGCATAATATGTTACCATTACTGACAAGAAGAAAGAGCTGAGCTTTCACCACATATAATACTACATGTTTGGAATTAGGAGTGTTTCTGAGATAAATAAGATAACAGCTTTGAGTACCTAAATAGATTATGGAAATTATAAGGAGACACATATTGCCAAAGAATAGAAATGGGAGATCAACCAAGTTAAGTCATAGAGTGAAAAGAACTCTGTTAGAAACCAGGGAAGAAAAACAGGAGGTTGAGAACTTGGGGAGCTGAAAAAAAGAGATAGGAACATATTGTGGCTAATAGCACAGAAAGCTGAAAGAAGAGGAGTACGGAGGAAGATTTTGAATAGAAAATTAATCTTTAAGAAATATTATCTAACATCAAAGCACAAGGAAATTGTGATTATTATTATTTATTTTATTTTAAAAGTTGGGAAAGAGTGAGGTTTGGAACAAAGCTTTAAAGTCTGATAAAATGCAAATGAAAATGTTCAACTCGGCAGGAGAGGTTTATATAGGGAGGGGAAAAGGTGAAACCTTAAAATGAAAATGGTTGGTTCTTTCCTCTGTGAATTGGAGGTAGGCGTGTGATGGGGATGATGGCTGCATCTTTTCCAGAGGGGTCAAGTGAGCTCTGCTGATTTGATGGCATGATATACAGTGCAATGGAATGGGATACTAACATTAAACATTATCCTATAAGATTCCTACAGTAGTGGCCCTAATGATCTTACTATTGTGTTTTGGACCACTAATGTTCAATACTTACATATTTTATAAAGGTGCAGAGGAAGCTTAGAAGAAGATTTCAGACTTAATCCTTACTCTATAAAGGTGAACAAAAACTTTACAGTCCATTTCCATAGAAGCAGGAGCAGTTCCACAGATATTAGGAATAGAAAAGACCTTCTATGGTCTTATAGTCAGTTCCTCTACTGATGCATGCTTGTGGCAAATACTCTAGTGCAGGGGGCGGCAACCTTTCAGAAGTGGTGTGCTGAGTCTTCATTTATTCACTCTAATTTAAGATTTCATGCATCAATAATATATTTTAATGTTTTTAGACGGTCTCTTTCTACACGTCTATAATACATAACTAAACTATTGTTGTATGTGAAGTAAATAAGGTTTCAGAATGTTTAAGAAACTTCATTTAAAATTAAATTAAAATGCAGAGCCCCCTGGACCGGTGGCCAGGACCCAGGCAGTCTGAGTGCCACTGAAAATCAGCTCACATGCCACCTTCAGCATGCGTGCCATAAGTTGTGTGACAAAGTTCCTCTTCTACCTTGATGGGTCCTGCACTTATTGGTGGATGACACGAAGCTGGGGGGTATTGCTAACACGGAGAAGGACAGGGATCCTATTCAGGAAGATCTGAACCACCTTGTAAACTGGAGTAATAGAAATAGGATGAAATACAATAGTGAAAAGTGCAAGGTCATGCATTTAGGAATTAATAATAAGAATTTTGGATATACGTTGGGGGCGCATCAGTTGGAAGCGACGGAGGAGGAGAAGGACCTTGGGGTACTGGTTGATAGCAGGATGACTATGAGTCGCCAATGTGATACAGCTGTTAAAAAAGCAAATGCGATTTTGGGATGCATCAGGCGGGGTATTTCCTGCAAGGATAAGGAGGTGTTAGTACCGTTATATAAGGCGTTGGTGAGACCCCATCTGGAATACTGTGTGCAGTTCTGGTGTCCCATGTTCAAGAAGGATGAATTCAAACTGGAACAGGTTCAGAGACGGGCTACGAGGATGATCCGAGGAATGGAAAAACTGCCTTATGAAAGGAGACTCAAAGAGCTTGGCTTGTTTAGCCTGGCCAAAAGAAGGCTGAGGGGGGATATGCTCGCTCTATATAAATATATCAGGGGGGTTAACGTTAGGGAGGGAGAGGAATTATTTAAGTTTAGTACTAATGTAGGCACGAGGACGAATGGGTATAAACTGGATATTAGGAAGTTTAGACTTGAAATTAGACGAAGGTTTCTAACCATTAGGGGAGTGAAGTTCTGGAACAGCCTTCCGAGGGAAGTAGTAGGGGCAAAAGACTTTCCTGGCTTTAAGACAAAGCTTGATAAGTATATGGAGGGGATGTTATGATAGGATCGTTAATTTGGGCAATTGATCTTGGATTACCACCAGATAGGTCTGCTCAATGGTCTGCAGGGAGATGTTGGATGGGATGGGAACTGAGTTGCTGCAGAGAATTCCTTCTTGGGTGCTGGCTGGTGAGTCTTGCCCACATGCTCAGGGTTTAGCTGATCGCCATATTTGGGGTCGGGAAGGAATTTTCCTCCAGGGCGGATTGGCAGGGGCCCTGGAGGTTTTTCGCCTTCCCCTGCAGCATGGGGCACGGGTCGCTTGCTGGTGGTTTCTCTGCAGCTTGAGGTCTTCAAACCAATTTTGAGGATTTCAATAACTCGGTCCTGGGATAGGGGTTGTTATAAAATTGGATGGGTGGGGTTCTGTGGCCTGCCTTGTGCAGGAGGTCAGACTAGATGATCAGATTGGTCCCTTCTGACCTATGAGTCTATGAGTCTATGATTTGCTCGCCTCAGAGATCTTCCCCTCTGGTGGAACCCACAGTCCAGGTCAACAACTCCTCCTGTGTCTGATCAGGAGTTGGGAGGTTTGGGGGAAACCTGGGCCCACCCTCTACTCTGGGTTCCAGCCCAGGGCCCTGTGGATTGCAGCTGTCCAGAGTGCCTCCTGGAACAGTTGCATGACAGCTACAACTCCCTGGGCTACTTCCCCATGGCCTCCTCCAAACACCTTCTTTATCCTCACCACAGGACCTTCCTCCTGGTGTCTGATAATGCTTGTACTCCTCAGTCCTCCAGCAGCACACCCTCTCACTCTCAATTCATTGCACCTCTTGCTCCCAGCTACTCACATACTCACCACAAACTGAAGTGAGCTCCTCTGTAAACTCAGGTGCCCTGATTAGCCTGCCTTAATTGATTCTAGCAGCTTCATGATTGGCTGCAGGTGTTCTAATCAGCCTGTCTGCCTTGTTTCCAGAAAGCTCCTGATTGTTCTGGAACCTTCCCTGTTACCTTACCCAGGGAAAGAGGACCTACTTAACCTGGGGCTAATATATCTGCCTTCAATCACTCTCCTGTAGCCATCTTTCCTGACCCTGTCACAGTTGCCTACCCCTGCTCTAGTATTTTGCCCAGTTTGAACTATTAAAATGTGACTTAACCCTACTAAATGTGCAATATGGAGCAATCCTGCCATGGATTGTCATGGAGATCTGATCCCCAGCCCAAGCTGCCATAGTCAAAACATACTATTTCAGCGATCCTCAGACCTCAGTGGGTCAGGAGCCAAATTAGAAATCAACATTATTCCAAAGAGCTATAGCAGTGTGAATTCATTGCTTCATATGATTCTCACAGCAAAATGACTGGCCAAGTATTAATATTTTATCAACTATTGCTATTGGTTAATAACATAGTAAAAACATCCTGATTGGTTAATAACTTAGATTGGTTAATAATTAAATCACACAGTGGTTTAATATCATGTGCTGCAAAGAGCCACAGGAGACACACTAAAGAGCCACTTGCGACTTGTGTGCCTCAGACTGAGTGTCACTATGCTATCCAGTCTTTCTGAAAGACAAACCTCTTTCTGTGTGAAAGAAATGGCAATCACATTTAGGAACATAGGATACTGGACTAGATAGATCATGGGCCCGATCAACTATGGCAGTTCTTATCTGACAGTGGCCAGTACCAGATGCTTAAGAAGAAAGTTCAAGAATCCGCCAGTAAACTGATATAGGGTAATCTACCCAATAGGGGAGTTTACTCTTAACCCCTAACAGGTAGAGATAAATTTAAGGCCTAATTCATGAGATTGATCTAAAGTAACTCACTCAATCTCCCAGATTATTTTATCTTTCTGTGTTTATCTTTTAGAGTGCAAGCTCTGTTGTGTTAATTTAGATGGAATGCATGGGTCAATGGTGTTATCATAACCCAGTTACTATCCCATATTAAACAAATTGAGGTTTTGGAAGACAGAGACCATAGCCTTCTTAGTACCATGGCTAACACACCATTAAAATACTTTTAACCTTTTATTAAAGATAGAGAGAAGGAAAAACAGTTAAAGCATTTGAAATGTAAAGTGTTATGTAATGCTTTCATTTTAATGATATTTCTTGTTCCCTTTTCCTGTAGCTGGAGAGAGCTTTTAAAAGGAAAACCTCCTTGATTGACAGTCTTTCAGATGATATTAAAGATGGTAATTGTCCTTTCAGGTAATAAAAGAGAAGTTAGTTGAGATAAGCTATTGTTGTTGTTGTTGTTAAAGCCTGAAACTGTTCTTTTGGGAAAAGAGAAGAAGTTTATTGAGATGGGCTGGAGCTTCTGTTATTGTTGCTGCTGTCAAAGTCTGATCCCACTTCATCCCCGGTGGTGTCTGAGATTCAGCTAGAGCCAGTAGAAGTGGCGATGTTATTTAGGTCCTGCTCTTTGGCCCAGTATGGCTGGTCAGGACATTTCTTAGGATTAGAAAAAGAAGTTCTGGGATACCAGGTGATGCTGGGGGTGGCAGCCAGGATGGTTAAGCTTGCTTCAGTAGCCTCCATCTTTTCTGCCTTATTCTCCCCCAACAGTTTCTTTCTTTAAGGACCTGCAAAGGGAATGATGAGAAGAATAGACCACCCTGTCATTATTTTGTTATGGTGACCAGATAGCAAGTGTGAAAAATCAGGAAACAGGGTGGGAGGTAATAGGAACCTATATAAGAAAAAGACCCAAAATCGGGACTGTCCCTATAAAATTGGAACATCTGGTGTCATAAACAGATAGCTAAGGGTTAATGTCTCTTTCACCTGAAGCACCTGACCAGAGGACCAATCAGAAAACCGGATTTTTTTTCAACTCTGGCTGTTCCTAGAGCGGGGCGACGAAGGAGGGACAAGATTATGGCGATCAACAGATGGCTCAGGGAGTGGTGTTATAAGGAGGGCTTTGGGATGTACGGTCACTGGGACGCATTTACGGATAGACGACTGTTTGCTCAGGATGGACTTCATCTCAGCAAGGAGGGAAATAGGATTCTAGGATGGAGGCTCGCCGACCTCATCAAGAGGGCTTTAAACTAGAAAGTTGGGGGAGATGGTTGGGAAATGTTCGGGAGATCTCTACGCCAGAACATAACCTGGAGAGGGAAGTAAACAAAGTGAGCGGGGATACCCTGGCGGCCCCAAGATTTGATCCAAGGAGGAATAGTGGAGTAGAAACCAGAGTAACGGGTGATGCTGGTGGCAGACAGTTTGTGCACGACGGGGGAAAGAATGTCACTGACGCCAAATGCCGAAAATTAAAAGGTTTGTACACTAATGCGAGGAGCCTAGGTAACAAGATGGAGGAACTGGAGTTACTCGTGCAGGAAGTGAAGCCGGATATTATAGGGATTACCGAAACCTGGTGGAATAGTACTCATGACTGGAGCACGGGTATTGAAGGCTATGTGCTGTTCAGAAAAGACAGGAAGAAAGGCAAAGGTGGGGGAGTAGCCTTGTACATCAATGATGAAATTAAATGTAGCGAAATAAGATGCGATGGAATGGATAAGACGGAGTCCGTCTGGGCAAAAATCACGCTGGGTAAAAAAGCAACTAGAGCTTCCCCTGAGATAGTGCTTGGGGTGTGCTACAGACCGCCGGGATCGGATTGGGATATGGATAGAGACCTCTTTAATGTCTTTAATGAAGTAAACACAAAGGGGAAATGTGTGATTATGGGGGACTTCAACTTCCCGGATATAGACTGGAGGACGAGTACTTGCACAAATAATAGGGGTCAGATTTTTCTGGATGTGATAGCGGATGGATTTCTTCATCAAGTAGTTGAAGCACCTACCAGAGGGGATGCCATTTTAGACTTGGTGTTGGTGAGCAGTGAGGACCTCGTAGAAGAAATGGTGGTAGGGGACAACCTTGGTTCGAGTGATCATGAGCTGATTCAGTTCAAACTAGATGGAAGGATAAACAAATGTAGATCTGCGATTAGGGTTTTCGATTTCTCGAGGGCTAATTTTAAAGAGTTAAGGAAATTAGTTAGGGAAGTGGATTGGACGGAGGAATTAGTGGATTTAAATGTGGAGGAGGCCTGGAATTACTTTAAGTCACAGCTGCGGAGACTGTCGGAAGCCTGCATCCCGAGAAAGGGGAAAAGAACCATGGGCAGGAGTTGCAGGCCAAACTGGATGAGCAAGCAACTCAGAGAGGGGATTAGACAAAAGCAGAAAGCTTACAGGGAGTGGAAGGAAGGCAGGATCAGTAAAGAAAGCTACCTTGCTGAGGTCAGAACATGTAGGGATAAAGTGAGGAAGGCTAAAAGCCGCATTGAACTGGAACTTGCAAAGGGAATCAAAACCAATAGTAAAAGGTTCTACAGCCACATAAATAAGAAGAAAACAAAGAAAGAAGAAGTGGGGCCGCTATACACTGAGGATGGAATGGAGGTTAAGGATAACCTAGGCATGGCCCAACATCTAAACAAGTACTTTGCCTCGGTTTTTAATAAGACTAGTGAGGAACCTTGCGATGATGGAGGGATGATAAACGGGAATGTGGATATGGAAGTGGATATTACTGCAACTGAGGTAGAGGCCGTACTTGAACAGCTCGATGGGTCGAAGTCGGAGGGCCCGGACAATCTCCACCCGAGGATATTAAAGGAACTGGCGCGTGAAATTGCGAGCCCGTTAGCGAGAATTTTTAAGCAATCGATAATCTCGGGTGTTGTGCCGTATGACTGGAGGATTGCTAATGTAGTTCCTATTTTTAAGAAAGGGAAAAAGAGTGATCCGGGTAATTATAGGCCTGTTAGCTTGACGTCTGTAGTATGTAAGGTCTTGGAAAAAATTTTAAGGGAGAAAGTAGTTAAGGACATAGAGGTCAATGGTAATTGGGACGAATTGCAACACGGATTTACTAAAGGTAGATCGTGCCAAACCAATCTGATCTCCTTCTTTGAGAAGGTGACGGATTACTTAGATAAAGGAAATGCGGTAGATATAATTTACCTAGATTTCAGTAAGGCGTTCGACACGGTTCCGCACGGGGAGCTGTTAGTTAAATTGGAAAAGCTGGGAGTGAATATGAAAGTTGTAAGGTGGATAAGGAACTGGTTAAAGGGGAGACTCCAGAGGGTCGTATTGAAAGGTGAACTGTCGGACTGGAAGGAGGTCACCAGTGGAGTCCCTCAAGGATCGGTTTTGGGACCGATCTTATTTAACCTTTTTATTACTGACCTTGGCACAAAGAGCGGGAATGTGCTAATAAAGTTCGCGGATGACACGAAGCTGGGGGGTATTGCTAACACGGAGAAGGACAGGGATACTATTCAAGAAGATCTGAACCACCTTGTAAACTGGAGTAATAGAAATAGGATGAAATACAATAGTGAAAAGTGCAAGGTCATGCATTTAGGAATTAATAATAAGAATTTTGGATATACGTTGGGGGCGCATCAGTTGGAAGCGACGGAGGAGGAGAAGGACCTTGGGGTACTGGTTGATAGCAGGATGACTATGAGTCGCCAATGTGATACGGCTGTTAAAAAAGCAAATGCGATTTTGGGATGCATCAGGCGGGGTATTTCCTGCAAGGATAAGGAGGTGTTAGTACCGTTGTATACGGCGTTGGTGAGACCCCATCTGGAATACTGTGTGCAGTTCTGGTGTCCCATGTTCAAGAAGGATGAATTCAAACTGGAACAGGTTCAGAGACGGGCTACGAGGATGATCCGAGGAATGGAAAAACTGCCTTATGAAAGGAGACTCAAAGAGCTTGGCTTGTTTAGCCTGGCCAAAAGAAGGCTGAGGGGGGATATGCTCGCCCTATATAAATATATCAAGGGGGTTAACGTTAGGGAGGGAGAGGAATTATTTAAGTTTAGTACTAATGTAGGCACGAGGACGAATGGGTATAAACTGGATATTAGGAAGTTTAGACTTGAAATTAGACGAAGGTTTCTGACCATTAGGGGAGTGAAGTTCTGGAATAGCCTTCCGAGGGAAGTAGTAGGGGCAAAAGACTTTCCTGGCTTTAAGACAAAGCTTGATAAGTATATGGAGGGGATGTTATGATAGGATCGTTAATTTGGGCAATTGATCTTGAATTACCACCAGACAGGTCTGCTCAATGGTCTGCGGGGTGATGTTGCATGCGATGGGTACTGAGTTGCTGCGGAGAACTCCTTCTTGGGTGCTGGCTGGTGACTCTTGCCCACATGCTCAGGGTTTAGCTGATCACCATATTTGGGGTCGGGAAGGAATTTTCCTCCAGGGCGGATTGGCAGGGGCCCTGGAGGTTTTTCGCCTTCCCCTGCAGCGTGGGGCATGGGTCGCTTGCTGGTGGTGTCTCTGCAGCTTGAGGTCTTCAAACCATTTTTGAGGATTTCAATAACTCGGTCCTGGGATAGGGGTTGTACAAAATTGGATGGGTGGGGTTCTGTGGCCTGCCTTGTGCAGGAGGTCAGACTAGATGATCAGATTGGTCCCTTCTGACCTATGAGTCTATGAGTCTATGAGTCTATGGAGGGAATTTTGTGTCTGAGTCTTTGTCTGTCTGCCTGCTTTCTCTGAGCTTTGGAGAAGTAGTTTCTGTTTTCTAGTCTTCTGTTTCTAAGTGCATGGACAAAGAAATCAGATAGTAAGTTATATGGTTTCTTTTCTTTGGTATTTGCATGAATATAAGTGCTGGAGTGCTTTAATTTGTATTCTTTTTGAATAAGGCTGTTTATTCAATATTCTTTTAAGCAATCGACCCTGTATTTTATCACCTTAATACAGAGAGACTATTTGTATGTATTTTTCTTTCTTTGTTATATAAAGCTTTCTTTTAAGACCTGTTGGAGTTTTTCTTTACTTCAGGGAAATTGGGTCTGTACTCACCAGGGAATTGGTGGGAGGAAGAAATCAGGGGAGATCTGTGTGTTGGATTTGCCAGCCTGATTTTGCATTCCCTCTGGGGGAATAGGAAAGTGCTTTTTGTTTCCAGGACTGGGAACAGAGAGGGGGAGTCACTCTGTGTAGTTTCACAGAGCTTGTGTCTGTGTATCTCTCCAGGAGCACCTGGAGGGGGGAAGGGAAAAAGGATTATTTCCCTTTGTTGTGAGACTCAAGGGATTTGGGTCTTGGGGTCCCCAGGGAAGGTTTTTCAGGGGGACCAGAGTGCCCCAAAACACTCTAATTTTTTGGGTGGTGGCAGCAAGTACCAGGTCCAAGCTGGTAACTAAGCTTGGAGGTTTTCATGCTAACCCCCATATTTTGGACGCTAAGGTCCAAATCTGGGACTAAGGTTATGATATCTGGTCACCCTATTATTTTGTCCACCAGTTAGGCCTATGTTCAACACACCAATTTTGGTTAATTTTTGGTTTCACATCGTTTGTGTTTACCAAGCATGATTTTAACATAGCCCTTGAATTATAGGAATGTTGCTTTTTTTTCGGTTTGGAGTAATTTTCTCTCTGTCTGATTCTCTTTGCACTGTTCATAACATTCATTATTATAGGTTATTGTAATATTTTATAAATGTTCATATATCTTTTTACAATTAAGCTTACAATTAGAGTAAATTTGTAGGCCCAATTATTACAACAATTCTCTGTAGCATGGACTGCCTTTATGTCTATGCCTTGTACAAAACACAGCATGAAATCAATTATTAATAAATAGTAATAATTTAACCAGATAAACTATGGTCTTTTCCATCTCTAATGTATGTGGGTTCAGGTTTGTTCCTTGTGGGCATGAAATGGTAAAACTCCTTCTCTGGACTTGCACAGAAGCAGATCAAACCCTGTATGCAACTGTTATATGTAATACTACAAGCAGACATCTAGCTCAAAAGGTACTATAATAAAGGACAGCTTTGTTACAAGGTTACATGAACAGTGTACCATTGTAATCATTACCCTGTGTTCTCTATAAACTTTTCTGGGTTACTGTTAGCTGGTGGGAAGTGTTATCAGTCAGGGAAGGGAAATAAAGCTCCAAGCTTCAATCCTTTTAAGGCCTTTTTCTCAGTGCTGTGTTATTATCCAGTAAGGGGTCATAAATCAACTGAAAACAACTCGACAATAATGCTCGGACTTGTCAGTCAGTCCAGCTTCCCTTTCCTATTATACTCGCCCCCAGCAGCTATGTGATCAGCTGGGACCTGTGAACTTTTTACATACTGTGGTACCTTTACCTTATTACAGTTACCTTGACATAGCTAAAGGTCCCCACCTTGAACCTGCTGAAAACCACGCCTGTTCTGTTTCTAGTTTCTCTTTGCCCTTTCTGAATGTATTATCAGAACATCTGTTACCAAAATCCCCTTGGTGGTTAATCAGGCCTTCACAACTCAAAAGCCAACAATGAAAGCACTGAACAATGTATTGCCTTTGAGTATGAAGTTGGTTTGCTTCCTGTTATGTTTTTGTCACTCTGTTTTTGTCACTTTTGTCCTGTTTTTTCTGTCACTCTGGCTGATTTTCTCTTTTAATTACTCACTACTGAGCTTCAGCTCTACCCTCTGGCACTTTCATTTGCTTTACTGTTTCACTTGACATATTTGAATGATATTCAGCTCGTTGTTACAGTCCTGTTTGTTTCCGCACTCCATATACAATTACAAAGTGTATCTTTTCATAAACAGTGAGCAGCTGTTCGAAGATTCATTCAGGACCTTTTCAAGATTTTTTTTCTTCTTAATATTTTGTGCAGTCAGTGCTGGTTCCTTCTATTCAGAGTTAATGTAGAGAAAGACCCAGTCTACCAAGCTTTATTCAGGCCAAGACCATGCTTTTGAAAAAAAATCCCACGGAGGTTTGGAAGACTTTTACCAACTGGTGCAATTTTTGTCAGAAGGGGGAACTGGGTCTACTGCAGTGTGATGCTTCTGGATCTAAAGCATGAGTCTCTACTATCTGCACTAAAAGGCACAGGTTTGTGAGCAGAGGCAACAGCAGAATTATAAACTTCTGTAGTCCAGCCGCTAGAGGGGGATAGAGAGAGACAGTCTGTGTACATATGGGTAATGTACTCAGCCGCTGTTCCCTTTCCCACCCCTATGCACTCCTCCCCTCTGACTTTGCAGAAGGCCCTGATTATTGTTATAAATGCTGCAGCACTGATGATGTGCCCTTTCACGTATCCAAGTGCTCCAAGTGGAAGGTTGTTATACCCTGCAAAGCACAACTGGGGAAGGCTCCAGAAGGCATTGTGCCTTTCTCAGGGTGTCATAAACAGATAAGAAAAGTTAATAGCACAGAAGTACTTTATATCTCTTTGACTGTAAAGGGTTAACAAGTTCAGTAAGCCTGGCTGTCACCTGACCAGAGGACCAATCAGAGGACAGGATACTTTCAAATCTTGAGGGAGGGAAGTTTTTGTGTGTGCTGTTAGATTTTGGTTGTTGTTCACTCTGGGGGCTCAGAGGGACCAGACGTGCAACCAGGTTTCTCTCCAATCTCCCTGATACAGGTTCTTATAGATTCAGAATAGTGAGTACTAGATAGATAAAGCGAGTTAGGCTTATGTTTGTTTTCTTTATTTGCAAATGTGTATTTGGTTGGAAGGAGTTCAAATGTGCAATTGGCTGAAAGGAGTTCAAATTGGTATTTTGCTGAAAAGATTTTAATTTGTACTTGTATACTTAGGCTGGGAGGGTGTTCCCAGTGTCTACAGCTGAAAGACCCTGTACCTATTCCATTTTTAAAAAAATTTACAAAGATAATTTTTTACTGTTTTTTCTTTCTTTAATTAACAGCTTTTCTTGTTTAAGAACCTAATTGTTTTTTTATTCTGGTGAGACCCCAGGGGACTGGGTCTGGATTCACCAGGGAATTGGTGGGGAGAAAGGAGGGAAGAGGGAGAGAGAGGCTGATTTCTCTCTGCGTTAGGATTACTGTCTCTCTCAGGGAGAATCTGGGAGGGGAAGAGAGAAGGAGGGGGAGAGGTGCATTTTCCTCTCTGTTTTGTGATTCAAGGCGTTTGAATCACACAGTGATCTTCCAGGGTAACCCAGGGAGGGGAAGCCTCGGAGAGGCAATGGTGAGGGAAAGGGTTTACTTTCCTTGTGTTAAGATCCAGAGGGTCTGGGTCTTGGGGGTCCCCGGGCCAGGTTTTGGGGGGACCAGAGTGTACTAGGCACTGTAATTCCTGGTTGGTGGCAGCGCTACAGGTTCTAAGCTGGTAATTAAGCTTAGAGGAATTCATGCTGGTACCCCATCTTTTTGGACGCTAAGGTTCAGAGTGGGGATTATACCATTACACAGGGCTATGCCCCTATGTGGTTACTGGCATCTGAGTCTTAGTTAATATCATTAATAAATCATGCAAATATTTGATAAAGTAACATATTTTACATCAAATTTCAAAATAATTGAATTGAAAATAACATTTCAGACACTTTATTATCATCATAAAAACATACAGATCTCCATGAGTTAAAAAAGTTATCAAGGGATTTATGCAAAGCCAAACTCTCATATTTGTTCATTATTTAGATTTTTTCTTTTTGTAAGCTCTGGGCCCGATCCTGCTCCGCATGCTTCCTCAGGCAGAACTTCCATGTAAGCCCTTCAACTGAGCTCTGAACTTGGCCAGTAATTGCCTTCTTTCTTTTCATTTTGTATTCAATAGCATTTTTTTTTCTGTCTTTGTATCCATGTTCAGAACTGTACTAGGAGTGGAAATCCTGTGTTCCTTTGGAGCCGATTCATTGATTCCAAGGCCAGAAGGGACCATTATGATAATCTAGTCTGACCTCATGTATAACACAGGCTATAGACCAGAGGTCGGCAACCTTTCAGAAGTGGTGTGCCAAGTCTTCATTTATTCACTTTAAGGTTTCTTGTGCCAGTAATATATTTTAACGTTTTTAGAAGGTCTCTTCTTGTAAGTCTATAATATATAACTAAACTATTGTTGTATGTAAAGTAAATAAGGTTTTAAAAATGTTTAAGAAGCTTCATTTAAAATTAAATTAAAATGCAGAGCCCCCTGAACTGGTGGCCAGGACCTGGGCAGTGTGAGTGCCACTGAAAATCAGCTCGCATGCTGCCTTTGGCACGTGTGACATAGGTTGCCTACTCTTGCTATAGACCTTCCCCAAAATGATTCCTAGAGCATATCTTTTAGAAAAAACATCCAGTCTTGATTTAAAAATGATCAGTGATCCACCACGAACCTTGGTAAATAGTCTGAATGATTAATCGCCCTCACTATTAAGAAGAAGAACATAAGAACAGCCAAGCTGGGTCAGACCAGTGATCCATCTTGCCCAGTGTCTTGTCTTTCAACTGTGTCCAGTGCCAGATACTTAAGAGGGAATGAATAGAACAGGGCAATTATTAATTGATCCACTCCCTGACAGGCCTATAATTAGCTGGGATATCCCTTTTACACTTTTTAAAAGTTGGCACATTAGCTTTCTTCTAGTCTTATGGAACTTCCCCAGTGGTCCAAGTCTTATTGAAAATCAACATTAATTGTCCAGTAAGTGCCACAACCAGCTCTTTTAAAACTCTTGGACCTGCTGATTTATAAATATCTACCTTTAGCATCCTCCAGAGATACTAGTGGAATGGATAGAGAGTTGTTATCACCATGTGATAAGACTACATCATCTGTTTTTAGCCCAAATACAGAACAGAAATATTTATTAAATCTTTCTTCCTTTTCTGCATCATTATTGGTAATTCTACCATTCCCATTTAGTGATGGACCAATACCATTTTTTGTTCCTAATATATTTTTAAAAAACTCCTTTTTACTATCCTTAATTCTGCTGGTCATAGATTTCTCCTTGCGTCCCTTTGCTTTCCTTATCAATTTTCTACAATTCCTAACTTCCCCTCTAAGCCAGGTTAGTTTTTAAAGCTAGCTCAGCCTTCTTCCTCAATTTTGGGCATCTAGTAAGGTGTTCTTAAATTATTCCCAATGATCATTCATATTTTCCTGATTGAATTATTCCTTCCCAGCTGACTTGACTCCTAATTGTTTTCAGCTTTGTGAAACTGTCCCCATTAAAGCACCAAGTACATTACATTATGAGTCTGGACATTATTCCACTTGCACATTATAAATGTGATCAATTCATGATTACTTGTAGTGAAGATACCATTAATTTTTAGTGATCAGTTCCTCTTTGTCTGTTAGGACACAAATTCTAATAAAGAATTCCTGTGTTGGCTGCAACTCTTTTTGAATTAGAAAATTGTCATGTATGATGTTTATAAATTCCAAAGATATTTTAGTACTGGCAGCAGAAGATCTCCAGCATATGTCAATCAAAGTCAAACAAATTGCAGTTCCTAGGTGCATATGGAGATGATCATCATGTTCCCGGTTGTTATCTGGCACTGTGTAGCAGACACCAACTAATATCCCATCTTGTGCTTTGTTAGTAAAATTATCTATAAGCATTCAAGATCATTTTCTTCTGAGTTATCGATGACTCAGGTAATGCCATTTTTAACATAGTAGAGTGCCACTCTCTCCTTCCCTTTTGCCTACTCGATCTTTTAACATTTTAATTGTGCGAATCATCCCACCAGGTTCCAATAATACTAATTAGATCAAATTTATGCTCATAAATGAGCAATTTCAATTCCTCTTGTTTGTCACCCAGGCTCCTAGCATTGGTAAGGTGAATTGCATCACTTTGTGCTTCTCAAGTAAGGGCCAAACAAAGGCAGGATCATTGTCTCTATGTAGAGTCATACAGTTTAAGGCCAAAAGAGACCATTAGATCATCTAGGCTGAGCTCCTGTATATCACAGGTCACCAACACCGAGCAGCACTCACAAATTAAACCCAGCAACCAAAATTAGACCAAAGTATTACAGTCGTCAAGAGACTGTTTTGTGCCACAGGCAGAGAATAGAAGGGACTGAGGTGCAGCAATGCCTAGTGTCCCTGAAATGGCAAGGAATTGATTATATGCAAAGAATCCCGGTAAGTGACCTGCACCGTATGCTGCAGAGAAAGGTAAAACCTCACCAACTTCACTGCAAATCTGATCTGGGGGAAAATTTCTTCTCAATCACACATATAATCAATTAGACTATAGGTTCTCAGTCTGTGGATTGCGACCCCAAGTAGGGACAAGCCATTAGCAGATGAGGTTGTGGGTCCAATAGGCCAGATTCAACCTGTGAGATGATGCCACCTGCCCCCAAACATATCTGGACCTGCTCCACAAATGCCTCATCAGGAGGCCACCATTATGAGCTACAAAATGGCAGCCTATGCACAGCATGACCTCACCCGTACTTTGCATGTGAGGTCAGGTTGTGCAGACATCGCCATTTTGTAGTTCAAAACAGTGGCTTGCTGCGGCATTTGTGGAGCAGGTCCAGACTCATTGGCTGTGTGGAGGTGGCTGTGTGCGGATGCCAGTTTGGCCATTTGCACCATCTGCGTGTGCAAGCATCAGGCTGAGGGACTTGAATGGAGAAGATCCTTATCTGTGGGCAGCAGCCTCATCAACAGGGCATCCTCTCTGCTTGAGTTGGTAGGAGCCCATGCGAGCTTTTTCTGAGATGGGACTCTGCAGTGGCTTATAAGCTCCTTAAGGCAGGTCCTATACTTTCTTTTATGTCACCCTAAATGCCTGTTGGTGCTCCAGGATAAAGAATCATTGTAAGTCACTGTTTTTGTGCTGCTTCAGTATCACCGCAGAGAGCCTCCCTAAATCCTGGCCTCATTTGCTTAACAGTGAATTCCTTTTTCTGATTTATGATAATATACACAAAGGACTCATTTTTATCCAGAGTATTTTCTTCAGCCTCCAGCAGTAAGTCTAGCAATGAAGTTCTGAATGAAAAACAAGAGTGCAAAAAACATGCTCGCAAATACGATGAGGCTTCCTTTGTTTATGGCTTCCCCAGTGTTTTGATCAAGAACAAAGAGAGGCCAAAATGCCTGCTATGTCACATGAAAGCATGAGGCCTAATAAACTTAATCATCTCTTAGAAACCCTTCACAAGGAACACATTGGAAAACCAAGGTCACTTTTCCAGCACCAGGAAGAAGAACTTTCACGTCAACAACTGCAACTCAGGAAAGCCATGTCCATTTCTGACCAAGCTCAAAAGGCATCATTTGAGGTGAGTTACAACATTGCACAGGACAATTGTTGTAAACATTTCGATTTTGCCAGCTGCAGTCAATGTGGTGAAAGTAATGTGTGAAGAAACTGAGGCAAACACACTCAAAGCCAAACCACTCTCCAACAACACAGTGAAGTGAAGGGCTGAAGTAATAGCACAGATGAGTAAAACACACTGGTGGAGCATTTGAAAAACATGGATCCTTTTGCTCTTCAAGTTGATGTGAGCACTGAGGATCATGATGCACATTTCTTGGCTTTTGTGAAATACACATGAGAGGGTGAAATTCTTGAAGACATTCTATTCTGTCTCCTTATTCCCGTATGTGAGATGGCATATGGAATGTTTGATGTGCCACATGGCTACATGCAAGACAAAAATATACCATGTGATTGCATGGTGGGCTTTTGTACAGATGGAGCTCTGTCTATAGCAAGCCGCAAAGCAGGTCTGCATGCCTTGGTGAAGAAAGTTGCTCCATCTGCTGTGTGGACTCACTGAATGATTCACAGAGAACAACTGGCATCTAAAACTCTGAGCCCAGAGCTAGATAAAGTTTTTTAGCAGGTCTCTATCTATTGTGAACTACAGCAATACTCTGTCTCTTCACACACATCTATTTGCAAAACTGTGTGAAGAAATGGGGTTTGATCATGATATGTTGTTCCACACTGAAATTAATTGACTCTCGAGAGGAAAAGTACTGGGAGGATTTTTTGAATTGAGAAACAATTTGCATGCCTATGCAATGGACTGAAAAAAGAGTGACTTCTTTGGTTTTCTATGTGACCAAATAAAGATGTGCCTTCTTTCCTATGTCACAGACATATTTGGGAAATGGAATGAATTGAATACAGGTCTGCAAGGAAAGAACATCCACATCTTTCAGCTGATTGACCGAATCACAGGATTCATGAAGAATATGGTCTTCAATAGATTATTCTTCCAGAAACAAAGTATGAATCCTTCCCACAGCTTTGCAAGTTCCTGGCTGAGATGAAATTTTTCAGACTACCACACAGGTGATGGCTGAGCATTTCAGCCAGTTGGGGAAAACATTTTTGATCCTTTTTTCCCGACTTGAACATGACAAAGTATGGTTGGATGCAAAACCCTTTCAGTGCAAACATGATGCCATGAATTTGCCATCAGTTGAAATCAAACAGCTTATCGAAATTTCCTGGGACCAATTCTTGTAAGGCACATATGCCGAACTTTATGTCCTCAAGTTCTGGTCATTGTCAAGAATGAATATCCTGCATCCTCAACACATCCCTTGAAACTGATCGTGCCTTTTGTGAGCATGTATTTGTGTGAAGTTGGATTCAGCTCAATTGTGTCCATCAAGTTCTACCATTGATGTCACATTGGAAATTAGATGTGCAATTTCTACCACATCCCTGGACTTAGAGAAGCTGTGTCGCAACACACAAGCCCATATATCACATTAGAGAGCATTACATAACATACTTAATGTGTAAATTCCTTGGATTCCTTGGTTGTCATGTTCCTTTGTTGTCAGAGCTCACAGAAAACAGTAAAATCTCAAAATGGGGTAATACAAGCACTACGTTCAGGAACCCCTGAGTATGTTAGCAAGATCCACCAGCCAAAGACTTGAGAGAGAGATTGCTGTGTGTTACCTCAGAGCACTGGCCCATCCCATCCAGTTCCTCATCTCTGGTGTTTCAGAGGAAGGAGAGGAAAAAGCACAGCAACAACAACAAAAGAATATATTAGAGGTGTGGGGAAATTCCTTCCTGATCTCCTCAGGTGACCATCTGACCCCTGAAGCATGAGATTTTAGGAACATAAGACCAAAAGTGCAAGGGACTCCCAGGGCGGCTGAGCCCTACCACGACAAGGCCCTACCAGCAGAAGCAACCTCATCAGACAATCCCACAAATAAATTTGTTCAGTTCTCACTAAAAACTAATTAAGTTGTTTGCCCCCACAGCTCTTATTGGGTTAGAGACCTTCTCATTTCCAGCCTGAACTCATTCATGGCCAGTTTATACTCATTTGTTCTTGTGCCAATGTTGCCTATTTGAGTTCTTCACACTCCCTGGTATTTACCCCCTGATGTATTTATACATACCAATCATATACCCTCTGAAACTTCATTTTGCTAGGCTAAGCACGCCAATCTCCTCCAGTTTCCTCTGATAGGACAGGCCCTCCATTCCCCATATCATCTGTGTAGCTCTTCTCCACACCAGTTCCAGTCTGAATTCATTGTTCTTGTACATGGGTGACTAGAATTATACACAGTATTCCACCTGAACTCTTACCAGTGTCTTGTACAATGGCACCAATTCTTCTCCAGCTCTACCAAAAAGGCCTCACCTGACACATCCTAGCATCATATTTGCCTTTTCCATAGCTGCACAACATTGGTGGCTCACAGTCATTGTGTGATTTACGCACACACTCAGATCTCTCTCCTCCTACGTCATTTGCAGCTGATGATCCCCCAGCAGAAATTCTTATTATTAGACCCTAAGTCACACCTTGCACTGTGTACTATGGAATTTCATCCCATTTCTGTCACTCCAGTCTTCAAGGTCATCCAGATCTTCCTATATAACATTCCAATCCTCCTCCTGTATTGAAGATGCCACCCATCGAATTTATCACCATCAAATTTCATTAGTCTGCTCCCACTTTTTGTGCCAAGGCCATTAATAAAAATGTTGACTAAGATTGGTCTCAAGACCAATCCTTGAGGAACTTCACTAGTAACCTCACTTCAGTCTGATAGTTCACCTTTCAGCACAACCTGCTGCCTTCTCCCCATGGCCAGTTCCTTTTCCACCTTAAAATTCTTGTACTAATCCCTGTCTTCTCTGATTTAAACTAGTAATTTCACATGTGGTACCATGTCAAATGCTTTACTGAAGTGCAAGTATATTGGACATAACACATTTCCCTTATTTAAAAAATGAGGTATTTTCTCAAAGAAGAAAATCAGGTTAGTCTGGCATGATATATCTTTGCTAAACCCATGTTGCATTACATATCCCTTTCCTTTTACCTCCATGAATTTAATTATTCATTCCTTCACTATTTGTTCTAAAGCCTTATATACTACTGAGGTCAGAATAACAGGTCTGCACTTGTCTGAATTACTTTTTCCCCTTTCTTTAATATAGGTATGATGTTAGCTATTCTCCAGTCATATGGTACTACACTTGAATAGATAGATTTGTGAAAAATCCTTGCTACTGGACTAACAATTTTATTTTCCAGTTCGTTTAGTATTTTTAGGTGGAAATTATCTAGTCCCTCTGGTCTGAACACATTAAGCTATTTAAATTTCCCTTTTACTTTAGAAGTGGTAATTTCCATTTCTATACACTTTTTTTCATCAGCCACCCTACCTTTATGCCCATATTATCATCCTTACTGAAAACTGAGGCACAGCATTCATTTATTTTTGGGCCATACTAGAGTATCATTAATCTCCTCCCCATCCACAGTACATAGGGACTCAACCTCATCTTTCCTCATTCTTTTATATAACTAAAAAACCTTTTATTATTTATTCTAATTTATGTAATCTGACTCCACTCCGCTGAACCACTCTCCTCATCTGGCCTGTTTGCATTTCTATTCTCAAACATTTCTCTTTCATGCAGCGACAGGGAGGGTGGATTTAGAAGCTCCTCTGTTACTATGGCGATGCAGAACTGTCATGTATACTACAGTGGGACCTAGAGCAGAGGTTTTCACAACAAATTTGTTGGTGGCCTCAGAGTGCGGCCACCAACTCTTGCTGGTGGCCGCACTTACATTTTTTTCCTAAAATACTTAATTAATTTTAGGAAAAAACAAATAAAAATGCATATATACACGTTCAAATCATTGTAAATTATTTATGTAGGGTTTTTTCAGACTCAGTAATAAAAATAATGTACAGTGGACTGTATTCTTTACTGGACCTAAACAGAATAGAAACACAGATAAGGTGATTAGCATGTTTTTGTCTTTTTGTTGTTGTTTCTTTTGCTTGTTTAGTTGCTTTTTTTTTAAAAAAAAAAACTTGCTAGATACTAAGTCTGCTGCTGTGAAAAGTGATATTTGTATGTTTGTTAATTATGGAATTTAATTGGGAATTATACCCTTGCTGAACATTCATATAGGCTGGTTTAAAAATTATGTAGAAAGATTATTCAGTATTAAATATTATCAGACTGTAAGAAAAGTTGCAGCAAGTACCAGATGTCACAAACACTACAGATTATTTAAATTTATCCAAAAAATGTATGTTGGATTCTGACCACATGATGTTTGAAACTGAGCTAGTTACAACTGTACTGAGAACTTACTGTTGCTAACATGGTTCTGTCATAGTTCCCTAACCAGTCTGGCAGAGATTTTTCTGACAACCATTGGTGGCCGAATGCATGTAGGCATCCTTTCAGCAAGGTTCTATCACGTATTTCCCTTTAAAAAAACAAAATCCATTTACATTGGTTCTGGAAACTGTGCTAACAAGAACTATGTTTTAACACAATTTGTTGCTAATGTGGGGCCTAATCCAAACCCTATTGAAGTCAATGGAAATAACTCCCCTGATGTCCCCCTATAAAAGCGGAAAGATGCTTGTTGATTTTAATGAAAGCTGAATGAAGCTCATATTTTAACCGCCACGCTGATAGAGTTAAAAGGGAGAATGCTACCGCCACCTCAGTTGCTGCCCTCACACCTGTCACTGACTCCTGCCATCAGAGAGACATCTGATAACAGCACACTGAGGAAAAAACAATCATAGATCATAACTGACAGCTTTTTCCTTCCTAAATGGACTGATTTGACTTAGCAGACAGAGCTGCAGTAGATATAAAAAGAAATATTTCAAAAAAACCTTACGCCATGACATGCTGGCCTGGTTCCAGTTCAGTGTCACACCAGATAAATGGCCAGAACGTGTGTATTCTTGTGTCTAGTACCACTGCCCTGAGGTGCTTAATCAGCTCAGTTTATAGTGACTGGCTGATGCCACCACAGAAGTTCTCTGCATACATTTTTAGAGAATAAAGATATCTCCTCCCTATCCATCACATGTCAACTTTCCATGCACAATGGCTGCTTAAACAGGTCAACAGTGGTTGGCTGAAATGAGAATTCACTGCTAACTCCAAGCTTTCCCTAACTAGGCCTCTAGAACAGGGGTTCTCAAACTGGGGGTTTTCAGGTTATTTTATAGAGAAATCATTTACATTTTTTCTAGAGCTATAGTGTACGTCACAATGGACAAAATGATTGTGTTTTTTTCAATCATGTTAGTTCAATTGAGCTCATGTAACATGACTGAAAAACACATTAAGATGTAGGCTAACCAGTCTGAGGCCATATTATCTGACTGTGCTGTAGCCTGGGCTATCATCCTAGGCTACAACAAGGGCTGTAAATATGCCTTCGATACATTAGCTTGCATATTGACAGGGCTTTTCAATCATGTTACACTAACTCAAATGAGCTAACATGGTTGAAAAGACATCCTTTTTGGCCATCAGCCTTAATGGATTCATCCCTGTTACATTCTAAAAGACTTTTTCATTAAGATTAGGTTTCCTGGTAATTTTTCACATTCTCAGTCAGCTGCAGCACCCTATGGCAATAGATTGGGAGATGAAACTTCATCAAAGTAAACTTGTTAAAAAATGGCTTTCCTAATGTAACCTTTGGGTGGGCTAGAGTTCTCTTCATTGCCCTTCTCCAGTGCCTAAAAATCCCCATCTCCTATAGAAAAGTAGCTGGAGACCCAGAATTCAGTCTCTAAGGATTTTCAGCAAGGATTGCATAGGGTCAATCTCCCCACATTCAAGTCCCAATAGGAACAAAAGAAATGAATTTAATTAATTGACAACTTGATAAAATCTTAGGATAAAAAAACAATAATAATAATACCAATGTGAACAACGTGGCTATTTTATAATCCACTTACATTATACATTATACAGTTACACATAAAACATAAATGAAGAAAACAAACTAAATCCAAACGGGCCAATCCCCACAGAAATGCAGTGAGAAGGAACTGAGAATTCCAAAAAGCTAAGGCTGAGTTCACCTGAGTCTCAGAGTTTTTGATTACCAAATCTATAGTCTGCTGAGTCAAAAACAACATCTTCCCTCCACTTGCTAATGGGAATCTTCCATTGGAATCCATGCAGACTCTTCCATTAGCCAGTCAGCTAACTGATTAACCAATCACTCAGTTAACTGTATTGATTTAAAAAAAACCCACCCTGTTACAAGAAAATAAAAAACTCAGAATAGCAAAATATAAATGACCCTTTCCCTGTTACTAGATTCAAAGAAAAGTTGGGGATTCATACTAGTGGAGACAATATAACTAAAACAGTTTGGCTAAAAGCAAAGTATACAATTAAAATAGAACAAATTAAGTTTCTCTCCCAATTTCCCCTTGCTATAATTATCATTGCCCATGCTTCCTTGCTAGAGAGTTAACAATATCACTAATTTGCTGCAAAATCTTTTAGAGTTAGGGACACCAGCCTGCTTTCTGCTCCTGGGCTCAACTTCTCCCAGCTCACACATGGCACACGGCCCTTTGTAAAGCAGCTGCTCTGACTGTTTGCCTTCATGGAGTCTGACCCCAGCAACTGGGTACCTATGGGAGCATACCCAAAACTACCACACCCAACATCCAGAAGCTTCTGGATGTGGAGTGCTAAATCTGCCTAGCAACAATGACCCAGACACAAATCACTCCTCCTCCTGACCCCAACTGTGGGTCTCTTAAAGAGATCTCTCCCTATTAGGCACATGGGTTACACTAACACACTTGCTCAAAAAGAAAAATATATAGGAGGGATAATATATTTCCACACCATTAGCTCTCTGACTATTCAATCTTCCTGTTTTTCTTTGAATAGGGCTGCTTGGAGACCTTTTAAATGCCAAAATATGGATAGGATTATTTGGGTCATGTTTCTGATACCGTATACAGTATAAATGGCATTATATCTATTTCAGGAATTTTTTATAAAATGCTTTTTTGGAATTCAGTTGAACAGACTATGGGAGGATAAAGCAAAGATCAAGGGACTCTTAACATTTAAAAATATTAGTAGTACCTGGTATTGTATCTCTGTGATCTTATGCGATGTCATGGTAAGTTTATTGGTGAATTAGCACCAGCAGGCACAGATTCTAGAAAAATGAGAGCAAGGACAAGATCATTCAACAAAGGAACAAGTCTTCTAATGCTGAAAAGCAGGGCACAGACAGCTTACCTTTCTGCTGCTGTATTGCTGTCACCTTCACACACTCTCAAATAGATCTCAGAAGTACTTCCTGAGCCAGGAGTCCTCTTTAGATTGGGGATGGCTGTGTCACCCTGGCAGCAAAATAACGGTTTCAGCAATAAACAGATTTGTGGTGATTTTAAGTGTCAAGTGCTGATTTCTGCCTTCAGATGTGTGAGTCTCTGTCTCACAGAATTAGGTGGAGCTATGCTTCTGCATCTGAGGGCAGATTTAGGAAACTTAATTCCGCAGAATTAAATCTATTAGACAGCATTTTCCTCCAGTTTCATTGTGTGTTCCTTCTTACTAAGATGGAAAACCTTAACAATGCAACAGAGAAATCAGTACATTTTTAGAGCATTATTCAGCACAATGTCTGGGAAATGTGCAGAAGATATAAATCTCTAAATATAGAGTAGACCTATTAAAGTATAAAATAATTTCTTTTGAACTGAAAGGATTGGTATACTAATCTTCCCAGTGTGATCTTCATTTGACATATGTGGAAGCCAAGGCTAATGTGTCAGAAGATTTATGCTAATCTCTACGGAAAATGATATATTGACAGTTTGATAGAAATTGCTAACTTTAGTGCAGACTATTTTTTTCCCATGTCATTGTCATATATAAACCATTGGTCATAATGGGTACGATTAGGAAAGAAAAGCAATAAGCATCAAAAGCAAGTAATTTAAACCACAGGTTTTAATCACAAGTTTTAAAGAATCTGAAAAACATCAGAGACTTTACTTTGTATATCACAATATGGTTCTAATTCCCAGTGTACAGAACTGCAGTACTTAGAAAAGCATTTAATTCCAGTGTTTAGAACAGCATTGTTTCAATTTAATTTTAAGGGACTGAGAAGAGTTTATATATGTTGTACAGTCCTTCAATAAACCAGGGGTCTGACTGTTTTGGGTTTTTTCAATTAAAAAACTGTGTGCGGTCAGTCAGTCAGTTGTATCTCAGTGTTTTGTATACATACTTTTCACTGTTGCAACAGTACATCTAAAAAACATAATGCAACTGTAAAGAAAATCCCATCAATCAAAAAATATAGTTCAGTGTAAATTGGGGACTTTTGCAAAGAATTGTTAAATGGTAGCACTTCTATTTTGCATACTGCTCCACAAGACACACTAGGTTTTGTTTTAGTTCAAAAAAGCATTGTAGGTGGTTTCAATACTGTGAAATATTGTAGGAAGAAAATAAACCTCCCACCACACCTCAATTTCTTATTTTCTTAAACTTTTCAGGTCTGAAATACCACTGTGTGACTTCAGTTTTCAATGGAGTTACAATGGAGTTAAACTGACAAGAAACTGGAACAATTCAGTGGAGAACCAGGCCTATTTTCTTGAAAGTGATTAACCTTATGCTTTATAGCACATCCTTTAAAACAATGTTACACTCCATTTTTATTTGGAAAGTAACATTCTGTTTAAAAAGAGGTGCAATTTGCCAATGCCTAAATGAATTTCCAAGGCCATAGTTTACGTCTCTGCACCATACATTATTGCATTTGAAACCCAGGCATATATATTTAATTTGATAAAGAAGCAGTTTTCAGATTGATTAGCTGTAACGCATTAGTTAACAAGTTTAGATAAAATGAGCCCCCCAACCCGAGCCCTGAAACGTAACCTACTATTTTCAGAAATGGACTTGAACTGAACCCATATTGAAAATCTGAATAAAAGTCAGAGTAGCCAACAAATGACAAAGAGAGGTTGTATGCAATTTTTCCAGCTGGGTCTAGAAGCAGAAGTTACGGAATATTTTAGCAGTATCTGTTCTTACAAGCTGTCCAATCCAACAGATCTGGAGAAAAGTGGGCCCAAGCCACAAAGTTGGTTTTGGTTTCAGAGTTAGGTGGCAACCATCATGTTTGCGGCTGAATCTGGATTCCTTCCAGTATTCGGATAGTGTTCAGATCAAGGGTGAAATCCTGATGCCATTGAAGTAAATGAGAATTTTGCCATTGATTTCAACAGAGGGCAAAGACTTCATCCCTAGTGTTTTGATTAGAATACAATAATTTATTTATCACAATTTTTGGATGTGTTTCTAAATCAAACCCAAATTCTTTCTTGACCTTCTATTATTCTGATTAGAGATTGTCTGGGACTATAATGCTCAGGCTACCTGGCTACTAACAGAAACCACCAAACTCTGAAACTCTTGAATGGTATTGGCAAGAGACAGAATCAGGCTGTGAGTCTGTATTCTATTGCTGATCCACTAAACCATCAAGCTACCAGATCACTCAGGTATTGTTTTATGAAAAAGCCCCAAAACAGAAAAGATATCTAACTTCTGAAGAATATTTATGATTTTTAGATGTATACATTAGTCTGCTAATATATGTTATGGCTGTTCAGATGCATTTTCACACTAATAATAGTTTTAACATTAAGGAAAATGTGGGATAATTATTTAGACTTTGTTTTCACCGCCTGTATTGAAGTACCCAGTTTCTGAGCCATGATGTTTTTCTGTTGGGACTTTAACCACAAATCTTCATGATGAACTATTACACAGTGTGACAGCAAAGAACTCCATTCCATGAGCATAAAAATGGTTCCTTCCCAAGTGAGTCTGACATGATCAAGAAATACTGGATTATTTTGACAATAGCTGCATCTTCTTTTTCACTAATACCTGGGTTTCTGTTTATAATTATATGAATAGCAACAGTATTTATACTGACAAAATAAACAAATATAGAAATGTTGATTCTGTAAAGGTACTGGGAGGATGTTACATTTCAGACTGTTTGTTCAATTTCCACTGCAGAGTCCTTTCCCTTATTTGCTAAACAGATAAAATGACAGCTCATTTAAGAGAAAAATTTAATGAGCAATTTAAATTTCTCATTTAAGAGAAAAATTTAAATTCTATTACCTTTATCACTGAAGACTAAACAAATTATAGCTGTAGAATTGTAGAAAAAGTATGTTGAAAAATTGTACAGGATTCAGAAAGGAACTACAAGAATGATTTGAGGTCTGGAAAACATATCTTACTAGGAGAGACTTAAGGAGCTCAATCAATATAGCTTATTGAAGAGAAACTTAGAAGGTGGCTTGAGGGTTATGATCTATAACTATCTACACATGGAGGTTATATGTGATACTACAGCAGTATTTAATCTAGCAGATTATTCTTGTATGATTTATTATACCATATGAGGAAGGGGGGGCAGAATCTGACTTATAATGTATTAAAATAGAACTTGATAAGGGGCTGATTTCAATTAAATGGCTGAAAATTTAAGCTAGAAAAATTCAACCTGTGAATAAGATGCAACAGTTTTAACTATGAGGTTAATTAACCATTGGAACAGTTTACCAAGGGATGTGGTATTTTCTCCATCATTTGAAATCTTTAGTTTAAGATTAGATGCCTTCCTAAAAATATGCTGTAACTCAATCAAAAATTATCAGGCTTAATGAATGAATTAATATGAAATTCTATGAAAGTTCATGAGCTGTGTTAAGCAAGAACTCAGATTAGATGATCACAATGATCCCTGCCGGCCTTAAAAAAGTCTATGAATCATCTACATCTAACTATTATTTTTATTATTTTTAAAAATGGGTATATTTCCTGGAACTGGAAGAATAAATTATTTTCTCTAACTTATTTTAAAGCAGAAGGCTTTTAATCTCTGCAGCAAGTACAAAGGAAAATCGGAGACCATTGCAGTTTCACAGTTTCCCAAGCTTTTTAATGTGCTTTTTTTCATTGACTAAACTGCAAATTTTGGGACAATATCAGAAAACTATCCAAGAATTATTTGAAAGAGAGAGAGAGAGATGAGAAAAGTAAAGCTTCAAAAACCATATAAAGTACTTATGACTCTGAAGGTGAAAGAGAAAACAATGAAAACTTGAACCAGAATTTGAGAGACATAGACTGGAATTGCAGTTGGACTTATTATTTTTTCAAGCTGTTCAACTGCAGCATCAATTAAGGGAGCCCAAAGGAAAATTTTGTGTAGTGCTATGTGACCCCTGTCAAATGACATTCTATGGATTCAAATAATTACTCTGTTTGGAGTCTGTTAGATATAACAGAGATCTCCTTTACATAGAAAGGAGTAAATTCTGGTGATGTTTCTTTTAGGTGCACTGCAGGGAAGGGGATGCAGGAAACCTCTTATCTTCTTACACAAGAATCAGATTGAATATACTTAAGTATTATTGTGACAGAGACCTCAACCTATATAGACAGAACACAGCCCCTAGAGCTCGTGGACCAGTGTGGATAGGAGATGGAGGGGTGGAATCAGTAAGCACTTCTGGCAATATACCACAATCATAGGGTGATGGCCAGATTCCCACCCTCTGCTTCAGTAGCAGACTACTGGGGGCAGTCTGCCCACTCATTTCTAAAGCAGCAGCAGTAGCAAGCACCACTGACTCTAAATCTTCCAGGATTCCCTGAGTAATTCTCTCTGAGCCTGCTCTACACAAGCAACATAGCCTGAGCACCCATCACTTGACTGCTCTTTCAGGGGATATGCAAGCACTGGCCTATAGTATGTAATGGTAGCTCTCACCGATCCATTCTGGTTTACGTTCAAGGACGGTATGTAAATTAACATTGTGTTGCTATTAAATTGGATGTACTGCATGTTCTTGGTGTTGATGGAGTTACCCTTGGTTGAAATCTACAGGAGTGTGCCCAAGTGAGACTGCAGGATCAGGTTTCTATATTGGGATATAACTTTTGTTTTGTTAATAGCTGAATAAAGATGGTTTCTGCAATCTGGGGTACAATATCAACAGATAAAATGACAGCTCATTTAAGAGAAAAATAGTCACAATTTATGGCTATTTAGATATCCATTTTCAGACATGCAGAAATGGCTCCTTCAAGAGAAGCTGGGATTTCCAAGACATTGTATTAGTTATTAATAATAAATAATAATTATACATGCCTAATTAACTACAGAGACCTGACATGCAGAAATATGTTTCTTTTTTTAGAATGATATGAATATTTTTGCATAAATTTAATGTGTATTTTCTGTGAAAAGTTATGAGAGTTTATACTTAGGAGTCACGTATTTTTAAAAAAATTATATCCTTCCTGATGGTGAATCATACTTTATTCCATGAGTAGGTTTTATTGAAATCAGTGAGGATACTTGTGGAACAAGCTACTACTCAGTGTGAATAAAAGTATAGCACTCTGCCCCCCAGAAAAACAACTTTACTTTTCCTTTCTTCAAATGAAGTGTTAAAACCCTAAAAAGACCCTTTGCCCTGAAGTAACATTCTGTGCTATACTGCAATATCTTTCTTTAGTGTAGTAGACAGCAGCAGCTAAGACAAAGTCATTCCTGAAACAACAGCTCCCTGAATTTGGCATTTCAAAAGGAAACGGCTTTTATTTTAAAATAAGAACTGCTGTACTACAAATGAACTTTATAGGACTTTAAATTTCAGGCAGGGTTTGTGAAAGCTGATGCCATATTAATATTGCAATGTCATTCTGGTGGTAGATCAACCTGACACTGAGCACTAGGAATACAATCTTCAGCCTAAATCTCGGTGGCTTTTATTGTAAAACAATACATTTTTAATTAAAAAGGAGTATTTAGAAAGATTAAGCAAGGAGATACAGGATTCTGAAGTCTCTCAAATGAATTGATTTGAATTTTAGTGCAAATATTGATGCATTCCACACAGTGTAGACAGGAGGAACCAACGTGGTTTTCATAAATAATGATTCGCTCAGATTGTGTACGCTATTTTATGATTTATATTTAGATACTTTGAATTGCATTGCTTGCATGCTGTAGAATTTTTATACCTCTCCATAAGCTTGGAGTGGCCTTCTGATTAATGTAAATCAAGCTCCCTCAGTTTCCTCCTTCTCATAATTCCTAGTCACACCAAGTACGTGACCTACTTTGGCCTTAAGGTCACCCAGCATTCCGTGTTACTCACTGAAGTGTATTTAAATTGTAAACTTGTTAGGGAAGGGACTTTGTGTGTCACAATGCCTGGGCTAGCTCTCAGGATAACACCTGGTATAAATGATGTTAAACACACCTTCCACAAATGATGATTCATAACAGCAATCATCAGCTCGAGATGTATGGTTATGAAGAAAGTCTATAGCTTTGTGTTTTCAAAAGGCCCTCCATGAGAATGTACACTTTATTTAATATTCAGGTAAATGTATTTTAGTTAGTGTATTGGCACTTTACCTTCTCCAGAATGTGGACTGTTGAAGATCGGGTCTGTCTTTGCAGTGTCCCCATTTGCTTGGAAGCAATCTTCTTGGAGGTCCCTGTATGTTTAATGAGCACTAAGGAGACAAGCTTGTCAGTCACAAAGACACAACATTTGTGGTAACTGCGTGGCCACTCAGATGAGCTTGAGCCTGTCAGGCTTCCAGAAATATCTAGTTCACATACCTTTTCTCAGATGCTTAGCATATGGCCAGATCATATCCTCACCTAGTAAAGCCTTTCAAAGGTCACCCTCATAGCATTTCATAGCTGGTGAGGAGGAAACCTAGGATTTAATTTAAAAGGCCATGAAGTTCACTTTCAAACCTAGTACACCTGCTGGGAGCCACACAGATCCTAGAGGATACACAGGAAGCCAAGGTATTTATGTGGAGGCTCATGTCTCCACATAAGTTCTGGCTCCTGGCAGAATTCCCCACGCCCGACTCCCTAGCAGTGCAGCTCCCTGACTTAATAAATGCCATTTTTTAAATCTCATTTCTAGCCTTCATACTCACTAGGGCATATTTTAAATTTGCTTTCTGTGAACGTTCTGTGATACTGTCTTAAAATGTGGCCTTTGGGCAAACATTCCTGCCTGTAGGCTCGTTAGGCTAGGCTACTCAGGGAAAGTGAATACAAAAGAGGTGCAAATATAGTCAAAGCTCATTCCAATAAACCGTAATGGACATTTTTTGCATTATATACCCAAATCTAGGGTGGAAGCTTAGGTCTGGCTGTGATTAGTGTTATCAGTTCCCACCATAATGCACAGTAAAACATGAATGTATGTGACTTTTCTCCCAAACCTTCCTACACTGGCTCGAGCTCCTAGAATCTAGAAGGCAAGCTTAGGTAATGTGGGTTCCACTGGACACTCTTTTCCTTCCTTCTGGCTTAATGAGACAGAGCTTAAGCACCAAACTTTACCTCTTCTTCCTCTGTTAGTTATTCTCTCTCTCTCTGATGGTGCATGTGATCAGAGGATGGTATTGGTAAGACCGGCTGAGAACACTGAGATTACACTCTTGGGTATATGATCATACCAGCTGTGTTACCTTTGTCACTAGCAGTTTTGAAAAAATTAAGATCCATCCATCAACAATTAAAAAACAGCATTCCCTAATGCCTTATTTTGTTTCCAACCTTAGTAAAATATACAACAGGCCTGCACCTTGGGATGCATACATAATGGGCATAGAACATCACACCACATCTCATTTTCCATCTTTATTTACTGTACCTTGGTAATCAATGCCTTTGGCTATTGTATTCTTTCTCTCTCTCTCTCTCTTCCCCCCCTCCTTCCACCACTGCTTTCAGAGAACTCATTATCCCACTTACTTCAATTGTAGTATTTGGTTAAGGTATTGGAAAATGAGGGCTGGAAGAGTAAGGACTTCTGAATGAGGCAAAAGTCTGTTGATTTTAATGCAGATGTTTTCTGAGTGAAGTCTGTAGATTTGGCTTCCAATTTATATATGTTAATAGAGAAGGTTTTGGAACAAATTGGTAAATTAAACAGTAATAAGTCACCAGGACCAGATGTTATTCACCGAAGAGTTCTGAAGGAACTCAAATATGAAATTGTAGAACTACTATCGCTTAAATAAGTCTCTGTATCAGATGACTGGAGAATAGCTAATGTAACCTGGTAATTACAGCCTGGTAAGCCTAACTTCAGTACCAGGCAAAATGGTTTAAACTAAAGTAAAGAACAGAATTATCAGACACATACATGAATGTTATATTTTGGGGAAGAGTCAACATGGCTTTTGAAAATGAAAAATCATGCCTCACCAATCTATTAGAATTTCTGAGGATGTCAACAAGCACATAGACAAGAGTGATGAAGTTGATCTAGTGTACCTGGACTTTCAGAAAGCCTTTTACAAGATCCCAAACCAAAGGCTCTTGAGCAAAATAAGCAGTCATGGGTTAAGGTCTTCTCCTGGATCAGTAACTCTTTAAAAGATAGGAAACAAAGGGTAGGAATAAATGGCCAATTTTCACTATGGAAGGAGGTAAATAGCAGAGTCCCTGAAAGGGTTAAAGCAGCCCTGGAGAGGGCTGTTATCATGCTGCCACCACCCAAAAAATTAGAGTGTTTTGGGGCACTCTGGTCCCCCTGAAAAACCTTCCCTGGGGACCCCAAGACCCAAATCCCTTGAGTCTCACAACAAAGGGAAATAATCCTTTTTCCCTTCCCCCCTCCAGGTGCTCCTGGAGAGATACACAGACACAAGCTCTGTGAAACTACACAGAGTGACTCCCCCTCTCTGTTTCCAGTCCTGGAAACAAAAAGTACTTTCCTATTCCCCCAGAGGGAATGCAAAATCAGGCTAGCAAATCCAACACACAGATCTCCCCGATTTCTTCCTCCCACCAATTCCCTGGTGAGTACAGACTCAATTTCCCTGAAGTAAAGAAAAACTCCAACCGGTCTTAAAAGAAAGCTTTATATAAAAAGAAAGAAAAATACATACAAATGGGCTCTCTGTATTAAGATGATACAATACAGGGTCAATTGCTTAAAAGAATATTGAATAAACAGCCTTATTCAAAAAGAATACAAATCAAAGCACTCCAGCACTTATATTCATGCAAATACCAAAGAAAAGAAACCATAGAACTTACTATCTGATCTCTTTGTCCTTACACTTAGAAACAGAAGACTAGAAAGTAGAAACTACTTCTCCAAAGCTCAGAGAAAGCAGGCAGACAGACAACAAAGACTCAGACACAACCTTCCCTCCACCCAGAGTTGAAAAAATCCGGTTTCCTGATTGGTCCTCTGGTCAGGTGCTTCAGGTGAAAGAGACATTAACCCTTAGCTATCTGTTTATGACACGCCCCCCAAATTGCAGACAGTGGGGAAGCTCACTGGCGGCGATTTCCTTCTAGAACTTTAAAATAAACAGATTACTACAACACATGCACCTTTACATATACTACTAAGTATATAACTAACAGACTTTTACATTTTAAGAACACTTTTTAACTACTGAATTCTGGGAAACTCTCACGGGAGAGTGCATCAGCTACTTTGTTAGAAGCTCCTGTGATGTGTTGAATTTTAAAATCAAAATCTTGGAGAGCTAAACTCCAACGAAGAAGTTTCTTGTTGTTCCCCTTGGCAGTATGAAGCCACTTTAGTGCAGCATGGTCAGTTTGTAGTTGGAACCGCCGTCCCCAAACATATGGGCGTAGCTTTTCCAGGGCGTACACAATGGCATAGCATTCCTTTACACTGACTGACCAGTGACTTTCCCTCTCAGACAGTTTCTTGCTGAGAAACACGACAGGATGGAAGTTGTGATCTGTTGCTTTCTGCATGAGCACTGCTCCTATACCACGCTCAGATGCATCTGTGGTTACTAGGAATGGCTTGTCAAAGTCCGGGGCCCTGAGCACAGGGTCAGACATGAGCATCGCCTTAAGCTGGGTAAAGGCCTTTTGACACTCATCAGTCCACTTAACGGCATTTGGCTGGGTCTTTTTGGTCAGGTCAGTCAATGGGGCAGCGATTTGGCTGTAGTGTGGTACAAATCGCCTGTAGTATCCGGCCAAGCCTAAGAAGGATTGGACCTGCTTCTTTGACTTTGGGACAGGCCACTTTTGGATAGCATCCACCTTGGCCTGTAGGGGGTTTATGGTTCCTTGACCCACCTGGTGCCCCAGGTAAGTCACTCTGTTTTGGCCTATTTGACACTTTTTGGCCTTAACAGTTAGTCCGGCCTGCCTGATGCGCTCAAAGACCTTTTCCAGGTGTAGTAGGTGTTCGGGCCAGGAGTCTGAAAAAATGGCCACATCATCGAGGTAGGCAACTGCAAATTCTCCCAGTCCAGCTAGTAGACCATCTACCAGCCTCTGGAAGGTGGCGGGTGCATTTCGAAGGCCGAAAGGAAGGACATTGAATTCATACACCCCCGCATGGGTGACGAATGCTGACCTCTCCTTGGCAGGTTCATCTAGCGGTACTTGCCAGTACCCCTTGGTTAAGTCTATTGTAGAGATGAACTGGGCACGTCCCAACTTTTCCAATAGCTCATCGGTACGTGGCATTGGATAGTTGTCCGGACGAGTTACAGCATTTAGCTTACGGTAGTCCACGCAAAAGCGTATTTCCCCATCTGGTTTGGGTACCAGAACCACTGGAGATGCCCATGCACTGGTAGATGAGCGGATTATACCCATCTGTAGCATGTTCTGGATCTCCCGTTCTATAGCAGCTTGGGCATGAGGAGACACTCGGTAGGGTGGGGTTCTGATTGGGTGAGCATTACCTGTATCAATGGAGTGGTATGCCCGTTCAGTCCGTCCTGGGGTGGCTGAGAACAATGGGGCGAAGCTAGTGCACAGCTCCTTGATTTGTTGCCGCTGCAGACGTTCCAGGGTGGTTGAGAGGTTCACCTCTTCCACGCCACCGTCTTTTTTCCCGTCGTAGTAGACACCGTCAGGCCACTCAGCATCATCTCCCTGGACTGTAAACTGACAAACCTGTAAGTCTCTGGAATAGAAAGGCTTGAGAGAATTAACATGGTACACTTTAGGCTTTAGTGAGGAATTGGGAAATGCTATGAGGTAGTTTACAGCTCCCAGGCGCTCTTGGACCGTGAATGGCCCTTCCCATGATGCTTCCATCTTATGGGCCTGTTGCGCCTTCAAGACCATAACCTGGTCTCCTACCTTGAAGGAACGTTCTCTGGCATGTCTGTCATACCAGGCCATTTGCTCTTCCTGAGCATCCTTTAGATTCTCTCTAGCAAGGGCTAAAGAGTGTCGGAGGGTGCTTTGTAGGTTGCTTACAAAGTCCAGAATGTTAGTTCCTGGAGAAGGCGTAAACCCCTCCCATTGCTGCTTCACCAACTGTAATGGTCCCTTAACCTCGTGACCATACACAAGTTCAAATGGTGAAAACCCTAAACTGGGATGTGGTACAGCCCTGTAGGCAAACAGCAACTGCTGCAACACTAGGTCCCAATTATTGGAGAATTCGTTGATGAATTTACATATCATGGCCCCCAAAGTTCCATTGAACCTTTCCACCAGGCCATTGGTTTGATGGTGGTATGGGGTGGCAACCAAGTGATTCACCCCATGAGTTTCCCACAGTTTTTCCATGGTCCCTGCCAGGAAATTAGACCCTGAATCTGTAAGGATGTCGCAGGGCCAACCTACCCTGGCAAAGAGGTCTGTTAAGGCCAGGCACACAGTGTTAGCCCTGGTGTTGCCTAGAGCTACTGCTTCTGGCCATCGGGTAGCAAAGTCCACTAAAGTCAGTACGTACTGCTTTCCTCTGGGCGTCTTTTTTGGGAAAGGGCCCAGAAGATCCACAGCTACTCGCTGAAATGGGACCTCAATTATGGGGAGTGGCTGGAGAGGGGCCTTGACCTGGTCTTGAGGCTTTCCCACTCTTTGGCATACCTCACAAGACCGGACATACTTGGCAACGTCCTTGCCCATCCCCTCCCAGTGGAAGGACTTCCCCAACCGGTCCTTGGTTCTGTTCACCCCAGCATGGCCACTGGGATGATCATGGGCTAAGCTTAAGAGCTTCCCCCGGTACTTAGTTGGAACCACCAACTGTTTTTGCGGCTGCCATTCTTCCCGGTGTCCACCAGAAAGAATTTCCTTGTATAAAAGTCCTTGGTCTATAACAAACCGGGATCGATTAGAAGAGCTGAGAGGCGGTGGGGTGCTCCGTGCCGCCGCCCAAGCTTTCTGAAGGCTGTCATCCGCTTCCTGCTCAGTCTGGAACTGTTCCCTTGAGGCTGGGGTCACCAGTTCTTCCTCAGACTGTGGACTTGGGCTTGGTCCCTCTGGAAGCGATGTAGGTGATGGGGTTGTTTCCGTTGCTGGTGAACCGCTCTCCGCTGGTGCACCTGAAGGTATTTCAGGCTCTGGCTGAGCCTTTTGGGTATGGCTGTCTTTTGCTTCTGCCAGTTCTGGCTCGCTGGCGCCCTCTGGCGTTGAGTTTGAAGATGTGGTTGCACTTGCTGGTGCTGGTTGCTGTTCCAGTTCCGGGCCTGGGACTGGAGATGCTGTGGCTGTTTCAGTGGTAGGCATGGAATCCGGGTCCACTACCTCTGTCTGGGTCTCTGGTAACACAGACGGGGCCTCTGTGGATGGCTCAGGAACAGGAATGGGTCTGGAAGCTTGCCTGGTTTGGCTACGTGTAACCATTCCCACTCTCTTGGCCCGCCTCACCTGGTTGGCCAAGTCTTCCCCCAGTAGCATGGGGATAGGATAATTGTCATAGACTGCAAAAGTCCACATTCCTGACCAGCCTTTGTACTGGACAGGCAGTTGAGCTGTAGGCAAGTCTACAGCTTGTGACATGAAGGGGTAAATTGTAACTTTGGCCTTTGGGTTGATGAATTTGGGGTCAACGAAGGATTGGTGGATAGCTGACACTTGTGCCCCCGTGTCTCTCCACGCAGTAACCTTCTTTCCGCCCACTCTCAAATTTTCCCTTCGCTCCAAGGGTATTTGAGAGGCATCCGGGCCTGGGGATCTTTGGTGTGATGGTGGTGTAATGAATTGCACTCGCATGGTGTTCTTTGGACAGTTGGCCTTGATATGTCCCAGTTCATTACACTTAAAGCATCTTCCATCTGATGGGTCACTGGGCCGAGGTGAGTTACTGGAGACTGGTGAGGTGGAAGGGTAGGGTGTCTGTGGCTTTACTTGGGTGGTATGTGGGGTCTTTGGCTGTCCTCGGTTGTAGGGTTTATGGTCTGTGTGCCCCCTGGGGTAATCGTTCCCCTTGACAGTAGCTTTCTTGCTTTCTGCCAGTTCCATCCATTTGGCTCCAATCTCCCCCGCCTCAGCGATATCTTTGGGATTTCCATCTTGTATGTACCGTGTGATGTCTTCAGGAACACCATCCAAGAACTGCCCCATTTGTATGAGGAGGTGCAGTTCTTCCAAGGTTTGAACGTTGTTTCCTGTTATCCAGGCCTCATAGTTTTTTGCAATGTAGTAGGCGTGTTTGGGAAATGACACCTCTGGTTTCCACTTTTGGGTTCTGAAGCGCCGACGGGCATGATCTGGGGTTATCCCCATTCGGTATCTGGCCTTGGTTTGAAAAAGTTTATAGTCATTCATTTGCTGCTTAGGCATTTCAGCTGCCACCTCTGCTAAAGGTCCACTGAGCTGTGACCTCAATTCTACCATGTACTGGTCTTCGGGAATGCTGTACCCAAGACAGGCTCTTTCAAAATTTTCCAAGAAGGCCTCGGTGTCATCACCTGCCTTGTAGGTGGGAAATTTCCTGTGCTGTGGAGCAATAATTGGCGCCGGGTTGTTAGGGTTGGCTGGCACATGCAGCCCAGCTTTTGCCAACTCCAGTTCATGTTTTCTCTGTTTTTCCTTCTCTTCATTCTCTTTTTGTTGTTTTTCCATTTCTTTTTGTTGTTTTTTCCATTTCTTTTTGGTGTTTTTCCATGTCTCGGCGATGGGCCGCCTCTTCTTCTGCTTGTTTCCTTCGGTAGGCCACCTCTTCTTCTTCTAGTTTTCTTTTGTGTGCTGCCTCTTGGGCTGCCTGTTCTCTTTGGAAGGCTGCCAGTTTGATGCTTTCTTCCTTTTCTTTCATCTCCATCTGTCGCCTGTGTTCAGCTTCTTTGAATTGCTCTTCGGCCTCAATTTTTGCCTTAGAAGTCATGATTCCTGTTTTCTTGTGTTGGGGTGCCCTCCGGTGTTTATCTTCTGAACTGCAGGTTCTCTGTTGCCTCCTGAAGTCTGCCTAGCAACAGTGCCTTTAGCTAATTTTCACTGTTAAGTAAACCTGAAAAACCACTTTATTTGCATTCATATAGTGCTGGTAATGACTCTCAATGGGAGTGCTATTGTGTGACAAAAGACCCTTAACAGTCTGGTAATGGCTTCTCGCTTAACATGCAAGCCACAAACTGCCAGAGAGAGCAGAAAAAAAAAATTCTCTTTGGTTCCCTTTTAAAACGAAACTGTTTCTCTCTGCTAAAAAGCCCTTAGCAGAGAAAAGAAAAATATAATATTCCTACTGGCTTCTGGATTCTGTCTAGATCCCACCCGCTGCTACACCATATCATAACCTCAGTCCCAGATTTGGACCTTAGCGTCCAAAATATGGGGGTTAGCATGAAAACCTCCAAGCTTAGTTACCAGCTTGGACCTGGTACTTTCTGCCACCACACAAAAAATTAGAGTGTTTTGGGGCACTCTGGTCCCCCTGAAAAACCTTCCCTGGGGACCCCAAGACCCAAATCCCTTGAGTCTCACAACAAAGGGAAATAATCCTTTTTCCCTTCCCCCCTCCAGGTGCTCCTGGAGAGATACACAGACACAAGCTCTGTGAATCCAAACAGAGTGAATCTCCCTCTCTGTTCCCAATCCTGGAAACAAAAAGTACTTTCCTATTCCCCCAGGGGGAATGCAAAATCAGGCTAGCAAATCCAACACACAGATCTCCCCGATTTCTTCCTCCCACCAATTCCCTGGTGAGTACAGACTCAATTTCCCTGAAGTAAAGAAAAACTCCAACCGGTCTTAAAAGAAAGCTTTATATAAAAAGAAAGAAAAATACATACAAATGGGCTCTCTGTATTAAGATGATACAATACAGGGTCAATTGCTTAAAAGAATATTGAATAAACAGCCTTATTCAAAAGAATACAAATCAAAGCACTCCAGCACTTATATTCATGCAAATACCAAAGAAAAGAAACCATAGAACTTACTATCTGATCTCTTTGTCCTTACACTTAGAAACAGAAGACTAGAAAGTAGAAACTACTTCTCCAAAGCTCAGAGAAAGCAGGCAGACAGACAACAAAGACTCAGACACAACCTTCCCTCCACCCAGAGTTGAAAAAATCCAGTTTCCTGATTGGTCCTCTGGTCAGGTGCTTCAGGTGAAAGAGACATTAACCCTTAGCTATCTGTTTATGACAGCTGTGGCTGGAAAAAGCTAGGCTAATTGGGGGAAGCAGCTGCAGTTGGGGCCACACCCCACTCAGGCCACAGCTGGCCCTATAAAAGAGCTGAGGGCCAGAAGCTAAGACATTTTCTCTTTTGCTTCTTGAGATAGAAGGAGCTGGCTGCCTGGGAGATGAGAAGGGTACCTAGAGTGTAGAAGTGCTGAGGAAGCGCAGAGGAACCTGGGGAGCTCCAGCCTACCGAATCCCCAGGCTGCAGGCCAGGTTAAGGGCCCACAAAAGGGTACTAGAGCTGCAGAGGGGCATCCCAGGAATAGGCAGAAGCAGCTGTTCCAACCCCCCTTGCCGATGATGAGTGGTTTTCAGACCTAGTGAGTGAGGGCTGGATGGAGATGGCAGTAGCCACTGAGGCAAGGTGGGGATAGAGGGTTGGAGTGCCCCTGGGTGGGGGGACCCAGATCATGGGCTACTGCTGGGTACAGAACCCTGATGTAGAGGGGCACGGGGGCCAGTGGCAGGCAAGACACTGACCTGAAGAGGGCGCTCCTTGCTGGAAAGAGTGAATTCCCGGGACGCCCACAGGAGGTGCTGTGCCAATGAGTTGTCACCACGCCACAGTCCCCCAAGGATTTGTACTCAGACTTGTGCTGTTCAACAAACTCATAAATGATTTGAAAAGTGGGGGAAAGAGTGAGGTGGCAAAGTCTGCAAATAATACATAGTTACTGAAGATAGTTAAGTCCAAAGCTGACTGTGAAAAATTACAAAGGGATCTTACACTACTGGGTGACTGGGCAACAAAATAGCCGATGAAAATTCTATGTGGATAAGTAATTGACATTGGAAAAAAATGACCCTCAACTATACGTACAAAATAATGGGGTCTAAATCAGCTGTTAACACTTAAGAAAGAATCTTGGAGTCATCACGAATAGTTCTCTGAAAACAGCTGCTCAGTGTTCAGCAGCAGAAGTTAGGAACCATTAGGAATGAGATACATAATAATATAGAAAATATCAAAATACCACTATATAAATCCATGGTGTACCCACAGCTTGAACGTTGCATGCAGTTCTCATCACCCAATCTTAAAAAAGATTTATTAGAATTGGAAAATGTACAGAGAAGGGCAACAAAAATGATTAGGGGTATGGAACAACTTCCATATGTGGATAGATTAAAAAGACTGGGACTGTTCAGATTAGAAAAGAGAGGACTAAGGAGGGAGCTGATACACGAAATCATGAATGGTGTGGAGAAAGTGAATAAGGAAGTGTTATTTACCCCTTCACATAACACAAGAACCACGGGTCACCCAATGAAATTAATAGGCAACAAATTTAAAAACAAACAAAAGGAAGTACTTCTTCACACAATACTCAGTCAACCTGTGGAACTCTTTGCCAGGAGATGTTGTGAAGGCCAAAAGTATAATTGGTTCAGAAAAGAAATAGATAAGTTCATGGAGGATAGGTCCATCAATGGCTACTAGCCCCAAATGGACAGGGATGGAACTCCATGCTCTAGGTGTCCCTAAGCCTCTGACTTCCAGAAGCTGGGACTAGAGAACAGGAGATGGATCACTGAATAATTGCTCTGTTCTGGTCATTCCCTCTGAAGCATTTGACACTGACCACTGTTGGAAAACAGGATACTGGGCTAGATCTTAATGTATTCTTCTCTTTTACTCTGCACAGGTGGCTTGTCTGGGAATGGAGGTGCATATTTGAAGCAGATTCCTGGCTGCCAGAACAGCTCCTGTGAGCTGCTGGCAGCTGACAAAAGATGGAGCAAGTCCAAAGAACAGAGGAGCTGTCAGTGCAGCTAGGTAATTTGGAACACCTGGGCCCAAGATTCTATCTTCTCTTCTTGATACACATGCATAACTCTAATTGATCTTAACTCACATATCAAGGAAAGCAGAGAGTCCACTGAATGATTTTTAAAATAGATGCTAACCATCTGGATTTTACTCCAGTTTTATTATGGCTGGTAGAAATAGAATGAACTGGCAACATAGCAACAGTAAATTAAGAAACTGTTACATGTTCGTCACATCATTTCTCATGTTAGTTTCCCTGTAAAGCAGTCTGCAGAAATAAATTGCTAGATTTTCAAAACAGCAGTGATTCCATTAATTATCATTATTATAATGAGACCCAAAGAAACAAGAGAGCTAAAGAAGGCAACCGTTTCCAATCCTTACCTTTCATAAACACTGAAGTCATTATTTATTTCCCAGTGCTAACACAATTTTCTTTTCAATATTTGAAATGTACCTGGAGTCATTTTCACATCTCATTTGACGGATTTTAATCATGAATTGCTTTAATGCATTATTAGTTGCTTTTTATTTGTATATCTTCATGTGCTTCCGATAAGACAGCTTTCCACTGTGCACTGTAGCTCTTCCTAATGTAGGGAGGTTAGGACTTGACACTCACTAAATTGCTACCATCATGACCCTTCCTGTTTCAACAGTATCAGTCTGAAACAGAACAAATTATCAATCTCCATTTTACTTTCCTCTGAATAACTAGCTGTCTCAGTACAGAGACCATAATCTCATTGTGGGATTCAGAAATCTGCTATCCTGATACACGCTGTTCCTTTCGTTTGGGGATTCCTTATTAGGTGTGTAGAATCAGTGACATTTACTGAATTACATTATAAAGCTTATCAGCATGGAAGCAAACTTCTTCAGTTCAACCACTTCACAGGGCTGTAGTAAAGGACTCTCTTTTAACTTAACCTCCAGTCACTGATGAAAATTAGATTTAAAAGAAAACAAAATCATTTGGTCGCCCTCAAACATGCATTCTTTAATCTAAATAATTTATTGAAACCTAGGTTTCTTTTTACAATTGCTGCTCTGAGTCTATTATTCTAAACAACAAATGATATTTTTGAGTAATGTTTTACATAACAGTATATTGCTACTAGTACTGGTCATCTTTCTTCAGGAAGTATGTATTATATATAAATCAAAGAAGAATACATATTTTAAAGAGTTAGAAACCTTATATCATATCATGCTACCTAAAAGAAATGAAGAACTTCTGTTCATTTATATTTTTCAGTGGATAATTTATAGGCTGTTTATTTAATATTTTGAAATTATTTCCTTAATCTTATGCTACTTGCAATTCACTTTAAAAAAAGACTGTAATGTTCCCTTTCTGTCCTAAATTGTTGTATGGTGGTGACATAGGCTGTTACTGGTATAACCCTTCTGATGGGTGGTTAACGACATCAGTGAGGGCTGGGTTCAATACATCTAGAGGTCCTCTTTATAAATAAAGGAACTAGCTTGAGTCCACAGCCAGAACTTGGAAAAACTATACACAGTCTCTCTGGGCACCCTTAACAGGCAGAACTTTCCACTTGTGAGCACTCTGGGACTGTGTACAAACAAGAGAATCTTTATTGGGGAAAGGGAACACTCTCATAAACTTGGGAAAGCGCAGCAACAGAATGTAATGAAAATAAAGTGCAAAACACCACTCTTTCCAATAACTTTGGCAGTAGTCCATTTAACTTCCTTCTCACCAATTGGTGAGAATGTCCCTTAACTGCACTACCTCATGCATCCACCAAATCCCACTCACAGTTTGGATCAGCAAGTAGCAGTAGTCCAAGCAGTCTATCTCCAGTCTCAAGGGAACTGCTTTCCTAGTCCTGCCTGGAGGTGCCACCAACTAACACAGCTTAATGATTCAGCTTTATTAAGGTGCTGGGTAAATGGGACCTCATCAGTGTCTACTCAGCTCAACTGCTGCCCTCTGCTTCATCTCTCACAATGAAGTCCTCAGGGGAGAGGAGTCAAAAGCACTCAGGACTCTGAGCAGAGGCCTAATAGCTTAAAAATGTGTTTTACCACCAGGTAAGAGTTCCATCCCCACCCTGAGTTTCTCTGGGAGGCCACCAACCCCCTCCCCCATTATGTTTTGTTAGAGTGACCTCCAAGTTTTAGTAGAGGAATTGTGGGTAGGCAGCAGTCAGGGACCATGGGTCTCAAACCCCAGTCTGCACAGTGACCTGCCACCCAATAACCTGTTCATTACTAGAACTAGAAGCTCAACTCTGACAGAGGACTCTAGTCCTAGCATTTGATTGACAGAACACTGGGAATTCTGACTGGTTCCCTGCTTCTGTTTAAGCCAAGGCTAGGAACAGGAAGTTGTCCATGCACCTGGGTCTCACCAGATTAGGACTGTTTCCCTTAAACTACCTGCTTCTACTGCCTGACTCTTATCTCTTAGTTACCTGACTCTGCCTGCCTCTTCACATTTGACTCCAGTTTGTCATTGGTCTATCTCGGACTCCCATCTCCAGGATCCAGAGGGCTGTTAGAAGGCAGTAAGTTGCAATCTACAACCCAGTGACCTATTAACAATTGTCAGAATTAGAAGCTCAGCTCTGACAAAGGATTTCAGTCCTGGCATATGATTGGTGAGACACTGGGGGTCCTGACTGGTTCCCTGCTTCTAAGCTCCTAAGCCTAGCACAGGATCAGGAAGTTATCCATGCAGCTGGGTTCCTCTGGCTTTGGACTGCTTCCCTTCCACTACCTGCTCCTGATTTGACTCTGATCTCCTGGTAACCTGACCATGCCTGTGTCCTGACTCTTGATCTGCCCTCAGGCCTGTCACAGACTCTGATCTCCTGGTATCTGATCCAGCCTGATTCCTGATCTGACTACAAGGTCAGACCACCCATGTCCTGGTTGTAATAGCAGTCTAAGAAAATGAAGCTCCCTGTAACAGCACTTTTGCCTTTTCACCAAGAAGGGGAGTAGCTAGTTCTTTCCCCTCCTGAGATTCTGGCCTGAGGGCTTACATCAATGTTATTATTTAACATATATTCAGTCTCCATTTTGCAATGGTCGAGGGCCACAGGGAATACATGGTTCATGAGATTCTGGACTCTAAACATAATTGTGGCAAACTCTGGTATTTTGTTGACTGGGAGAGGCATGGTCTTCAGGAGTGCACTTGAGAGCTGTTGGAAAATGTATTGACCACATGAGGCGCAGGGTAATGGTGAATATGGTCCCTGTCTTGAGAATTCTGTCACTGTGAATGAAGAGGTGGGTCTCAACACAGAGGAGGCAGCAGGAAAAGCAGGACAACAGTGACAGTGAGGAGATCAACTGAGAAGCTGGAGAGGGGGATACAAGGATGAGGAATGGGGTGAAGCTATAGGCATGAAAGAGGCATGGAAGCCTGGAAACTGTGAGGCTAGGCAGAATGGTTTGGTGACAGAGGCAGATACTGATATCCAGTTGAAAAGTTCTAAAGTGTTTAGGGCTCCTCATGTGAGGAAGCAGAGGTGCTGAAAGCTTTCTACCTCTGGTCTCAGCAGATCAGTCATGCCAGTTGTAGAGGGTTTCTGGAAAAGTTGAGGAGGCAGGGCTCTTTTAGAGAACATCCTCTGATGTTGCTCTGTCTATGTAGAGGGGAAGCTGGGTCCAGGTTGTTCCCAGAGCAGGTGCTCTCTGGTCAAGCTACTGGAATGGGTCTGTGCTCTCCCTCTTTTGATATTAGCTGCAGGAGGGGAGTGCATTGAGCTCACGGTCAGCACTGAGAACCTTGAGATGCCTAAAGGAGTATGCTTTTCAGAATGCACTGAGCACTAATCCTCTGAAAATTAGGTCCCTTTAAGTCTCTCAAACTGGGCACCCCAAAATTAAGGCAATAAAATCACTAATCACTTTTGAAAATTTTGACCATATCTCTATGTGTTTATCTCCACAAGTAGCTCTCGGGAAAGGTAATTTTCATGCAAGTAGATAAACACATCATTTCTGTCACATAGGAAAAAAACCTACATGTCATTTTGATGCATTATGTTGCAAAAGGGCCAACTTTGAAAAATAGCAACGGTACAGAATAAAAACACAGTTAATCAGAATCAACAGTAAGTGGAAAAAAATAAATGTGATGCAAATAAATCTGAACAGGCTTGACTGTACTTGCATGTTGATCATGGTTTTTCCTTAAGTTCTAACGTTTAAATGTTGAGCTTCCCATTTCCATAGTGATGCTTTTTATGGTACTTGTAGAAAGCAAAAAGACTAATATTTTCTTTCAATAAAACAAATTCCCTGGGAAATAAGAGCAGATGGAGGAAAATAGAAACATCTTGAAACTCCTCTTATAATTAAGCGATGAGTGAACTTTATGAGTATTAGGGGTTCAATTTGGGAAGGCACCTAAAAGCCTTGATTCTCATCTGTGCCTTATTCAAGCTATTCAGGATCTTAGGATACAGATTAACCCAATTGACTCCCTGTTCTTACCACTATTCCCACAAACCGTGGCTTGCTTATCAGATCTGACCTGCTCCAGCGCCATATTAGCTCTATTCCCACCACCCATAGATATGTGTTGCCAAATAATCTTCCCTTCCCATGATTTCCTGCCTCAATGGTCATGTGAAAGAACCAGCAGCGGGGAGGTGGACTGAGTGAGGGGTTAATGCAAAAGATTCCTTACCGCAGGGTTAATTAGAATATTTATCACATGGCCTGTTTCTTTTCTCAGTTGGACCTGTAGTAGATTAGATGATAGTCATGGCCATATGCAGTTTCTTCTTGTTCTCTCTCATTTCCCTGTCCATATCTCCGTCTTCCTTCAAAGCAAGTAGACTGCTCAAATATAAGTTGAGAGGAAGTTGATGTGCAGCTATAAGGTAATCTCTTTTGAATGGAGCATTTGGTCTCCCTGATGCATTCTTTTAAATCCATATTGTCAATTTTCACTGATCTAGAGGTACATTTTCAGGACCTGATTCATACAGTATTACTCTGGCTTTCCACTCGGGCAATGCTACTGGGGGCCATGAATTTACATGGGTTGAAAACTAGAGTAATTCAGTAGTGAGCCAGGCCCACTCTAATAAATCAGCCTACATATCTAAATAACCAGGTAATCTTATTATTCCAGCTCTACACCCATATCCAGCAATGAACACTGCATCGAGACCCATTGAATTCAGTAGGACTCCACCACAAGTGCAGGGATCTGCCCGTGCAGACCTCATTGCAGAACTGGAGCCCTGTTTATTTAGACTCATAGTTTTTAATGTCAGAATGGACCATTCTTGATCAACAAGTCTGACCTCCTGCACATTGCAGGCTTTAGAACCTCACCCACCCACTCCTGTAATAGACTCCTAATCTCTGGCTGAGTTACTGAAGTCCTCAAATCATGGTTTAAAGACTTCAAGTTACAGAGAATTCACCATTTACACTACTTAAACCTGCACGTGACCCATACCTCATGCTGCAGCGGAAAGTGAAAAATCACCAGGGTCTCTGCCAATCTGATCCAGGGGAAAATTCCTTCCCAACCTCAAATATGGCAATTAGTTAGACCCTGAGCATGTGGGCAAGACCTACCATCCAGACTTCTGGCTCACTGACACACCACAATGTTTATTGCTTTTATTCTTTGCAACAGGTCTTCAATTAGATTGTAAGTTTCTAGGGGCAGGAACTTTTTATTTGTATTGCCAACAAACTAGCATATGTTAAACCCTGTATAAATGAATAACAGTAATAAGGAACTGGAGAGGAGCAGTGAATACATAATTTAATTGGAAAGGATTCATCCTGGTGTTGGAATGTCTGGCTTTTGTGAAGTATCACGGGGTAGCCATGTTAGTCTGTATCCACAAAAACAACAAGGAGTCCGGTGGCACCTTAAAGACTAACAGATTTATTTGGGCATAAGCTTTCGTAGGTAAAAAACCCACTTCTTCAGATGCATCTAGCAGGGTGATGAAGCACTGGTATGGGTTACCTAGGGAGGTGGTGGAGTCTCCATCCTTAGAAGTTTTTAAGATCTGGCTTGACAAAGCATCTGAAGAAGTGGGTTTTTTACCCATGAAAGCTTATGTCCAAATAAATCTGTTAGTCATTAAGGTGCCACCAGACTCCTTGTTGTTTTTGTGGCTGTTGTGGACATTGTGACTTTGAGTGTAACATGCACACATACAGTTGTTGCCTGTAGCTATAAAAGCAGTTATTTTGCATTGCCAAGTAAAGGAAACAGAATGCCTCAGAGAGCCTTCATATTTTCAGTCTAGCTGAGTGATTGTGTAAGCCAATCTAATAGGAAAATCATCAGGCTGCAGATGTGTGTTTTTACTTTTTAACAATAAAAGTAACAGCAGAATCAGCCTTGTTAGTGGGTAGCATAATGACCACAGTCTTTTTCTGTCTTTAGCCTACTCCATAAATACGTACTTACAACTTGGAATCTGCTGGCTATTTCAATTCTATTATAAAACTTCAGATGTAGGGCATGGCTATACTTGCAGATGTAGAGCGTTTTGAGTTAAACCAGCCTTCGTAGCGTGCAGTAGGAAAAGCACTGCAGTTTGTCCACACTGACAGCTGCCAGCACACTGGAGTGGCAACATTAGCAGCTCTTGCAACGGCCACAGAGAGCAGTGCAATGTGGTAGCTATCCCAGCATGCAAGTTGCTGCAACATGCTTTTCACATGGGGGTGGGGTGGGGTGGAGTGTGACAAGGAGTGTGTTGTGTGTATGTGGGGGGGAGAGAGAGTGGATTTTTGGGGGCTGAGAGCATGTCAGCTTGCTGTCTTGTAAGTTTAGACAGCAGCAGACCTCCCCCCTCTCACACACAGCAATCCACAGTAATGGTTGCTTTGTCTTGGAGCAGATGAGCATGCCAGTTGTCAAAAGGAGCTTTCAAAGGGCATATCCAAAACAATGACAAGAGTGGCCACTTGACTTACAGCATATTTCTGGATGCTGATCAGAGTGCAGTAATGCAACACTTCATTCACACTGACACTGGGGCGCTCCAGAGGGGGTCCATCAAATGTTATTAGTCTCGCTGAGGTGGAGTACTAGGAGCGCTCTAGCAGTGGAGTCAGAGCCCTCTAAATGCCTTGCAAGTGTGGACAGGTAGTGAGCTAGTGCGCCTGGGGCTCCTTTAATGCACTGTAACTTGCAAGTGTAGCGAAGCCCTTAGTAAAAAGGAAAAAAACCAAGACCACCACCAAATTGAAATTGTGTATTATGTAGGGGGCCTCTGGAAACCTGTAGGGTCAAAAAAAATTTCCCCCGATAGATGCTGGATTGATAGCCCTGGAAACTGAAGTCTTCTGTTCATCTGCAGAAGCACAAAAGCATTGGCCAGCACTTCTCAAAGTTGGGCCGCCGCTTGTTCAGGGAAAGACCCTGGTGGGTCGGGTCAGTTTGTTTACCTGCCGTGTCCGCAAGTTCGGCCCATCATGGCTCCCACTGGCAGCAGATCGCCGCTCCAGGCCAATGGGGGATGCGGGAAGCAGCGTGGGCTGAGGGATGTGCTGGCTGCCCTTCCTGAAGCCCCTATTTTCCTGAAGCGGCCAGTACTCTCTCTCATGAGCATGCCTCAGCCCTGCCTTGGAAGGACCACTCTGAGATGAGGGTGCAGTTTCAGCCCTTGGTCTCTCTGCTGAGACTGTCAACTAGATTGTTAATTAGCACCAACTATGGTGCTAGGTTTTGTGATATGGATATGTCAGTGGCCCCTATTTTAGGAGACCAAGGAAGGGCTAGATTTGGAAGATTTTTTTTTTGGAGGCAGGTGAATTTGGATGGAATATGAGCTAATAAATAATCCTGATTGGGGCCTGGAGGTGTTACCGTAATACAAATGATACCAATTTATCATTTTGCAGCAGAATCATTTGAAACTCATGCTTTCAATGTAGAATTAGGCAAAACTCAGTTGTGATCTAGTTTGGGATTTGCTCACACGTAAAATTCTAAGCAAAATTGGTCTGGATGGGGCAGGGACAGTTTGAAGCAATAGTGATTAAAACCAAAGAAAACTTTGTAACCAGTGTTTGTTGCAACCTTGAAAAGTGAAAATTATGCAAGAAGCTCTATCTATAACATGACCAGGCAACACATAAAAAGAACTTTTATCGTGAGAACAACTTGTGTGGATATTTTATGGAAGAGAGTTGCACCAGCCATGTGAAAATTGTACTAAAACATGGTCTTCAATATGAATGAGAGAAAGTTAGTAGTCTGGCAATTTCATTTTTGAGTTCCTTCAGAACTTTTGGGGATAAGAGCTACCAAGTTCTTATTTTAGTGAGATGAATTTCTCATGAGATGGCATGCTGATTACTTTGGCTGTTCAGCAGACCCTCTGTCTAAAACAACTTCAGAGTAAGATAGCGCTGCTCAGATGGCAAATAGTCTCTGTCCAGATGGATAAAGCCAAATGGTAATATTCACATCATAATCATAAGAATTTAACTCTACCTTGCATATGCCAAGAGTTGATTTAAAAATGAAAAGAAAGTACAAGTGAAGGAGCAGATCATCCTCTAGAGCACTCCAACCTAAATGATGAGCAAAATTAAGACACAATTTCCTGTTATATTTTCATTTTTCTTTCTGCTCCAGACTGTTCTTGCTGTGGCTGGCCTACTAGTTAACGAGATGTTTTTGCTCACATTGGATCTAAAACCCACAGAGAAAGCAAAGGGATGGGGTGGAGCACTGTACTTCCCAAAAGGTGGCAGAGACAGAGAATAGATTTTGCACATTGTGACATCTCTGAAGCCTAAGCAGGCAATGTGCTATTTAATCATTGTAAGAGGCAGAGCTGCACTCTGCATAGACTCCCTGGAGAAGTTAAATTAGAAAGCTCAGTTGTGCCACCTTTATGTTAAGCAGTATGTATTCACAAGTGTAGTCCCAGAGGGCTACTCATGCAAGTGAGAACTGCTCAATATGATTGTGGATGTCAGAAGTGAGCCTTCAATAAGGCCAGTCTAGGAGAGGCAACTTGTTTCCCATTCCTGGGAGATAACATAATATGCCATAAACGCTCTTTTCTGCTCACTTCTCATCGTAAATCCACATCTCTCAATGATGTGTGGGTCCTTCTCCTTCTACCTCGTTTTCCTCTCACACTTTCTCCCTTTTCTATTTCAATTTTCTCTTCTTTAATCCTCTCTTGTTCTTCCCTTCCTGTTCTTTTCATGTCTTACAGATGAAAAAGTGACGATTGGGCACTGTGTGGACTCTGACACAATGAACTACTAAATTCAATTTAAAAATAAGAAATTGTCTCTTCTTTGCCCAAATCCCATATAATGAAAATCATTTTAGGCAGCTCTTGGGGGGAAATAGCTCAGTGGTTTGAGCATTGGCCTGCTAAACCCAGAGTTGTGAGTTCAATAACTGAAGGGGGGGGCCACCAAGGAATGTGCAGCAAAAATTTGTACTTAGTCCTGTTAGTAAAGGCAGGGAGCTAGACTCCATGATCTTTCAGCATCCCTTCCAGTTCTATGAGATAGGTATATCTCCATATATTCATTTTGTTTCCCATTAAAGTTTTCTACCCATTCTTTTTGCTTATATAGGGTGAAGTCTCTTTGTACAGTTTCTCCAATTAACTCCTTCTGCAAATGTTTATACTCTTGTATGTTTGTTTTTCAAAAGGCCTTTTTACCATTTAAAGTGGGGATTTGGGGTCAGGATTGAATGATGCACAGACAAATCAGGAGATGGTTTGCAGAGCTGTTGAAAAGTTCTCCCTTGCACTACCCTGATGCTTGAGTGATTTCTATTGCTGTGCTGTGTTACAGCAGCCTGTGGGCTGCTCTCAGTTGCATTGGCCTGTAAGACCTCCATGGTACCACACAACCATGTCATGAATCAGAGTAATGATCATGGCACCCACTTCCCTCAATGTGTCAATAGCCAGAAGATGAGCCTCTATATTGGCTTTAAACAACTGCAGGATCACCCTTATGCTGGAGTGAGACTTTCTGAGACACACAGGACTGGTAGCAGAAAAAGGGCATACATTACACTCCAAGGTCCAGCTCATGGTTAACCACCTATCCAACACTCTGCTGTTTTGTTCAATGTAGGAGAGAAGAGCAGAGAGGTGACAATAGTGGTAGGTGAGAAAATTACAGGAAGAAGAAAGATGAAGGATACGTAAAAGAGAAATATCAGAGAGGAACAGGCAACCAGAAAGCAGAGGATTAAAATGAAAAGAAAGAATTGTTTAAAAAGATGGAGAGGCCAGTGGAACTGAGATACTTTCTCTTTCTGTTCTTGGTTTCTGAAAACAGCTTTATTGAGGATGAAAGATCTTTTGTATGTTCATGCCCTTTCTTAGCAGTCTCACTAAATCCTAAGTATAGCAATGGCCTTCCATAGTGACTACCAGGGTTTCAATCTAGGACTTTTATTATCAAAGCACGGAGCTTTAACATGTGAGCAAAGGAGAAACTTAATTAGCTGTTAAGTGGTTTAGGCTGTGACCCTTTAGTAGAGCATCCATGAGCGAGGAATAAGACACACTTTGCCAGTGTGCTACCCTATGATGGAAGTATTATTTCAGTATGCTGTTGTGGCACATGTTGAATATAAAGGAGATGGGGGCACTTATTGTTCTTTAGATTTTTTTCCCTACTTACATCTTGAGAAACTTCTGATTTTATTTTGTAGTCATGGAATATTTAGATGTCTTCCAAAATAATATGGTACTTTGCAGAGCAATTTATTAAAAATACTTTTATAATAGACAGGTAGCAATATCCCAGTATTGGCAATAATACAATAACAATCCAGACAATAATTACATTCTGTCTAATTTACAATGGTATATTAGACGGTGACAGTGATCATTAAGAAACAAAGTTCATGTGCTGCTGAATACAAAATGAAAATTTAGTTGCTAATCTCAGCACCTGTTAGTCTCAAATCTTCTGAACAGTAAGCTGAAAACATCTACTTCAGTCATTATGATATTTACCAAAGGATGAAATGTTCCTGAACAATTTCTCTAATGTATTCACTACAAAAAGGCTTTACTTCAACATCAGCCATACCTGTCATTTGGTTCAATGCTTGGAACATTCCATTCCATCTGTATGTAGGGCCTTGATACAAGGGACTTTACTTTAAATTCCATTGAGTTTGATGGGTCTTAAATACAAGTTTAAGTGATGTCCTGAATAGGGATGCTTTTCTGAATCAGGGCCTGAATGCCTGTATATTTCTCATGTCCTATAAAGTCAGTAGATAGTAACATTTTAATTTTTGTTACAGCTTACTTTAGGAGCATAAATTTTAAAAATCAACTTTGATAGGAAAAAAGTTAATATATTCAAAATAGGACTTATTGGACTGCACTTGATCCCCTATGGGGTGCCGTGGCTCCAAGCTTCAGCAGGTTTCTGTGGTAACCTGATAGCGCGGCATGATGCACGTGTGCATGCATGGGTCACATCAGAACAATGAGCCAGCTGGTTACGGCAGGATGGGATATTAGATAAATAATAAGCTGGATATCCTTATTTAGCATGGCTATTGGGAACACTCCGTACATATTGAAAACTGAATCCAAACTTTGACCTCCATCTATGTGCCAACTCTATTATGAGATTTATTTTTTTAAATTCAGATTCTGATAATATTCATCAAGTTGCACCTCTCAAAATGTGGAACTTTAATCCCTCTGCGGAAATCAAAGACAAATTTCTTCATAGGCAATGTACTTTTTTGGCATGGCTCTGATTTCAGTTAAAACAATCAAGCTAATCTTTGATCTGAATGAGCTCTCTCCTGCCATCTAGTGATGAACTATGGGGAAAGACCTCAGGAGCAGACTGTATTTGAATAAAGCGACAAAGAGTCATGTGGCACCTTATAGACTAAGAGAAGTATTGGAGCATAATATTATGCTCCAGTACTTCTGTTAGTCTATAAGGTGCCACAGGACTCGTTGTCACTTTTTACAGATCCAGACTAACACGGCTACCCCTCTGTATTTGAATAGACTCACCTATTTTGCTTAGGTGATCAGAAGCCAGTCTTGGATACAAGGGTAATGAAATGTTGTTATCCTTATTGTATGACTAAAAGGCAGCAGAATTAACATATCCTAATTGAGTGAGGGTCACCCTAACTGTAATCTTAGTGGCTAAGCGAGGGGAGTAGGAGATGTGGACTAGGGAGCTGGACTAGATGATCTCCTGAGGTCTCTTTTGACCCTAATTGTCTATGATAGTGATGTCCAATCCAACTGAAAGTCAGAGGGGGTGGGAATATGTATTCTTACTTGCTAGGATAGATGATGTTTAAAGAGTTTAGATATCCTTTGATCTTCTTCCTCTCAGTTGAGAGTCCTTATTTCTGCTCAGTGATCACAAGAGCTGAACTCACTGAGAAGCTGGTCTTGGGAGTTGAACATTAGACATCATATGATGATAGTGTTGTGGTGAAAGGGAACACAGAAAAGGGAGCAGTAGTGAGGATCCCCACTTTCCAGTGAAATCCCTGTGAACTTGGATATGTGATAGAACCTCAGAACACGGCATTGCAGCTCAAGGCAGAAGCAGAAACAGTGGCAAGCCATGGTGAGCAGTGGCAGCAGCGGTGGAGACATTGCTCAGCTGCACCCCCTTCAAGGGGTCAGAGGTAAACCACTTGAATGCACCCCCAGATTCTGGGACTTTACTGAACTCGGACAATCAACCATGAGTGGTGTGCAGCAGAGGGAAAAGGGGAGTGGCATGTGTGATAGACAGAGCCGGTGCAACCACTAGGTGAACTAGGTGGCCGCCTAGGGTGCCTAGTGGTTGAGAGCACCTAAAAGCTTGCTCAGGCGAGGAGGTGGAGTGGAAGTGAGCTGGGGGGGGCGGGGGGTGCTGGGAGGGCCACCCACAGTAACGGGGGGGTAAACAGGGGAACCGCTCCCCACCTCAGATCACCTCCACTCTGCCTCCTCTGCTGAGCACACAACCCCCACTCTAATTCTCCTCCAATCGGCGCCGCAAGCCTGGGAGGGGAGGAGAATTAGAGCGGCGCCGGTGTGCTCAGTGGAACAGAGGAAAGCTGGGGCAGGCTCCCTGGGTGGGGTTAACTTCAGCAGGCGGGGTTGGCTTCCATGGGAAGGGTTAGCTGCCATGGAGGGAGGGAGGGCTCCCTGGCTGCAGGGTGGGGCTCCCCAGGTGGGGAGGGTGGCGGGCTGGGCTAGCTGCCGCGGCGGGCGAGGTTGGCTGCTGCGGGGGGGGGGTAGTGGTGATGGTGGACAGGGTTAGCTAGGTCGGGGGGGTTGGCGCACGGTGGAATTTTCACCTTGGGCGCGAAACTTCCTTGCACTGGCCATGTTGATAGACTCAGGCCAGTTGGGAACAGCAGAGTATTAGAAGGGAGATATACTGGCCATTGGATAAGCACTTTTCTGTTCCCTGACTGACCAGAGCAGGGGCTGCTCCAGGCTAATGAGAACACCTGACTCCAATTAACCTGCTAAGAGTCAGGGGAGGCTGTTAAGCACCTGACTCTAATTAAGGCCCCTCTGATGCTGTAAAAGGGCTCACTCCAGTCAGACCAAAGAGAACCAGGGAGCCAGAGGAGAGGAAGTGCATGCGAGGAACTGGGAGCAAGAGGCGTGCAAGAAGCTGAGAGTGAGTAGGTGTACTGCTGGAGAACTGAGAAGTTCAAGCATTATCAGACATCAGGAGGAAAGTCTGGTGGTGAGAACAAAGAAGGTGTTGGGAGGAGGCCATGGGGAAGTAGCCATCGCACAGCTGTTCCAGGAGGCACTCTAGACAGCTGCAGTCCACAGGGCCCTGGGCTGGAACCTGGAGTAGAGGGCCTGGGTTCCCCCTAAACCTCCCAACTCCTGATCAAACACAGGAGGAATTGACCTGGATTGTGGGTTCTACCAGAGGGGAAGGTCTCTGTGCTGTTCCCTGACCCACATGGTGAAACTCTGATGTGAAAAAATCTGCCAATAAGCAGGGGACCCACCAAGATGGAGGTGGAACTTTGTCACACATGTTAAAGGGAGATGGATTTTCACATTGCAAAGGACGCTACCCAAGATACGGTGGGGTTGTACTCTGCAAAGTACAATATTACTTATTATTTCCATACTTTTGAATCATTGTTGCAGTGTTTTCCCAGGTAATGCAGAGTTCCCTCTGCCTTTTAATAAAAGTTTTCTTTTGTCATACACAGACTCAGTGCTTTCAAGTGGGGAAGCATTCAGTCTTAGAGGCACCCGGGGGAGGTGTTCAGTTTTCCCAGATTTCTGGATGAGGGCTCAAACTAGTTCTGTTTTATAATGTTAAAAGGAATGACCTTCATACTGAATCCCATCCGTGTTGCTGCCAACACCACTGGGAAGCAGGGTTATACATCTAACAAGCCACAAAACAGGGAAAATGATTTATTTACAAAAGGACCTTATTTTGCCACTTCGTTGCTGCTAATTCACTGAAGAAAGTACAGCATGGCTTTTTTCCTGGTTCTCAGTGGTCACAATTCCTGGATGACTATTTTATACCCTATTCCTAACAACGTCTAATAAGCCTTCAGACAAGTGGTGTGCTTTGAATAATTTCCAAAAATAAGCATTAGTAGTTATAATATATATTGGGTTGGGAAAATGTATTTTTTTCACACCAGCTTAATTTTTCCACTCATGTTGTTTGCTTTGTATGTATTTCTATAGGCAAAGGTTTGTTATCTTAGCAAAGGGTGTAAAAGGAACATACTACATATTTCTAAATAAAAGTTCAAAGCTAGTATTTTCAAAATATCCATGTGAAAACACACATTAAAGACCTTATCCAAAGGCCATTGATGCCCCTTTGATTTTGGCCCAGGCTCTCTACCTTTCTTGTTTCACTTGATGGAATTATTTTATTCTAAAATGGCAAATGGGTTTCACATGCTGTTTATTATTTTCATAGTGTCATAAATGTACAGAGCAGGTAAGCGCAAACCGATGTGTGTAAGACATCTGCATGGTTAGAGGAGATTTATTGTTGGTTGCCATTGCTGAAATGACTTTGCTTTATTAAGAGCCTTATTCCTGCATGATTTTGCACACTAAATTGGAGCATAGAGCGTGGGGTGAATAGGGAATGCAGGAGTGGGCAGCAGGCGAGCAGTGCATAAAAATTTGTATCCCTGCTGAGGTGTGAGGGTGGGGAGGGAAATTATATTTTTGCGTATTTCTTGAAGAATGAAACAATTTACAGTTTTATTCTGCAGCCAACACAAACCCAAATTTTACCTCCAAAAAAGCCATTTCTGAGAAGATGGAAGAGAAATTCAGATATATTCTAATTATATTTTTAACAGGGACTTTTGTTAAAAAAAATTGCTGCCTACGTGGGAGAGAAACACTTTAGGAAGACTGGAAAAAATGTTTTGATGACCAGTAAACTTTTCTAAGCACTGGTCCTGAAGAGGAAAATATCTGAAGAATGAAACTCACTGGTGCTACTTAACTATAACCATCCATCTGTCCCACTTATTTACTAGATCTACTCACAAAGGTGGATTGTTTTCTACTTGAGAGTGGGAGGGGGGAAAGGAGGAGGCAGTTTTCACGGCTGCCTACAATAGGAGAAGGCATGCACATTGTAGCCTGTGCTTTTGGGATATCACCATGGCCTGAACCCAGCCAGCCACCTCCCAAGGCTCATTTGAAAAGAAGAAATGCACATAAGCAGGAAAACCTCACTTTGAAAAAGTTATCCATATTTTTAAAACCTCAAAAAAATCTCACTATCAGTTCAAATTTGGAAATTCATTCCCATGTCCCTCTTTGCTACATTATGCTATGAGCCCTAGAAAAGTGAAACTCATACCTATTATTCTACAAATACATTAAAAGCAAGAGAAGGACCAAGGACATGGTAGGCCCTTTACTCAATGGGCGGGATGGGAGACAACAACAGAAAATGTGGAAATGGCAGACCTGCTAAATGACTTTTTTGCTTCAATTTTCATCAGAAACGTTAGTCGCGATTGGACGTCTAACATAGCGAACACCAGTGAAAATGCATTAGATTTGAGGCTAAAATAGGGAAAGAACATGTTAAAAATTACATAGACAAGTTAGATATCTTCAAATTGGCAGGGCCTGATGAAATGCATCCTAGAATACTCAAGCAGCTGTCTGAAGAGATATCTGAGCCATTAGTGATTATCTTTGAAAACTCATGGAAGACAGAACGGATTCCGAAGGCCTGGAAGAGAGCAAATATAGTACCAATCTCTAAAAAGGGGAGTAAGGACAAGCTGGGGAATCACAGATCAGTCATCTTAACTTCAGTACTCGGAAAGATAATGGAGTAAATAATCAAGCAATCAGTTTCCAAATACCTATGAGAGGATAAGGTGATAAGTAACAGTCAACATGGATTTGTCAAGAATAAGTCATGTCAAACCAACCTAATAGCTTTCTTTGACAGGGTAACAAGCCTCGTGGATGGAGGAAGAGGTATATGTGGAATATCTTGACTTTAGCAAGGCTTTTGATACTGTCTTGCATGACTTTCTCGTAAACAAACTGGGGAAATAAAGCCTAGATGAAGCTACTATAAGATGGTTGCATAACTGTGAGTAATTATCAGTGGTTCACAGTCAAGCTGGAAGGGCATATCATGTGGGGTTCCGCAGGGATCAGTCCTGGGTCCAGTTCTGTTCAAGATCTTCATAAATGATTTAGATAATGACACAGACAGTACACTTATAAGTTTGTGGATGATACCAAATTGGGAGGATTTGCAAGCATCTGAACAAACTGGAGAAATGGCCTGAAGTAAATATGATGAAATTCAATATGGACAAATGTGAAGTACTCTACTTAGGAAGGAACAATCAGGTGCACCCATACAAAATGGGAAATGACTGCCTAGGAAGGAGTACTGCAGAAAGGGATTTGGGGGGTCATAGTGGATCACAAGATAAATATGAGTCAGTGTAATACTGTTGCAAAAAAAGCAAACATCATTCTGGGATGTATCTGCAGGAATCTTATAAGCAAGACACGAGAAGTAGTTCTTCCACTTTGCTCTGATAAGGCCTCAGCTGGAGTACTGTGTTTAGTTCTGGGCACCACATTTCAGGAAAGATGTGGACAAATTGGAGAAATTTCAGAGAAGAGCAACAAAAATTATTCAAGGTCTAGAAAACAGGACATATGAGAAAAGATTAAACTCAATTTTTTTCAGATTGGAGAAGAGAAGACTGAGGGGATATAACAGTTTTCAAATAAATAAAATATTGTTACAAGGAGGAGGGTGAAAAATTGTTCTCCTTAACCTCTGAGGATAGGAGAAGAAGCAATAAGCTTAAATTGCAGTAAGGGTGGTTTATGTTGGACATTAGGAAAAACTTCCTAACTGTCCAGGTAGTTAAGCATTGGAACAAATTCCCTAGGGATGTTGTGGAATCTCTGTAATTGGAGGTTTTTAAAAACAAGTTAGAAAAAATACCTGTCAGGAATGGTTTAGTTATTACTTAGTCCTGTCTTGAGAGCAGAGGACTGGTATAGATGACCTGTTGAAGTCCCTTCCAGTCCTACACTTCTATGACTATTGAATATTAGAGCCAAGTTAAACACTGCCATCCAGGACGGAGGATTTTTCTTCTTTGTGATTTTTGTTTGACACTAAGGACATTGGCATTACATTAAAAATGGGGCTTATTGTGCTCTGGATGTGTTTGGCCTACATGTGCACTGGATTCTTTTATTTGTGTATGTACTTTGCAAGCAAGAGTTATGGAAAGACACTTCCCATTTATTAGCCCTGTCTAGCCTATTCTGAAGTTGCTCTGTTCATCGTGTGTGGTGCATAGTCAACCACACTGCTCAATATTAATTTCTGCCATCAATCACATTTTCTTTTCTGCAGTTGAAGGAACATCTTGTCACTTCTTGTACAGCATAATGCACCAATTATATTTGATTTATAATGTTGTGTATCACATTCAGTTAAATTTAATATTCAAGATATAATTTTACTGTTCAAAAAGTTAATATAAATGGATACAACTTCATTGATAAATAGGAGGTTAAGCAGAACAGTGAATCTCTACAGCAGTAGCTGTATAGAAAATAAAAATCATGCTTTCTTCTCACTGTCTTAGAATAACCTAGTTAAGGAGGTCAGACATCAAGGGGTAGCCGTGTTAGTCTGTATCCACAAAAACAACGAAAAGTCCAGTGACCAGGGCCGGCTCCAGGGTTTTTGCTGCCCCAAGCGCCAAAAAAAACATAAAAAAAGGCGTTATTGCAATCGGCGGCAGCTCCACCACGCCGCTTTTTCTTCGGCAGCAATTCGGTGGCAGGTCCTTCCCCCCGAGAGGGACCGAATGACCCACCACCGAATTGCTGCCGAAGAGCCCAACTTGCTGCCCCTTCCCTTTGGCCGCCCCAAGCACCTGCTTGCTGAGCTGGTGCCTGGAGCCGGCTCTGCCGGTGACACCTTAAAGACTAACAGATTTATTTGGGCATAAGCTTTCGTGGGTAAAAATCCCACTTCTTCAGATAAGGAGGCTCAAAGTTGCTACTGGTAATTCTAAGAGTAATTTAAAAATACAGTTCAGAGTGTGCTCATTAGAAGATATGCTTAACAGTCATCATGAGAGCTCTCAGGACTGTGCTGGAATAAACTGAGCACAGTTTTATTTTAAATTAGTAAGCCCAGTTTTTTTCTGCTGCATTTTCCAAGCAAACATCCAGTCCTCTAAGTCTGTATCAATATGATCCCTAGGTTTTGGGATTTCCTACTAAAGGTATGTTTTGCCTTAGTTAAATATGCAATGGGACACAAACAGTAAGTTCCACTAATATTATTCTCATACTCACTTTATTTTTGTAAAGTTTGTTAACTTCTCAAGAGGCAAGCCATTCTCTTGGATGTGATGGTGCAAAATTAAGTATGAACACAAATAAAAACTAAGAAAAATGACTCAGTGATGCAAGCTGTCATGTGACAATATAGGGGAAAGGGTTGGTAAATGTGATGAAAACAAATGGCTAAATTAAAACATTCAGAGGACAGCTGACTGGAACAAGAATTGTGGATCTGAGGTGTGACTCCTTAGCAGATCTACAATTCTGTTTTGGACAGGGTAGTGCTGTCTGATGCAGCAGAAAAGGAAAAATGTCATTCATTTAAATTTTCACTGTCTAGACAGCGAACAGTTTTACTATGATATAGGGAGGCAACTGCTAACTATGGGCTTGGCCAAGTCTGTTAGAAACATATTGTGGTAGGTCCATGTCTTCTCCAATGGAAGGGACATCCGCAGCTGTAGCTTTTTGTAAGCCATGCAATGGACACTAGTTTACCTCAACGCCATGATCCACACTAACCAATAGAACTGTTCAGCATAGATTGGCATGTGCACTGAACCCTCCTAAGGGGTGTGACGAGGTGGGTGAGATAATATCTTTTACTGGGACAACTGAGACAAGCTTTTGACCTACACATAAATCCAGTGTCTCTCTTGAGTCCATGATTTTTAATGTCTACCAAAGTTAGGAATTTAAGGTTCCAGGTTCATCTTTTTAAAGTGTTATGCGGGTTTCCTTTAAGGACTGAGAGTCAGGTATGGAGGGATTATTTTGTAAATAAGTGTCTTTTATCATTTTTCTGTGTGAATTTATTGGCGAGCATAATGATTGCCTGGCTCCACTCACATAGTTGTTGTTGGGGCATTTGATACACTGGGTGAAGTACACCACATGTTGTGATATCCAGAGGTTCTACACATGCCTCTTGAAAGGTGTGTTACAGGGGGTATTGATCATCACAGTAGTGGAGATACATCTAGAGGTTTTGTATCTGTTATGGTAAGGTCTGGTGCCAATTTGAGTTGGTGTGTCCTGGTCTGTGAGGAGCTTGCTTTGGATGATGACCTTGGCAAGGCTGAGGCCAGAAAAGGTGGTTCAGGAAAGATTTCTTTCAGGAGGTGGTCCCATCAAGTATGGGTTGTAATTGTTTGATGACACTCCATATGGGTTCTAGTATGGGTAGGTGACAGCAGAATGTGCTCAGTGGTTTCCCCCCCCCCATATTAAACCAGGTTCTCTTGGAGTATTTGGTATTTAGGTGGATCATTCCATGACGCCATCTACTTCTCTGATGGAGTGTTTCAGATGGATTCAGGTGTATTAAGGATTGTATCTTGGACTTTCTCCTCAGAGCATTATTCAGCAGTAATGCAAAGAACATATAGGCCTGTATCATGTAAGACACTGGCTTTGGCAATTAGCATAAGGCTTGAAGCCTGTGCACTTTAGGCTATTGATCTGTGCCAATAGTCACCCTTAAGTTTTGGGGAACTGAGAATAGAGTGTTTAAGGGGTAAGTTTGTCCATAGCGACACCAGCCAACCATAAGAACATGAACTAACACCAACTTTTTGATATTTTAGGATGGGAACATCTGCAGATGCCTGACCACAAAAGTTCCATGGCAACGAATTAACATACATGACTGTAAGTTGAGAACATTATTGTGCTAAGCTATAGGAGAAGGGCATCCCAACATTAGTATGATGAGGAAATACAAATAAGGAAGAGGGGGAGAAACCCCAACTGAATATGCATTAGATATACTAGTGTTAGCGTAACGTATTATAAAAGTTGTATCCCAGCCTGTGGACAGTAGGGTAGAGACATGTAGCCTTTGGGAGGTGCCAGGATGATTGCCACTGGTGATAATGGGGAAGGTGATGGTGATGAGGAAATTGATGGCTAACATTTCAGGTTGTTCTGAAGGGAGAGTGAGTATATGGATGTTCAGCTGTACAATGTGTATTATCTCTATCCACCTTGCTGGGTTAGAGTGTTTGGGACTTTGCTAAATGTATTAATAAACTATTACAAATACAGAAAGATGCCAAAAAGAGTGAGTGTTGCATTGTGTACATCAGGGTTTCCAATTACACAGTAATTCTAATAATACCGGGCCTGATCTTGGGACAAGAACCTGTCAAAGCTCACAGTGATAACTGAGAATTCTTAAGTAATCAATATGATTAATATATGAGCCATAGATAGGGCTACATTCCTCATTTTTGTGTAGAGCCACTTTTTGAAAGGCTACTGTGGTGGGCTTCTTTAGTATCCTCCCCTTTCCCCTTCCTCCTGACAAGGATATTAAATTTAATTACATTATGGTCACTATTACCAAGTGGTTCAGGTATATTCACCTCTTGGAGCAGAACCTTTGCTTCACTCAGAACTATATCTAGAATTACATCTCCCCTTATAGGTTTCAGGACTAGCTGCTCTGAGAAGCAGTCATTAATGGTGTCTAGAAATTTTCTCTCTAAGTTACTGTGAGGTGACGTACTCAGTCAACATGGGGATAGCTGAAATCCCCCATTATTATAATGTTTTCTGTTTTTGTAGCCTCTTTCATTTCCCTGAGCATTTCACAATAACCATCTTTTTCAGGTGGTTGGTAGTACATTCCTACTGCTAATCTCTTATTATTCAAGCATGGAATTTCTATGTGTAAAGATTCTATAGTATAATTTGATTCACTTAAGATTTCTACTGTATTTGATTATGCTTTCTTTCACATATAGTTCCACTCCCCCACAAGTGTTACCTACTATGTTGTTCCTATTTATTTTGTATCCTGCTATTACCATGTCCCATTGGGCTGTCAAGCAATTAAAATTAATTGTGATTAATCGCACTGTTAAACAACAGTAGAACATCATTTATTGAAAGATTTTTGGATGTTTTCTACATTTTCAAATATATTGATTTCAGTTGTAACACAGAATACCAAGTGTACAGTGTTTACTTTAATTTTTATTACAAATATTTGCACTGTAAAAAAGAAAAGAAATAATATTTTTCAATTCACCTCATACACGTACTGTAGTGCAATCTCTATGGTGAAAGTGGAACCTACAAATGTAGAATTGTGTACAAAAAATAACTGCATTCAAAAATAAAATATCGTAAAACTTTAGAGCTTACAAGTCCACTCAGTCCTATTTCCTGTTCATCTAAATTGCTCAGACAAACAAGTTTGTTTACATTTGCAGGAGATAATGCTGCCTGCTTCTTGCTTACAGTGTCACCTGAAAGTAAGAACAGGTGTTCTCATGGCACTGTGGTAGCTGGTGTTGCAAGGTATTTACATGCCAGATGTGCTAAAGATTCATATGTCCCTTCATGCTTCAACCACCATTCCAGCAGACATGCATCCATGCTGATGATGGGTTCTTCTCAATAACAATGCAAAACAGTGCAGACCGATGCATGTTCATTTTCATCGCCTGAGTCAGATGACACCAGCAGAAGGTTGATTTTCTTTTTTGGTGGTTCGGGTTCAGTAGTTTCCACATCAGAATATTGCTCTTTTAAGACTTCTGGAAGCATGCTCCGCACCTCATCCCTCTCAGGTTTTGGAAAGCACTTCAGATTCTTCAACCTTGGGTCAAATGCTGTACCTATCTTTAGAAATCTCACAACAGTACTTTGAGTTTTGTCACATCTGCAGCAAAAGTGTTCTTAAAATGAACATGTGCTGAGTCATCATCCGAAACTACTATAACATGAAATATATGGCAGAATGTGGGTAAAATAGAGTTGGAGACATACAATTCTCCCCCAAGGGGTTCAGTCACAAATTTAATTAACACATTATTTTTTTTAATGAGCATCATCAGCATGGAAGCATGTCTTCTGGAATGGTGGCTGAAGCATGAAGGGGCATACAAATGTTCAGCATATCTGGCACATAAAGATCTTGCAATGCCGGCTACAAAAGTACCATGCAAACACCTGTTCTCACTTTCTGATGACATTGTAAATAAGAAGGGAGCATCATTATCTCCCGTAAATGTAAACAAACTTGTTTGTCTTAGCTATTGGCTGAACGAGAAGAAGAACTGAGTGGACTTGTAGGCTCTAAAGTTTTGCATTGTTTTTTTTTAGTGCGTTATGTAATAAAAGAAAAATCTAAATTTGTAAATTGCACTTGCACAATAAAGAGATTCCACTTTAGTACTTGTATGAGGTGAATTGAAAAATATTATTTCTTTTGTTTATCATTTTTACAGTGCAAATATTTGTAATCAAAATAATATAAAGTGAGCACTGTACACTTTGTATTGTGTTATAATTGAAATAAATACATTTGAAAATGTAGAAAAACATCCAAAAATATTAAATTTCCATTGGCATTCTATTCTACAGTGGGATTAAAACTGTAATTAATCACAATTTTTTAAATTGAGATTTATTTAATTGCGAGAGTTAAGTGAGATTAATTGAGAGCCCTAATTATAATAGTTCTACCAAGGTTATCTGATGCCTATTATGTGACTATCCTCATTCAATAACAGGCACGGAAGTTCACCCATTTAAGCATTTAGATTTCTAGAATTTGTATACGAGCACTTATAAAATATGTCAGAATTTAGTTGCATGCCTTCAAGTGATGTAACTGAATGAGACTTTTTTCATTTGACTGTTTCTCTTCAGTTCCTGCCTGTACTTTATCTTAGTAACAAGGAGAGGATAGAAGTTGATATAGAGTATCGCTTTCAACAAATCCTCCCCTAAGGTATGTTTCTATACAAACCATGTGCTCCTCCACACCTGCAGCTTTCCCCCAGTGCTTAACTGTAAAACTTGTCTACAATATTGTTAATTTTATATGCCATTTTGGTTTAGGTGAAGCTCATCCTTCCTGCAGAGACTCCTGCTTTCCCAAAAGGTTTCCCTGTTTTAATTAAACCTAAATCCCTTCTCATAAAACCATTGTCTCATCCATGCATTGAAACCCTTCAATTCTGCCTGTCCAACTGGCCCTGCCTGTGGAACTGGAAGCATTTCAGAGAATGCTACCATGGAGATCTTGGACCTCAATCTCTTACCTCGCAGCATAAATTTGGCCTCCAGGACCTCTCTCCTACCTTTCCCTAGGTCTCTGGTATCTACATGTACCATGACCAATAGCTCCTCCCCAGCACTGTACATAAGTCTGTCTACATATCTCAACAGATCTGCAACTTTTGCACCTGGCCGGCAATTCACCATGTGGTTCTCCCAGTCATCACAACTCAACTATTTATATGTTTAGTAATCGAATCTCCCATTATAGTTACCTGTCTCTTTCTAATAACCGTTGTCCCCTCCCCTGAAGGGGTATCCTCAGTGTGAGAGGATATAACAACATCATGTGAGAGTGTTTCTCTCTGCTCCAGCTTGATATTCTCCTTCCCCAAGACTTTCATCCTCCTCAACAGCACAGAGGCTGTCAGAATGGAGGGTGGGGTGAAACCACTCTACTCTGTCCCTGAAAGTCTCTTTCCTGTACTTCTGTCTCCCTTAGCATCTCCAATTCAATCACTCTGGAAGCAAGAGCCTGCACTTGATCTCTGAAGGGCAGGAGTTGTTTGCACCAGATGCACACATACTTCACCGCCCACAAGGCATACATGCTGCATTTAGTGCAATAAACTGGATATCTCCCACTCTGCTGCTGGACTTCAGCCTGCAACACTTACTCTTACAGGGTGTGTTTTTTTGGAGGGGAGGGGGAAGAGCGGGGATTAGGTTATTTGGCTAAGTTTAGAGTACCTGTCTCTCACACTCCCTCTTTAAACTCCCTCACAAAACTCTGGTAGGTGCTCCTGTTTACTACCAGTATTGTAGTACTCAGAGTGCCACAGCTAAATATAAGGTAAAATAGATTGTTAATCATAAAGGAGTTTACATGTTGCAAAAGATCATTTAAGATGAAGTGGGTTATTAACTCCCCTGCAATCACAGGACAAAGGAAGGTTAGTGGGTTACAGATTGTTGTAATGAGACATGATTTTTTGTGGCTAGCAAAGTTATGAATTTAAGATCTCAGGCTCATCTTTTGAAGGTGCTGTTCAGGTTTCCTTTGAGGATGAGAACTGAGTCAGATATGGAGTGATCAGGGCTCTACTCAGCACTGAAGTCAGGTTGCAGAAAGCCAGGCTAGGGCAAGGTAGTGTTGAATTGTGCCTGTTTTATGGAGCAACCTGCTTTTTCACTCTCTGTTTTTGGGTTATTGTGTTAGGATTCTGTATTCTAAAAAATAAAGTAGAGGTGCACTGCGATCTTCCAGTAAGAGTACAGGATGTTTTTATCTAACTTCTGTATGTCTGCCACATACTTTTAATCCAATAATGTTAAGAATTACATAAATGTAAGTAGCTATTTACTGGTTTTCTAGCAGTATAGAATGTACATGTATGATTAAGAGGGAGGCAGAGTGATGAACCATAAAGATGAAACCATCTGTATATTGAGAATATTAAGCCCTGAAGAACAAATCTAATAAAAGCTCATTGAATGCAAGCACACAGTTTCTGAATCAATATTTCCATAGTAGCTCACTGTAGGGAAATGTTAAGAGAATGCTACCATGATAATCAATTGGTATTTTTAAATAATGAAGACAAGAAACCCCTCTAAATGGCAATGTGCTGCAGTATGTCAGGCAAAAAGGTCTGAAATGCAGCAACATCCCGAAAGCTTTGAATCAACTAAAATGAAGATGGAAAATTGAATGAATGGTTATATTGCTAGAGATAAAAAATGTGGTATTATTATGAGCACCTGGTGATACATCTTCTCCAGGTCTGTCAACTGTCATCACTGTGCTCTGGATAAAAATGATCCTAAGGAGGGAATGTGTAAAGCAGCTAAAATGACTACTGTGAAAGATTGTTTAAAAAAAAAAAAAAAAGGTACTAGATCCTATTTACAATAGCAATTAGCCACATAACACCATGACCTTAATAGAATGCTTCAAATGATGAGCAGGATCGATGAGAAACCAAATAACCTAATGAAAAGAGGTGACAAAAAATAGTAAACAAGCAGCAGAAATATTTCAAACAAAGCAATATCACAAGTAGGTTAAACAACATATGGCACATATCAATCAGCTGTTTACTGAGGCAGGAGTATAAGGTGATCAAGCATCTAGATTTAAAGATAATTGGAAATAGGAGGGGGAAAAAACAAGCAAAAATCAGACATGAAGGATTAAGGGGCTTAAGTGTTCCTGTAAGAAACAGCTGACTAAAGCACATTTCAGACAGAATTAATATTTTTGGTACATCCATTTAACAGATGGCATAGCATAAAAACAATGTAGTCACCACACTAACACAGAACCTAGTCTGATGTATTTGGCATTACATAGTTCAACATCTTAAAAAGGTAGCCTCTCAAAATAGAGATGTTGGCTTTTCAACATCACCTCATGAGCCTGAATCACACCTGGTTGTGTTTTGGGCCTACGTAAGGCCCAAACACAGCAGAAATACCATGTTTCCATGGTGCTGTAGGAAAGAGGGACTCTCTACCTTAACTGCACATATAAAGGGACAGCCCTGCAGTGATTCTGTGTACTGTGACATGGAGTGAGGGGAAACAGATATATTGGACTGTGGCATGTGAGTTAATACACAGTTTGAATCCACAATGGCAAAAAACACACTTTGGAAAGACGCAATGACCTGCCTCCACTGATCCACTTCTTATGCTCTGAATTAACTGATGGCATAGGTTAGATGGCACATGTAAAGACTGTAGATTCCTTCCCTTAGCTCAGATGTGCTTCAGCTCAATTTCCACATACTAAGAAAAGTTGCCAATTAGCTAGCTATTCCATTGAAAGATGTCTTGCACCGTCCTCTGTAACACCTGATATTGACCACCATCAGAAACAGAATACTGGACTTAAGGATAAAATAAAAATAGGTTTGTAACTAGGGTACTTGATTTCAAGAGGACAAACAAAAAGATTAATGGAATTAGTTGGGAAAGTGGACTGGACTGAAGAATTCCAGGATATGAATGTGGAAGAGGCTTGCAATTACTTTAAGTCAAAGATGCAGAAGCTATCAGAAGCCCATATCCCAACAAGGGGAAAAAAATTCATAAGGAAGGGTTGTAGACACTGGATGAGCAAGAATCTTAAACAGTTTATTAAGAGAAAGCAGAAAGCCTACAAGGAATTGAAGATGGGGAGGATCAGCAAGGAAAGCTCTCTCTTGGAGGTCAAAAAGTATCAGGAAAGAGGAAGACCTGCCAAAAGCCAAGCAGAGATGGATCTTGCAAAATAAATTAAAACCAATAGTAAAAGGTTCTATAGCTACATAAACAACAAGAAAAGAAGAAGTGGGACTGCTAAGCATTGAGGATGGGGTGGAGATTAAAAATAATTTAGCTATGGTCCTACACCTAAACCACTACTTTGTCTCAGTTTTTAATAAGGGTAATGAGGAGCATAGGCGTAGGAGTGGCTAATGGAAATGAGGATATGGAAGTAGAAATTACCACATCTAAGGAGGATGTCAAACTCAAACAGATTAATGGGACCGAATTGAGGCACTTTGATAATCTCCATCCAAGAATATTAAAGGAACTGGCACATGATATTGCAAGACCAAAAGCAAGGATTTTTAATGACTCCCTAAACTCTGGGGTGGTACTCTATGACTGGAGACTTGCTAATCAAGTACCTATTTTTAAGAAAGAAGGGAAAAAACTGATCTGGCAAACTAAAGGCCTGTTAGTTTGATCTCAAATTGTTTCAAGACCTTGAATACAATTTTGCAAGAGAAAGTAGTTAAGGACATAGAGGTAAATGGTAATTGGGATAAAATGCAACATAGTTTTACTAAAGGTAGATCACACCAGACCAACCTGCTCTTTAGAAGATAACTGATTTTTAAGACAAAGGAAATGCAGTAGACCTTCCATACTTAGATTTCAGTAAAGTATTTGCTATAATTCCACATGGGAAATTGAGATGGAGAAGATGGGGATTAATATGAGAATTGAAAGGTGGATAACGAACTGCTGGTTAAAGAGAAGACAACAACAGGTCATACTGAAAGATGATGTGTCAGGCTGGAAGGAGGTTACTAGTGGAGTTCATCAGGGATTGGTCTTCAGACCAATCTTATTTAACATCTTTATTAATGACCTTGGCACAAGAAGTGGGAATGTGGATGACACGAAATTGGGAGGTATTGTCAATATGAAGGAGGACCAGAATATCCTACAAGAAGATCTGCATGACCTCAAAAACTGGAGTAGTAGAAATGAGATTAAATTTAATAATTCAAAGTACAAAGTCATGCATTTAGGGATTCACAACAAGAATTTTTGCTATAAGCTGGGAACTTATCAGTTAAAAGCGACAGAGGAGGAGAAAGATCTGGGTGTATTGATTGATCACAGGATGACTATGAGCTTCCAATGTGATGTGGTCATGAAAAAGACTAACACAATCTAAGGATGCATCAAGCAAGGTATTTCCAGTGGAGATAGGCAAGTTTTATTGCCTTTACACAAGGCACTGGTGAGACCTCATCTGGAATACAGTGTGCAATTCTGGTCTCCCATGTTTAAGAAAGATGAATTCCAATTAGAACAGGTGAAGAGAAGGGCTAGTGGGATGATCAGAGAAATGGAAAACTTACCTTACAAGAGGGGATACAGGATGCTTGGCTTGTTTAGCTTAACCAAATGAAGGCTGAAGGGAGATATAATTGCTTTCCAATATTATTATCTTGATATTTAGGAATGTATGTTATTCATTTTTTTTGACAAACTCTTCATACAAACATTTCAGCCTATGAATTTTTTGCAAGCTATTGGCTTCTGTTATGTCGCTTTATTTGCTATTTATGGTGTATGATTGTTCACAGTCATGTAGTATTGTTTCCACTTACTTGCTAACCAAAGCTTTTTAAGTTCTGATTTGAAGAGTACAAAGATTCAGGTGAGCATTTGAAAGACTGTACTTATTTGAACATATTTAAACCTTTGGGTGCTTACCTAAGAAAGTTCAAACTTTGGGATGCTTTTCTCAACATGTCAGAATGTCTTTTCCCTGAAAAAGGAATTGAGGAGGGGAAAAAGTGTTCTTGTGATATGTCTAATAATTTATAGTGCAACCAGTTTTTGGCTGCATTGAAAATTCATGTAATAGATTTTATACCATTGTACTATCTGATAACAGCCTTTGTCCTACCACATCAGTATGGTTGCTTCTAATTAGAGTTGGTCAGAAAATGAAGAAAAAAGCCAAAGCCACAATTCCACTTTCCATCCAGATTTCCTTTTGTTAAAATTTCCAACCAGCTCTGCTTCTGACCGAAGACATGGAGAGGCTTGTACAAGACACTTAGCATCTCAGATCAAACCAGGGAAGAAGTCTTTCTGCTACTAGCCCTGGCATAGGCTGCATGTTGGACCTGGGACCACAGTGAATAGCGCTGTAGGGATTCCACATGTCGCTGCCAACCAAGGAAGCCAGGGACAGGCTGGGCTACTGTCCTAAATTACTACAGGAGCTATAAAGTTCCCTGCATCATCCCCAAATATGAGGGGTGTGAAGATGGTTTGAAGCCCCTAATCTCTTCTTTTCCCTTGAGTTGACAGATCTGTTAAGAGTCCTCTATAGTGGGCTGAAACTTGGAAAGCACAGGAAGGATGGTCAACTTGAACACTTGAAAGACACCGTTAAGCAGAATCTCACCTCATGTGGTATAAATATTGATAACTTTGAAGACACTGCCAAGGATAGACCTAAATGGACAGCAACTATCGATAACAATTGTCAATACTTTGAGGAAGACAGATGAGAAAAACCAATTGAAAAAAAAGTGCCAAGAGTCATGCCAAGTCTTCACTGGGTGCTTGCACATTCCTATGCCACATATGTTCACTTTGCTTACCACCTTGCTACTGATGGATTGGACTATAAAGCCACAGGAGAACACACATGAAGCTGTGATGGTCACTGTTGGATATGATGCCCAGCCTATACATGGTAGTGTCTAGAACTTTAATAAGGGAATCTACTTAGTATAGTAAATCCAGATGCATTGCTGGGCTTATACAAATGAACTATCAATTTACACTTGCATCTTGTTTTAATTATGAACAACACAGTGATCTATGGTGTCAGTGATTATCATTTTCTTATAAAAAGTAAGAAAATGAGGTATTCCAAGCACTTAAGAGATTTAAAAGTAGCTGAGGATTTTAGGAAGCTAGCAGGCAGAATTTTTGTGGTTTTACAAAGCCTTTTTGTCCATGTATTGTGAGTCCAGTTTTAACATTTGGTTGGCAAAGACAGTAGACTTCAACCATTATGCCACTATTCTGATTGCTGGAATAAATCCCCCTTCAATTAAAAGTCTATATTCAAGTAGGTTTTGTGAAGTAGCTTCTTTATCCAGAGAAAGGTGGCTGGTTGCTACAGATTTTGACACAGTGGGACTGTATTTTTAAATGATCTGACAAGATGTTTCCCTGATTTTCATCTTTCAATTTGGGTATCTAAAATAATAAGAACCTGTCATGCCTTATTAGACTGAAGATACAAAAATAAGAGAAACACGTTTTATGCCACGATCTTGCTAGATCAGCCAAGAAACTGCATTCAGAGCAACCAGATCTTGAATATTTCAGATTATTCTGGCCAGAGTGGAGAACAATGGTGGCAAGGATTTATTTGTTTTTAAAATTTCTGTAGAGAAAGTAAACACAGCTTTTCTTTCCCTCAAGAAGTTCATTTTAGGACAAGTTGATTCCTGGATTAAATTTTACCAGTGCAGTAATTTATTCCCTTCCTACTTTTAATTATCCCCTTGATGGGGCCAGGGATTGTTGAGGGAAGAATACTAAATGTAACTGTTATACGAGGAACAGTATGTTTGCATGTTAAATATTAATGTCCCTGTCTCTGGAACAAAACAAAAATTCTTAAAATATTTTCCTTAGTTAAATTCTATATTGAAGTTTCCAGTACAGTTTTAATTGCATTCAATATATCAGGCTATAGATAGGATTAGAAGTAAACCTCAAATTACAAGAATATATTGTGTCTTGGTGTTGAGTACAGGGCTGGCTTTAGCATGGTGTAGGATCATGCACTTGCCACATGTGTGCAGTAGTCCTTTCAGCCTAGTGTTCCCTCCAGTCCTTCTGGCCTCATAACAGTCTGTCATCATATGTGGCCTAGGTCTCCCATTAAATCACTACTCTTGTGAGTTGCAGAAAAGTCCAAAATTACAGAACTCCAAGTCCAACTTCTCATATTCTCTCTCTCTCTCTGCCTTCTTAGAGTCTTTGACCATTTTCCTTCTCCCTTCTTAGTCTGAACAAGAAATAGGGAAACCCAGGCCCATACACTCCACTGGTTCCTACCTCAGGGCTCATGTTCAAGAGCAGACAAATTTAACCCTTCTCAAAGTCCCTTCCTGTTACCTGAGCTGCTTCCTATCTCTGGAGGATTTCCAGCCATTTGTTCCATTTCTCTCTCTGGAGTGTTGGTATTTCTGGTGGCTTCTCACCATTTGTTGGCAGGATCTTCTCTCCAGAATCTCTCTGCCTCTCTGGCAGCCATCCTGCCCTCCAGCCCTTTTATTCTCACAGCAGCTGTGGGGCTGCCAATCAGCTCTGACTGAGCAGGCAGGCAGTTGCAACATTAATTGCAACATTAACTCTTTGGTTGCCAAACCAGCACAGGGTGTACAAACCCCATGCCATGACACATGTTCATTGTTTCATTTGCACCCACAGAAGTCATGGAACCAAGGTTGCAAAACCAGACAAAGATACAGTGGCTCAGAGGAGAGGCAGGGGATTTGGAGAAAGACACCCTCCTGTACTCATCCTGTAGCAGCAGCTCTTCTCCAGTGGGTCTTGGAGTGGGCCGGGTTCCCCACTTCCAAGCCTTGCATCCTGGTGCATGGTGTCACAGTGTCCCTCAGCTGCCCCTTACAGGTGCTCGGTTGTAGGGTGCTGCTGCAGGTGGTTGGTTCCCCCCTCAGTGTAGTGCACCCATTGAGTTGGGCGTCTACATCCACCCATGAGGGCAGGGGACTGGACTCGACCTCTCGAGGTCCCTTCCAGTCCTAGAGTCTATGCATGTATTAGGTATGATGCCTGTGAATTCTCCAAACAGGGCAGCTTAAAATATGAAGATCTGGTAATAATTCACTTCCTGTTGCTGTGCCTGATAGATTCAACTGCTTCTTAGTTATGCTATTAAAAACTGAGCTAGCAACATAATTCTGAGCTCCCACTGAAGCAAACAGGCACTCTACATGAAATCCTGGCCCCACTTCAGACAATGGAAGCTTTGCCATTGATTTCATTGGAGCCAGGATTTTACCCTCAGTGTACAGGCTGGGCCTGGAGTTGTGTTGTCACTGCTGATGGATCTCAATTTTGTTAGAGTCAGCAGCAGAAATGTAACTTCCATGTGTGTTTTATTATCAGCAGTGAGATTACAATGATTAATTTGTGACACTCTTTTACACATTTTGGTTAAACTGGCATTTATGTTTGCAGCAACTATGAGACAAAAGAAAAGTGTAAGTGAAGATACAATATGTCAGTACAGAAATCAACCAAATCAAAGGAAACTGACAAGTTTTATAACAAGATTAGTTTGTAAAGCCAGAATGTTGTCTATAAAAGTGTCTGGCTGCCCATCACAATAGACTATTGAATTAAGGAACCATATTCTTGATGCAAAACTACTCACTATAAAAAATAGAGAGTTTCATGCATAGAGCTGTTATAGGTAGGGGTGGTGGTCCCACCCATTAAAGTTGCCCAATACCACTGTAAAATTCTGTTTCCAGTTGCTTAAAAATTAGAAGTTTGACAGCGGAGTGACCTGTGTGTCAGGGATGTACCTTTTGCTGTCCCTGTGAAAATCCATCCAAGTTTGGCTAAGTTATAAAACTTTGAAAAATTGCAGTTTACACATGCTCAATAGATTTTTATCAGGTAAATTCCCTGAAGATTGCATGTGCACTTAGCATGCTCCAGCTGGGGATGAGCAGGGCTTTCCCTGCCATTGCAGCTCTGGGATATATTAGGCCCAAGTCGGGACACGGGCACCTGACTTGAGAGCAGGAACACCGTTTCTCCTGTGCACCCAATGACCTGCCTGCTGGGCCTAGGCAGCATAGAGGACGAAACTGATTTTGAATGCAAGAGGACAAGGGGGAAGGGCTGCAGGAGTAGAAGACTGGGACAAGGAGCTGGTACTAGAAACCATCAGTGTAGGAGCGAACATGGGCCTGGGACTCTCTGAGCAAGGAGACTGGGACTGAGAATTGATTGTAGGGGGAAGACAGAGCTAGGATGTGGGGGTAGAACTGGGATTCCCTGAGCAAAGACACTTGGACGAGGAGCTGTGGGGTGGGGAGAGACACTACGATTGGATGAGGAGACTGAAGTGAAAATTGGGAATGTGAGCCAGTGGGGATGGGGAACATGGATGGGGCATGGAGGAGAGAATGAAATCAAATGAAGAACTGTAACTAGCTGAGAAAGGAGACTGGGACAAGTCATTGAGGTGGGAAGACTGGGAATGACTTGTCAAGGAGACAGGGCCTGCGGGGTGTGTGTGTATAGACTGGGTTAAAGGGTCCAGAGGGATGAGATGAGAACCAGCTGGGCAAAGAGATGGACTAGGATGAGAAACTTGAGAAATAAAGACTGAGACTGGCTAAGTGAGGAGAATGAGACTGGGCTGAGGCACTGGGGGTAGGGAAGAATCAGGCTGAGACAGGGATGATTATTATAACTAATTAAGAGTCATCTGAGGAGGAGGAGGAAATGGACCCTGGGTCACCTACTTCCCAGGTGGGTAACCCAACCATTGGACTACAGAGTCACTCTCTCACACAGTCTCTTACCCATGACTATTTAAGCATTAAAACACAGTGGAATAGCTTTCAACAGGTGAGACTGAGAGGAATCCACATCAGAATATCCCATAGCTCAGTGGTTAGCGACCTCTCCTGCGAGTTTAGGTATCTCTGGAGTTCAAACACTTACAGAGTTTGGTGGCAGCTGAGAGGAAGTTTTGTGGATCACAATGGTGCTTAAAACTAGAACTTAGGTACAACCTGAAATCTATGTATTATCTTCAAACTTCCACTGGGTTGCATTACATAATTGGATACAATACTTTTATGATCAGTGAAGGCATATTTGATAATTCTCATTTATTTCCAAGAACCTAAGCCAGTTTTTTCCCCACTGTTGCCTAAGTAAAGAGGGAGATTTTCATCATGACACATCCTGGGTCCCTTTTACAATGCTCACAGCATATTGAATCATTTTAGCCAAACTAATCACAAATCACTGTGAACATGAAGGACTTTTATTATGAACAACTCTGTGCAATTTCTGGCCAGTCTGTTTTAAATAAAATGCAAGGGTAATGTGTGATTTTTACAGAACAGAGAATTCAGAATGATCCAGGTGCGCTAATTTCCTGGGATCAAGAAACAGCATATGATCCCACTAATTTTGGGTATTTTTATTTAACTGAACTTTAGTGCTTATAAGTGACTGACAGCAACCAAGTGACAAATGTGCTCTAAAAGGGCAAGAATAGCTTTGATATCATGTCATGAGTTTATAGTTTGAGAAGTTCTATGGAAGCTAATAGGGAACTCTATTTGCTGATTAATAATCCCTATAGCATGGATACTGTTCTCTACTGGAGTCTATGGGATTTTTCCTTAGGAGAATTTTCAGTATATTATAAACTATGGACTCACTTCTGCAACCCTTGCTCACACAGATAATGGGATTAGTTGCATTAATATTGACTCAGTAATTAAGGGTATGCAGGTTTGAGAGCTCTGTGTTTGGACATAGTATGTATTGGATACTCATACATTCTGTCATGAAGTTCAAAATAGATTTAAGATTATTTGGAATCCATTAAAGATGTTCCTGCTTTTGACTCTCACGTTAAGATCCTATTTAACAGATTCATAGATTGCAAGACCAGAAGGGACTGCTGATCATAGAATCACAGAAGATTAGGGGTGGAAAAGACCCCAGGAGGTCATCTAGTCTAATCCCCTGCTCAAAGCAGGGCCAATCCCCAACTAAATCATCCCGGCCAGGGCTTTGTCAAGCTAAAACATCTCTAAGGACGGAGGTTCCACCACCTCTCTAGGTAACCAATTCCAGTGCTTCCCCACACTCCTAGTGAAATAGTTTTTTCTAATTTCCAACCTAGATCTCCCCCACTGCAACTTGAGACCATTACTTCTTGTTCTGTCATCTCTCACCACTGAGAACAGCCTAACTCCATCCTCTTTGTAACCCTCCTTCAGGTAGTTGAACGCTGCTATCAAATCCCCCCTCACTCTTCTCTTCTGCAGACTAAATAAGCACAGTTCCCTCAGTCTCTCCTTGTAAGTCATGTGCCCCAGGCCCCTAATCATTTTTGTTGCCCTTCCTTGGGCTCTCTCCAATTTGTCCACATCTCTTCTGTAGTGAGGGGACTAAAACGGGACACAGTACTCCAGGTGTGGCCTCACCAGTGTCAAATAGAGGGGAATAATCACTTCCCTTGATCTGCTGGCAATGCTCCTACTAATACAGCCCAGTATGTTGTTGGCCTTCTTGGCAACAAGAACACAATGCTGACTCAAATCCAGCTTCTTGTCCACTGTAATCCCCAAGTCCTTTTCTGCAGAACTACTGCTTAGCCAGTAGGTCCCCAGCCTGTAGCACTGCATGGGATTCTTCCTTCCTAAGTGTAGGACTCTGAACTTGTCCTTGTTGAACCTCAGATTTCTTTTGGCCCAATCATCCAATTTGTCTAGGTCACTCTGGACCCTATCCCTTCCCTCTAGTATATCTACTTCTCCCCTCAGCTTAGTGTCATCTGCAAGCTCGCTGAGGGTGCAATTCATCCCATCATCCAGATCATTATAAAGATGTTGAACAAAACCGGCCCTAGGACCGACCCCTGAGGCACTCCATTTGATACAGGCTGCCAACTAGACATTAAGCCGTTGATCACTACCAGTTGAGCCTGACAATATACCCAGCTTTCTATCCACCTTATAATCCATCTATCAAATCCATACTTCTTTAACTTGCTGGCAAGAATACTGTGGGAGACCATATCACATCCACCACTTTCCCCATATCCACAGAGCCATTTATCTCATCATAGAAGTCAATCAAGTTGGTCAAGCAAGACTTGCCCTTGGTGAATCCATGTTGACTGTTCCTGATAACCTTCCTCTCCTCTAAGTGCTTCAAAATGGATTTCTGGAGGACTTGTTCCATGATTTTGCCGAGGACTGAAGTGAGGTTGGCCAGACTGTAGTTCCCCAGGTTCTCTTTCTTCCCTTTTTTAAATATGGGCACTATATTTGCCTTTTTCCAATCGTCCGGGACCTGCTCCGATTGCCACAAATTTTCAAAGTTAATGGCCAGTGGCTCTGCAATCACACTAGCCAACTCCCTCAGCACCCTTGGATACATTAGATCTGGACTCATGGACTTGCGCATGTCCAGCTTTTCCTAAATAGTTCTTAACCTGTTCTTTCACCACTGAGGGTTGCTCACCTGCTCCCCATACTGTGTTATCCAGTACAGCAGTCTGGGAGATGACCTTGTCTGTGAAGTCCAATCTACTCTGACCTCCTGTACAATACAAGACATAGAACATCCCCAAAATAATTGTTTGAATTACAGTATATCTTTTAGTAAAAATCTCAGAGCTGGATTTTAAAATGGCCAGTGATGGAGGATCTACCACAAGAGGTCAGGCCTTGAATCTATGAAGGGCTTAGGCTATTAACTTTAGGAACTCATTTTTGAAAATGGACTCAGTTTCCCTGTCCTACTAACGCATTAAGAGTGACTGGATTATATCATGGTTAATAAAGGTATAAGCAATAATGAAACTGGAAAGCACTAAAGGAAATAAGTCACACAAAGATGCAAGACTTGGAATACCTGGTCTCTCTTATCAAAGCACTTTGGCTTTCACAATGTTAATTAGAAGGCTCCCTTAGCAATCCTGATGGTTTTTCACCCTCCCCCCACCAAGGGGATTCAGAGTGCATTGTAAAAAAAACTGCTGTCATCCCAAACGGTTCTGCTGCAGTGGAGCCTGGTGGTACATTTATATCTTATCCTTTGTGTTTTTATAGCATAGAGATTTCAGTATTTTTCCTGGCAGTCCACAGTGATTGCAGTGAAGTACTATCAATTAAATGAAGCCTCAGTGGAAAAGATTTCATAAGGCCTTGTTGCATAGGAGCACTGGAAATATGCAGTGGTGACTTGCTCATAAAAATACCTTCTTGGATGTTTTGTTACAGTGGAAATAACGGTGAGGCATTTTCATTTGGTAATTAAAGGAGACAACACTTCATTTATTTCTCCTGGTGGCATCTTTGTACTCACTATTGTATAACTGAGTGAGAAAGTATAGCACAGTATAATTGAGTCCGTGTTCTTTTATAGATATAAACTTGCATTTTGAATTCCTTTATTGGAGAAATTCGGAACTCTTTTTCTTCATTCTATATGCACATGTAACTTCCTCTGATATCGAGAGGAGCAGCACTCACATAGGAAAGGAAATGTGTTAGCATGTACAAATGGAACAAAATTCAAAATCAGGGATTCTAATATTTAAATGATGTTCATGTATCTGAATTAAATATTTTGCTGTTTTCCCCTCAAGTCTTTCCTAGTCCCCATTTAGCCTAGGAAACCCTCTCTTACTTTTGATATCTTCAGAAGGAGGGAGGGCAGTCTTGAGGCTTACAACTCCTATTCCATATCCTTTTGAATGGCAGGAGTTACGCGTTCTTCTTCCATGGCACCAAAGCAGGCACTGCTGGCCATGCTCACTGGCAGGGTCTTCTAGGAGCTGCTGTAACTGCTGCCTGTCTGAAGTCATTAGGATGGAATAGTGTTGGAGACAATATACCTCCTTTCACTGCAGTAGTGAGAGATGTCAAGAATTTGATTGGAGAGGGCCACCATAATGCCACTATATAAATCCACGTACACCTATACCTTGAATACTGCATGCAGTTCTGGTTGCCCCATCTTAAAACAGATACTAGAACTAGAGAAAGTACAGAGAAGGACAACAAAAATGATTAGGGGGATGGAATAGCTTCCATATGAGGAGAGATTAAGAAGACTGGGACTGTTCAGCCTGGAAGAGAGACAATGAGGGGGGATATGATATAGGTCTACAAAATCATGAATGGTGTGGAGAAAGTGAATAGGGAAGGGTTATTTACTCCTTCACAGAACACAAGAACAAAGGGTAACCTAATGAAATTAATAGACAGTAGGGTTAAAACTAACATAAGGAAATACTTCTTCACACAACACACACAACCTCTGGAACTGGTTGCCAAGGGGATGTTGTAAAGGCCAAAATGTACGTGGGTTAAAAGAAATTAGATAAATTCATGGATGATAGGCCCATCAATGGCTATTAGAAAAGACAATAGGGAATCTAACTCCATGCTCTGGGTGTTACTAAACCTCTGACTGACAGAGGCTGGGACTGGATGAACCACTCTATAAATTGCCCTTCTCTGTTTACTCCCTCTGGAGCATCTGGCACCAGCCACTGTCAGAAGACAGGATACCAGGCTAGGTGGACCCTTGGTCCGACCCACTGTGGCCATTTTTATGATGTTCTTATTTTCACCCATTAAGGACTCCCAATGCCCAAATCCTGTAGCATTTTCAGCAGAACAAGGTGTAAGGCCTGCCTCACCACACAGTGCAGAGAAATACACCACCTGCTGTCACGGGTACTACTGAACCAGGAGCAAATAATGCTCCAAAAATCCCTAGTGCCGTAGTTACCATAGGGAGTAGAAGGTGTTTGCTGCAAACTCCTTACAGTACGTGCTGACAGTGGAAACAATAGCATTTACTGTTTTCACCTGCCCTATTGGGGAAGTAAGTGTATCTACTTCCCTGTTCAGAGTCAGTGCTATGGCCTCACAGCCAGGCACATTTTCTTCGTGCTGCTCTGTGTGTCTGCATATTGTCCCCCCCGCCCCTCCCACCACCCTTTTAAAGTTTGTTTCCATCTCTTTCTGTTCTCTCCCAGGCTCCAGCTAGTCTAGCAGCGGGAGAAAAAGACAGACTCTTGCCCCACAGTACTTCGCCTGATGCCTACTGTGAGAGAAATTAGCTCAGACTTGTGTTGGTCAGTTTCACTCACAGCAGGTGCCACCAATTAAATGCTTCAGTGCAAAAGTTTGTTGATCCTTTTCTGTGGTTGATAGTCTCACTTATTAGCAAATGACCACTGGGAAAAGAAGTGCAATAATGGGGCTGGTAATAAGACCTAGAACCTTGTGAATCTGTTAGCAGCAGCCCAGATTGATAGTGGCCAGATGACATTACTATCAGGGAGCCCTTCTTTGAATAAACAGAGGATCCGAGTTATACTCTTGTCAGTGTGGCATCTTTTATCATCATCTCCAGATGGACATTTTGTATACAGATGAGCTCAAAGAAAAAGCTATGAGCAAATGACTCAAATGCCTGCATCTTTGCAGGATGGGCCCTTAGTTTCCATTGATATCCCAGTCCGCTTTCCATAGCTCCCTCTTATGGCACAGCAATGGGCTGGCTACAGTATTTGTCACTGGTAAATGATCGACTGTTACTGTATTGTTAGTGTCAGAACAAAATTCTTCCCTTTTCTAACTATAGGGAAATGCTATGGGAAATCAGGCCCCCACCCACATATTAATGAATTATTTCAGTTATGATTTTTAAGGGTGACCAATGTAGACCCTTAATACCAATGAGTGATCACTACATTTCTTTGAAAAAGTGATTTCCTTTAAGTATTTTTTGTGTGAAAGAACACGTGTGCACACACATGAACATATGAAATAAATAAATATATATTTATGCCAGGTCAAATGTCTGTTTCTAGTAAAAATGTCCACATGACTCATTGAAACTATTTGCTGGTTAATCTACTGGAGGCCATCAGCAGGTTTTGAAATTTGTGAGGGAGAGGTTTTCCTATAACTAGTATCATTACAAAGCACGGATTTTAAATTTTAATCTTGAACTGGCACAAGAATGTACATGGAGATATTTTTTTTTTGACAGAAGAAAGAAACCATGGATCAACTGGAAAGAAACTGGAGGTATTAATTTACCAAACTGGAGATTTTGCAGTGAGGTAGACTTCCCCTGATACATCAGGGACTGATTACACTGTAAAAAATACACCATACTGTAAATAAGCATCACTCACCCCCACAGCGCCTCCTGCTGGTCACATTGGGAATTAGCTCAGGTTCCAGCCTGGAGCACCCTCTGCAGGCCGGTGATCCACCTTATTTCCTGCTACGGGCCCCATGTCCCTCCCTGGACCCCAGTGCCCTTTTTATGTGGCATTCTGCCCCCTGGCAGCAACCCCTTTTCCTTAGGGGTTTCCCTTCCCTGGGAACCCCCCACCCTCTATCCCCACTTTGCCTCAGTGTAGGCTACTGCCAGTCATTGTCTAAACCCACACCCTGGGGCAGACTGCAGTATCAGCCACTCATCATCAGCAAAGGGGTTTGGACCTGCTGCCTTGGCCTACCCCTGGGTCACACCCTACAACCCCAGTACTTCCTGGTCTAATTCTAGGCCACAGCCTGGGGCTTTTCAGGCAGGATCTCCACTGCCTTTCCCCAGCCCTGCTCCACGCTAGGTACCTTGACTGGTTTCTCAGCAGCCAGGCCTTTCTTCCTCTACAGGCAGAGGGAGACTGTCTGCCCTTGGCTTCCCTGGCCTTCTTATTAGGCCCTGTTGCTCAGTTTGGAGTGTGGCCTCAGCTACAGCCACTTCCCCAATCAGCCCAGCCTAAAAGGCTGCTTTCTCCAGCCCCAGCCCTTATCCAGGGCTGTTTTAACCCCTTCCGGGCCGGAGCAGAGATCCACTCTGCTACACATACAAATTATCAGATAAAACAGTTGACCCTCTGAAAACTCAGTCTGACATGCAATATTTTTGGATGTTTTATTAAAATGTGTTTTTTTTTCCCTATCTACAAATTTATACCACATTCACCACCAGGACCGCCCAGAGGATTCAGGGGGCCTGGGGCAAAGCAATTTCAATGGCCCCTTCCATACAAAAAATTGCAATACTGTATGCTTGTGGGGGCCCCTGCGGGGCCCAGGAGAAATTGCTCCACTTGCTCCCCCTCACAGACGGCCCTGGGAAAAATAAACCTTCCGCATCTCTGCACAAACCTAATTTTGAGAAAACTTCTTTACAAGGTATCACTGGTTCTCAGCATCAGCAAATGCTAAAAGGCACTAAAGCTCATTAAAAGGGTTGGACAAATATTTTCCATCAAAACTTTTTTTGGTTCGAAAACTAGGGGTTTTTAAAAAGCAGAAAAAAATCACAGCTAATGTCTGCCTTCCTTCAAAATTTGTTTTTTATTTTTTTTTAATTTAAAAGCTGAAATTAGTCTGCCAAAACCTGAATATGGTTTGGAGTTTCAGAAGTGTGTGGCCAAATATTTGCTGCTTGCTGTGTTTGATTGATTAAAGAAACAATAAAAAAATTCTGCTTAAAAAAAATCCAAAACTTTTGAACTACCTCAGCTTGTGACCAAACGCCTGAGCCTATCCAGTCAGAGATTTTTCCAGGTTTCTGATACTTTGCTAGCTTCCTTGACTCTCATCTGTCTCCATAATTTTGGGTTCATTTAGGTTAGAACATAAGAACAGCCATACTGGATCAAACCAAAGGTCCATCCAGCCCAGTATCCTGTCTACCGACAATGGCCAATGCCAAGTGCCCCAGAGGGAGTGAACCTAACAGGTAATGGTCAAGTGATCTCTCTCCTGCCATCCATCTCCACTCTCTGACAAACAGAGGCTAGGGACACCATTCCTTACCCATCCTGGCTAATAGCCATTAATAGATTTAACCTCCATGCATTTATCTGTTTCCTAGAGACTGACTCCATGTGGTCCTTCACAAACTGGAGACGGTTACTGTGGGTTTGTTTTTAGTATAGACTATGTACATACTCCACGAACCGAGCATTTGATCTTGGTCCAGAATCTGAGATGAGCCTATGTTGTGAAAACTGAAATGCTCAAAATAGCACATGCATGTGAATGGACACAGGGTGCTAAAACTTAATTAACCCAGGGGATCTCAAACTGGGGGTTGGGACCCCTCAGGGGGTCACAAGGTTATTATTGGGGGTCACGAGCTATCAGCCTCCACCTCAAACCCCGCTTTGCCTCCAGCATTTATAATAGTGTTAAATATATAAAAAAGTGTTTTCAATTTATAAGGGGGGGGGGCCTGCACTCAGGTTTGTATGTGAAAGGGGTCACCAGGACAAAAGTTTGAGAACCACTGAATTAACCTCTCTGGAGCCTCAGGGAATGAAGGGGAGGGGGGTCTCCCTTGGTAGGGTTGGGAAGGATATTGCTCTTCTCATGTGATCCCTCCCCCAGTGGCTATTTTTAAATGAAACTACTACCCTCCCCTGACATGAATCTCGCTATGGCACTGAAATTAAATATAGACTATAACTTGGCATTTGAGAAGTGAAAGAGATGGTAGCTCTAATGGAAAAGCTAACAGCTTGGCTCTTCTGCAAGCCTCAAACTGCTGAATGAGCTTCAGGGTAGCGAAGGCTGTACCTCCCAAACAGCCTGGCCTTGCACCCTATCCGACGCCCACCCACTTCCTGCCCCCCGACTGCCCACCCCCCTCAGAATCCCCAACCCATCCTGCTCCTTGTCCCCTCACCATCCCCCAGAGACCCCACCACCACCACCACCCCAGGACCCCACCCCTGCTCCCTGTCTCGACTGCCCCAACCCCATCCACCCCACCGCTGAGTCCTGACAGACCCCAGAACACCCACAATCCAACCCCCCTGTTCTCTGTCCCCTGACCACCCCCCAACTTCTGCCCCCTCCCTGTGCCCTGACTGCCCCAACCCCTATCTACCCCCAAGCTGAGTCCTGACAGACCCCAGAACACCCACAATCCAACCCCCTTGTTCTCTGTCTCCTGACCACCCCCCAACCTCTGCCCCCTCCCTGTGCCGACTGCCCCAACCCCTATCCACCCCCCCGCTGAGTCCTGACAGACCCCAGAACACCCACAATCCAACCCCCTTGTTCTCTGTCTCCTGACCACCCCCCAACCTCTGCCCCCTCCCTGTGCCCTGACTGCCCCAACCCCTATCCACCCCCAAGCTGAGTCCTGACAGACCCCCAGAACACCCACAATCCAACCCCCCCGTTCCCTGTTCCCTGACCGCCCCCCCTCCCTGTGCCCTGACTGTCCCCGAGACTCCCTGCCCCTTAGCAACCTCCCCCTGGCTCCCTCCTCACCCAGAGCCTCAGCACGTCACATCCGGGGCCATCCCTGAACAGTGGCACAGCATGGCTCCGGCGGGGCCTGAGCTCAGAGCCGCGTGGTATGGCGACCGGGCTGCGAGCTCCACCCCGCTCAGAGCTCCGGGGTAAAGGGGGCGGGGCTGTGAGCTCCCTCCACTCAGCCCGGAGCTCGCAGCCCCGCCCCCTTATCACGCGGCTCTGAGCGGGGCAGAGCTCAGGCCCCGCTGGGGTCAGGCTGCAGCTGTTCAGGGGCAGCCCTGGATACGCTGAGGCTCCGGGAGAGGGGAGGAGACGGGGTCGGGTTGGGCTGGGGCAGGAGCCTCACCCGTTCTCTTGGGGGCCCCTGCGGAGCCCAGGACAAATTGCCCCACTTCCCAGCCCCCCCCCCGAGCAGCCCTGTTCACCACTGTAATACTGTAGCTTTTATACAGATGAGACTCCTAACAAGGGAGAGAATAAGTACTTGAGGATAACAGCTGAATACTCGTACAATGCATATCTGTGAAATCCCCCAGAGTACAATCTGGGCTGTTGTACTGCCATGTCCTTTTAACGCTCCAGCCTAGGCTGCCTTTTACACTGCGTTGTTAGTGAAAAGAAACCTCTGCAGGCTCTGCTCACACACAGCCATTAGCACAAAAGTCAATCCCAGCAAAGTTACATGAATGTTTTCCCAGCCACTCATAAACGACCTACAGGATGACACCCGCAAATTCTTAGCCCCAGCCTAAACCTAAATTTATTTCTACATTTTACCAATCTAAATAAGATTGGAAAGCTAAAAAGGTTTCTCTCACCCCAAAGCCTTCAGCAGTCCATAATAAAGCTTTCCAGCTAGGATTCCCCTGCACGCCACCCCACTCCAGTTCAGTAATGCTCCTGTTGTCTTTCAAGCAATCTTGCTGCTGTGAATAGAGATGGGAAAGGAGAGGTAGCCAGAGGCCTTTCCCCCACCTTTTTATAGTCTCACCCTTTGTACTGGAAAAACCCTGTGCTGGGTCATGGGGTCAACAGTTCCACTGCGTATGTGCTCTACCACCTGCCCTTCAGGTGAATTGTAAATGTTTTTTTTATAACTCCCCTGCTGGTGAATCTCTGATTAAACAGGTGATGGCCTTTTAACATTTATGAAGGAAGGCTGAAAGAATTGGGTTTGTTTAGTTTAGAAAAGAGAAGACTGCGAGGGGACTTGATAGCAGTTTTCAGGTATCTAAAAGGGTGTCATGAGGAGGGAGAAAACTTGTTCACCATAGCGTCTAAGGATAGAACAAGAAGCAATGGGCTTAAACTGCAGCAAGGGAGGTTTAGGTTGGACATTAGGAAAAAGTTCCTGTCAGGGTGGTTAAACACTGGAATAAATTGCCTAGGGAGGATGCGGAATTTCCATCTCTGGAGATATTTAAGAGTAGGTTAGATAAATGTCTATCCGGGATGGTCTAGACCAGGGGTCCCCAATGCGGTGCCCACGGGTGCCATGGCACCCACTGGGGCATCTAAGTGTGCCTGCATACTGGCCAGCGGACGAGGATCCACTGAAATGCTGCCGACAAGCAGTCCAGGCTCAGAATAACCCCCACTGATTTAACTCCATAGCATTGTTTGCAGCTAATAGGTAAATTGAGGTAAACCAACATTCCTTGGTCTAGGACAGAGCTATTTTTCACCTTTAACTAGGGTCAGCTGTCTGGTATGCTAGTAACATCATACACAGGGAATTCATAACATTACATATAATGTTAACACAGCCATGTTACACTTCTATTAGTAACCAGCATGGTATTAGCTTTCATATGATACCTGACAAGTCATATTTGTACAAATATTAGTGCAGTACTGTGTAAGTTGTGAGTACAGAGGCGCCAAAGGTCACAACACCCCCTACCTTACATTGGATCGATCCTTAGTTGCTCAGCAACATTTTACTGATAAATAACTGAAAGCTAGGTAGTGCTTTCTCTTTTTTTCTATCTTACCTTAAATTAGCAACAAGGATGATTAGCCATTTCAGGTACGGTTCTTAGAAGTCCTTTGCAATGTTTTAAACTGAATTACCTTTTTGCTCATTGCTGACCCTATAGGTAAAATGATATCCATGTCACACCCAAACTGCAATTGCTGATAGCATGGCCAGGAAGTTAAAGAGATTTAACGACAGACAGCATGGCTTTGAAGGCACCCAAAAGCCTTGGCAAAAGCTTTCCTCTGCTCTTCTTCTTCATTGCTGGTTCAGATAAGTTTTCCAAATTACTGGACCCATTTTACCAGCATAAGTTGGATAATGGTGTGGATTGCAATTTGTCTACATTTGTAGATATTTTATCAAGCTTCTGGAAACAGTTAATGTCAGGTTCAAAAGAATTTCAAAATATTGTAAATAGCTGGTCTAACTGGAGACTAAGAGGAAAGGTTTCATCATGGTGATGCCGGATCAAACTATCCAATGAGATCAAAGCTTAATGGGAGTCCAACCACCAAATCCTTGTGAAACACTGAAAATGTACCCCTACAGTTGCAAGAGACCATACATACAAAGAAACACTTTGTGTACAATGAATTAGCTTAAGGCCAAGACACAACTATCATAAACGGAGAAGATGCTAAGTGACAGTAAAAGGGGAACATGATTAACAATAGGTTAATCTCATAAGGTTCAGGTTTGGTTCTTATAGAAGTTCCAGAATGTGGGAGGAGGGACAGGGGGCCATGGTCCCCCCACTTTTAAAATTGGGAGGGCTATGCCCTCCTACTTTTTACCGGCCATAGGGGCGAGTGACAGGGGAGGGATCGTGGCCTTGGGGGAAAGAGGTGGCATGAGAGTGGGGCCTCAGAGGGAAGAAGTGGCATGAGGGTGGGGACTTGGTGGGGAAGGGGCAGCAAGAAGGGGTAGGAGCACAGTTCAGGCACTGGTGAACCCCACTGTTAGGAAGCTTCCACTGCCCGTGGTTCTTATCAGCACTCAGAAGTACAGATGCTTTTCTAGAGCTCAAAGATTGTGACTCACTTGGATTTTCACAGCTGGCCTTGGAAACAACCAGCTCTCTCACATATCTGCTATTTCCTGGTTCTGGTAAGAATGAAAATACCACAAAGAAAGCCTCTCTCTCCTGGTATTTTGGTTCTCTTATTTGCATCCCTAGCCAACATTCAGAAATGCTGGAGTATGTGAAATTTTAATTAAATTCTAAACTTTTAGAGTATGAGTTTAAAATTTGAACTTAAAACATGGCACATCCATGTAGGAATAAAGGGCCTGATTATCCTCTCACGCTAGGCTTACACCCATATAACTTCATCAGCTTCAACAGAGTGTCAGGATCCTAATATGGGCTTTTAGGACCAAGGGTCAGAGCAGGGTCAGACCTGAGGCTGGGAGTAGCAGAGGAGTTTGTTGTCAAATTCCAGGTGTGGGTCAATACTGGTCAGGAGGCAAGATCCAAATCAAGCTGAGGTCTAAGCCAAGAGCTCAGGAGCAGGAATAGTCATGGCAGCTAATGGAGAACCATACTGTTGCCCGCAATGCCCCTTGTGTTTATATAGGGCTAGGAGCCAATCATGAAGCTGCTGCCTGCCAGACCTCTTGAGGTGGGATGTGCCATGAGCAGTGTCCACAGTGGGTCAAAGGCAGTGGAGCACAAACTAGTTCTAACTAGTGTTGAGTGGCAGCATAGTACTGTTAGTTCTCTGGTACTTCTATAGACCTGGGCTCTAGACCTGCAGGGCCTCAAACTAAGCTACTGTCTTTGAGAGGTGCATCTGGCCCAGTATTTGTTACATGGGAAACCTTGCAGTACTTGTGTAGTTGAAAATGATATGACTGAAAGTCAGTGAAATGGATCACAAATAGGAAAAGGCTTATAGACTGAAGGACAAATAATGATACGGGGCCTGTGTGTGGGAACTGTGAAAAGCAAGAGTGATGACAGCTGGAGGAGTTGTCAGTTATGACTATGAGCTGAATGGCTCTGTGCATCAATTGCCCTTATGTGGGAACAGGAGTGATGTTGTCACTGAAAAGGAATCTTGCGGTGATCTGTTCATCTTATATAAAATATCTCAGTGGGAGGGGGAGGGAGAGGGGAAATCTAACGACATTAAAATGAAACTACCATAAATCTTTAAAATAAGGAGGAAAAAAACCTGTTTCCTAGCACTGAGAAGACATTTGCCAAATATGGAACAAATTACTAACAAGGCCTCCTGTAGCAAAGCACCATTCAGTTTTAAAGATTTAAATGAGGTTCTAGACAACTGTCTCTGTCCTTAGAAAAGCAATGATCATTTTTCAATTTCATTTCGTGGTCGTTGGTTAAAGGTAAAACATACCTTTCCCTCATTCTTGTCCATGATTTTAACAATTGTATTTCTTCCCAAGTGTGTGTTTGTAATTATACCTTGCTCATAACTGGGATACATAGAAATGAAGAGTGAAATAGTTCAGATAATAAGCAGCAGTAGGTGCCTTTGTTGAAAACACAAACTGGACACAGACCAAACCCTTCTAGTACCAAATATTTCAGTCTTTATTCAGGCAAAACTTCCTATTAAATTGATCAGTCTTTCTTCTGCTAAAGACTAGGGATTTGTTCCCTAAAGTGCAGATCTACCCTGAAAAGTGACAGAGCGAAAATGTTCCTTTCAATAGATCCTCTCCCTGTGTATATTCAGAATCAGTTCTGCTTTAATGTTAGAGGGTCAAACTCTGTACTCATGAATTGACGAAATCTCAGATTAAATTAAATGGGAATTTTATTTAGTTCAGAATCTGGCCCTCTTTAAAATTTTTCCAGTTTTTAACTCCTAATAGCATTGCCAGTGCAGTACTGTGAGAGGGAGATGGTTTCTTTTCCTTCCCATGCATCATCATCATCTTTTAACTAGGTTCCAAATGCAGGGACAATGTCCACCTTTGCAACTCAACAGAAAACATTTCATTACACTTATGCAATTCTGTGAAATATAATGGGGTTGTTCAGAAGTAACTGAGTATAAGTTGGTTTGTAGGATCCTTATTATTGATGGTGTGTGTGAAGGGGAGAACCTAGCTTGACTTTTAGATCCCAGGCTGAATTTGCAGGATGGGCACTGAGGAAAACCACCTTTTTCCTTTCAAACTAAGCAAATGTTATACAGAAATCACCGAGCCAAAATATACATTGAGCTCTGGTACATTATTATAGAACATTCTTTTTACATAGTCTTTACAAGCAGACCTCTGTATCTTGACATATTGTACTTATATAGAGGAGTAGTTACTTACATGAGTAGTTCCATGGAAGTTAGTGGAAACAATGTGAGCAAGATTTTCAGAGCACGTCTATAATGCTGACATACTCTCTATGCACACAAAGAAGAGAGAGATTGAACTGGTGTAGAAAGCCCTGCAGCAATTGTGGGGAAAATAAATCCACCCTAAGATTACAGGTGTGGGGCATCTTCACAGTTGCTATTTCAGAAACTGTGGGGCATCGGGACCCCAATCCATATATGTGTCCCTTGGGCATGCAGGATTCCAGACTCATGTGGTCAAATCTTTAACCATCTTCAAATTTAATCTATTTTAAAGCTAAAAGGGATCATTACAATCATAATGTCCTGTCTATGGTGTTCTATACAGGATGGGTATAGAACTTAACTCCTCAAGGGTAGGAACCTACTATCCAGTCATCCATCACACATGCACGGGTACTACTATGGTTTCCACTGCATGCAGAGAACTTCCACAGTGCCTACAAAGCTGGGTGACTTTCACCCTCCCAGATAACTGTATCCCACTGAGAAGTTGAGTAGCCATGTTGATATGCAATTAACCTAGTTTTAAAAGAATTCTTCATTTATCATTTTCTATAATGAGACTGCTAATTAGGACACAGTGCTCTGTTTTTATTTTGTTTGATTAGAATTTGATTATAAGTGTGACCAATCTGCAGAGGATTAGGTACAGTCACCACTGTTGCATTCCCTAATGCGGTGCTTCTGAAATGAATATGTAACTTCCCATCATTAGAAACAAACAAATAATAAGTTCATTAGTAAAGCTACCACAATTTTCCTTGCTCAAAACATTTTTGGATGAAACTAATCACTTATGAAGATCTACAATAGTCGTGCACAGCCAATATATTTTTGCCACAGTTGGCAATTACTGTTTTTATTGTAGTGGTGCCAAGAGGCCTTATTCAGGTTAGGGCTCTGTTTTTCTAGGCACTCTATATACATGTAGTAAATGACACATAAATGAAATGTATTTTAAAAAGTTTGAAGTGCATATGGGACATGCAGAATGAAAACAGGTGGGATTTTTGTTTATTCTTCTAATGTCAAGAATTTGGCTTGGAGTCACCTCTACTGCATTTGGGAAATATTTTAAATTTCCTGTTGTTACTATGGAGGTCACAGAATGTTCATTCCTTACTGTGAAGTTATTTAACCTGTAAATGCTACAATCTTATTGAAATGTCAGCTGATCATAACAGGGTATTTTAAAGGGACTCCGTCAATCTTTTTTTCCCTCTTACCTTGATTTTGAATTGTGCCTTAAAAACATAAGAATGAAATCTACTTTTGTCACTGATTGCTGTCTGAACCTGCCTTAGCACTTGATTTTTTTGAGTAGGAGCTGCCCAATGCAGTCAGAAACCCAGAAGCAGTACTAGAGTCTTTCTGAGAGACACCACGGACTTGGAACATCTGGCAGCTGCTGTATCTTTGTAAGTGACTGCTTTTAAATGACAAATTAAAAATGAGTGAAACTAGGGATGATCAAATTCTCAGGATTCAGTTGACATGGGCTCTGTGAACCAGACTGCTAACTCTATTAACAGGAGTTATCTATATGAAAACATAAGAACAATGCATCTACATCTCCAAGAAAATCCTTATGCCCCCTCACACATGCAGCCAAACTCCATCTCTTTCAGGACCTGAACACACCCTCACCTTATCTTTTAAAGACTTCAAGTGGAGCACTTCCTTGCTCACACATGTATATACATGTATGCACTGGGCTATTCTCTTGGCCCTAGGTGACCCTGCGTCGAGTCTTTGGAGTATGCAGGGTATCAACTTATCCAGGTAAATTTTGTTCCCAGGTATGTGCTGCTGAATCAAACCCCAGTCCATGGTAAGATGTGAAGGTCCCACTCAACAGACCAGCAGTAGTGCTGTAAAGTGTAGCCCTGCCCCAGAAGCACTGATTGGATGGGGATAGGCAGACAGGAGAAAACTGACGTCACCACCCTCCACCTTCGCCCAACCCACCTCCAGCCACACTAGTTAGAGCATTGGCAAGAAATCTCCCCCCTACTTCCAGATGAGAGGTCTCCTCTGATTGGAATAGGGGGTGCAATTGGAGAAGGCTGTGTATGGACTGCAGAAGAGGGAATATGCTTCCACAGCAGTGCTTCAGCCAGCCCTGAAGGAGCCTGAGCTCAGTATTAGAGAAATGACCCAAAGTGTGCCTGGTCCCCATGAACCTGCATGACACATAAGAATCATTCACTGTTCAAAGGGAAGGAGGTGCTTTAATCTGGGACTAAAGTGCTGAGGCTTTGTGTACATTTAGAGGAACTACTAATTTCAGGGTAAAAAAAAGTATAAATTCAATTGTACCTGTGTCCAAATGAAGCCAAAAAGGACACACACACGGCCGTATTATAAGCAGGACACAATTGTATTCACAGTCATGCCCCAAACTGATGTTTCTTGCAGTTTTAGAGTCTTTGAGGGTCTTGGCCTGATGACTTTCCATTTAAGTTTCTGTGTTTCAGCTGTGACATGTTCCAGTGTTTTGAATATTGTGACTGCTGTAGTCAGCCTGGAACTCCAGCTCAAAAATGACCACCACAAGCAACATACTGACAGCTACAGAAAAATATATGAATCTTTTGACCCAGAGATACCCTTGCACTAAGAAGGATGGCAGCCAGCAATTCTCTGGATAAATCAGTGTCACTCTGATTCCTTTGTATTGGACTCACTCATTTCCTCTCAAAATTTCATGCAGTGGCTGGAAAGGTGACAAGTCATTTATACTTTGAGTGATTAAGTCCTAGTCAGGGATAACAATAGTAATAACTAGCTGCCAAGATGGTCTCCCACACAAATACGGGTAATAAAATCAACAGTGTTGTCAATCATTTTGTCTAAATTTTCTACATGTATTTCTCACAGCACAAGATGAACACAAACTAAAGAGTAATCGTGTTTTACTGCCATGCTATTCATTAAATAGCTACTGTCTAATGGCATAATTGCCTGGAAGGAATTTTACACAATGACATAGTATTTACTCATGGTATTATTCATCCATGGAACTCATTGGTACATGGCATCATTGAACCCAAAAAATATAACAGGATTCAGAAAAGGACAAGACATTTATAAGGCTAATGAGAGATGCACAGTTGCATAGATAGAAGATATATATGGACTATTTGCTCTCATGTTTCAGAGCATTAAATAATGGTAACTACAAAAAGCTTCTTATATGGGCAGTTGTCTACTACAGGGTTTCTTGCATCTCCCAAAACCAGTGAATCACAACCATCAACCACTACTACTAGATGAACTACTACCCTGATCCATTGTAGCAAATTCTGTGTTCTTGTCACGACTCCTGCTATACATGCAAAAATGTGATCATTATTAGTGGTCAATGGCACCAATTAGGATGGGGGCAAATGCACCCCCATAGAGATTTTGCACTTCTCAAAGTTTCAGAGGCCCTGGAACTGGGGGGACCACTTTTAAGCAGTGGTCCTGTATTAAATCAGTATGGCTGATGCCAGAGTGGTCCAGAGTGTTGATCCATCTGTGTGGTCACCATGCCACAAAAATTTGACCTAACTGCTCTTCTGTATAGACAGAGGGGTGGTCAGGCCAAATTTCAGTGAGTGGTGCTGCAACCTGGGGAATGGGGTTGCAGTGCCACTAAAATTTGGTTCAGCTGCCCTTCCATCTGGATGGAGAGAAAACTGGGCCAAATGGTGCTGTGCCCTTGAAAACAGGGAAACTATTTCTGTATGGTGGAGCACAGAGAAGTCTGCCAAGGGACTCGACTCCCGGACTCATCTGCTCATGCATTGTGTGGGTAAGACAGGTGAGACTTCCTGGCCAAGGAAGGAATCAAGTCCCTCTGGGAAGAGGGGTGGTTGAGCATGGACCAGAACTGGATCCCTGCTGGAGGGCATGGGGGCAGGTACTGGAATTACCCTCATGCATGATATACCTGAATTGGGGCCATTGCTAGTGGTGTCATTGAGCTGGATACATATGTCAAAAGAGGAAACTGGCTATGCCAAATAAAGACACATGGCAGGGACAACAACAAATGTCTGCCTTTCAGAAGAAAATAAACCTGATACACACTGAGTCTGGAAGTTTTTTTTAAGAGATTACATACACCTTTTAAAGAACAAAATTATCAGACACATAGATGAACACAATTTGTTGGGGAAGAGTCAACATGGTTTTAGTAAAGGGAAATCATGCCTCACCAATGTACTAGAATTGGTGAGGGGGTCGACAAGCATGTGGACAAGGGGGATCCAGTGAATATAGTGTACTTAGATTTTCAGAAAGCCTTTGACAAGGTCCCTCACCAAAGGCTCTTAAGCAAAGTAAGCTGTCATGGGATAAGAAGGAAGGTCCTCTCATAGATTGGTAACTGTTTAAAAGATAGTAAACAAAAGGTAGGAATAAATGGTCAGTTTTCAGACTGTAGAGAGGTAAATAATGGTGTCCCTCAGGGGTCTGTACTGGGACCAGTCCTATTCAACATATTCATAAATGATCTGGAAAAAGGGGTAAACAGTGAGGTGACAAAATTTGCAGATGATACAAAACAACTCAAGATAATTAAGTCCCAGGCAGACTGCAAAGAGCTACAAAAGGATCTCTCAAAACTGGGTGACTGGGCAACAAAATGGAAGATGAAATTCAACACTGATAAATGCAAAGTAATGCACATTGGAAAACATAATCCCAACTATACAAATAAAATGATGGGGTCTAAATTAGCTGTTACTACTTAAGAAAGAGATCTTGGAGTCACTGTGGATAGTTGTCTGAAAACATCCATTCCACTAAATGTGCAGCGGCAGTCAAAAGTGAACGGAATGCTGGGAATAAGTAAGAAAGGGTTAATAGGACAGAAAATATCATGTTGCCTCTGTATAAATCCACGGTACGCCCACATCTTGAATACTGGTGCAGATCTGGTCACCCCATCTCAAAAAGGATATGTTGGAACTGGGAAATGTTCAGAAAAGGGCAACAAACATGATTAGGGGTATGGAGCGGCTTCTGTATGAGGAGAAATTAAGAAGACTGGGACTTCTAGGCTTGGAAAAGAGACAACTAAGGGGGGATATGATAGTAGTCTATAAAATCATGACTGGTGTGGAGAAAGTAAATAAGAAAGTGTTATTTACTCCTCATCACACACGAACTGGGGTCACCAAATAAAACAAACTGGCAGCAGGTTTAAAACAAACAAAAGGAAGTATTTCTTCACACAATGCATACTCAACCTATGGAACTCTTTGCCAGAGGATGTTGTGAAGGTCAAGGGCTATAACAGGGTTCAAAAAAGAACTAGATACATTCATGGAGGATAGGTCCATCAACGGCTATTAGCCAGGATGGGCAGGGATGGTGTGAGAAGCTGGGAATGATCAACAAGGAATGGATCACTTGATGGGTACCTGTTCATTCCCTCTGGGGCACCTGACATTGGCCATTGTTGGAAGACAAGATACTGAGCTAGATGGACCTTTGGTCTGACCCAGTATAGCCATTCTAATGTTCTTAAACCATTTCATGGTAATAATCTAAGTGGAAAAGACTGCCACTACAACAGCAAATTATTGTATCTGAACTTGGAAATACCTGCATGAGAAACAGATTGCTATTTTTCCATAATGCAGAACAACTCACCAATTGCCATTTTCCAAATTTATGAATTACATGTCAAAACATTACATAAAACAGTATAAAGTAGCATGAGAATTTGCCAGGTCTCATCAGGTTTATTACATTACCCTACACCCAACTTTTTTGAGGAAACAGTACCAAGTCCCTGCAGAAACAGGCAATAATGCAGATTCTAAGCACGCTCTAAGCATCATTTGTCTCTCTGCACAGAATCTCGCCAATTTCTTCCAAGAGAAGATTGACAAAATGACATAACCTTCACCCTCCCCTCAGCTTGCCTTTCCTTCTCCCTTCCCTACCTACAACTCTCTGTTCCTTCTCCAATCACAGATGCAGAAGTTTCTTATCTGCTTTCCTCCTCTAACTTCTCTATTTACCCAGCGACCCCACTCCATTCCATCTCCTGATCTCCCTCTTGCACACAGTAATCCCTTCCTTTACTCTTCTCCTTAACCTCTCACTTTCCTTTGGCTCTTTCTCCTCACAAGACAAACATTCTTTAGCCTCTCCCATCTTAAAGAAAGCACTCTTAACCCCACTTTTTTCTTTCACTATCGTTCAATCTCCCTTTCACCTCTAAGCTCATTGAACATGCAGTCTACAATCACTATCTGGAGTTCCTCTCCTCCAATTCCATCCTAGACCCTCTCCTGTCTAGTTTCCACCCTTTGCACTCCACTGAACGGTCTCTCCTCAAAGTCTCTAATGATGGCTTCCTAGCCAAAGTTTAGAACCAGTACTGCATCTTCATCAGCTTTGTCCTGTCAGCCACCTTTGACACAGCCAGCCATGCTCTTCCTGAAATTCTGTTCTCTTTTGGCTTCTGTGACTGTCCTCTCCTGGATCTCCTCAAATCTTTCTAATTGCTCCCTTAGTGCCTTTTGGAGGATCCTCCTCATGTGCCCTCCAACTTTTTGTGGAAGTTCCACAGGGCTCTGTCCTTGGTCCCCTTCTCCTTCCCTCTCTAGCCCTTATCCCTGGATAATCTCATATACAAACACAAATTCAACTACCCTCTCTATGCTGACAACTCACAGATTTACCTCTCTACTGCAAACCTGCCTCCTTCTGTCCCAACTAAAATCTTGGCCTGTCTCTCTAACATCCTGTAGTGAGATGGAGTGACCTCCCTTCAGACTCAAGAGCAAGGGACCACTATACTGCTCCTGACAGGTGGAGTCAAACCTGCCCCCCTTGCCGGAAGTACCAGAGTGGGACAGGAAGTATGAAAGGAGAGCCCTGTGGCTCAGTTGGGGCTGGACAAGGGAAGGAGGCAGATGTCTCTTCTAGGGAGCTGAGCCTTCTGTGGGAATCCAGACCAGCAGCTAAGCAGACCAGTGCCCTACTGATGAAGGAAGCAGACAACTCCAAGGAATTACCAGTGATGCCACTGACTGCCATCAGTGCAATAAAGCACCATCAGCAAAGCTGGCTAGGAAGCAGCCTGGGAATCAGACATTGATCCAAATATGCTCCCAGGAAGCAGAGCAGCGTGTTTGTATTTCCCTGCTGACTCAGTGGCAGAACCACTCACCACTATTAGGGCTCCTTGTTTAGTATTTCACTGCTGATCAAAGTGCAAGAAGAAATAAGAGGGACAATCAAACACCTGCACCAACTGCTGTGAACAGCATCTCTTATTGGTGGCTTAATTGGGTGGATATGGGATTTTAGGAGGAGGATGGGAGAGTGCTACTGAACTGTTTCCCTATCTGACACCTAAATAGTTATTAAACATATCAGAATACAAGGAAAATCAAGTCATTAATATTTGCAGTTCTGTTGTACACAGGAAATGGTTAGAAACTGTAACTGACAATGTGGCTTGACAAGGAAACTCCTGTGCTTCTCTGAATACCTTGAATAAATTCATAACAAATAGCATGAGGTCCTTTAGTTCTTTTCAATGACAGTCCAGAATCATGACTACAGAAATGTTATTTCTTGTACTTTAGGCTTGATATTTGTTTTCACTACTCAATTTTATTACAGTATATTTGTTCTCTATGATTACAGCAGCTGGTTTTTAAGTACCAGTAATTTTGTCTAAGGAAAACTAAACTGATTGTTCCCTTTTATTTTCCTTTTTTGAACAATACCTGTTTAGTTTAAGTCACGTCTACTGCCTTGCACTAGTTTTTATCCATTGAGGTTGTAAGACATCTTTTGGGTTGTTGTGTTAGCATACATTTTTTAAAAATTCCATGTAATATAATGAACTTCAGTGTTAAGGGATATATGCTTGACTTTCACTACTCCAGCAAACTTCTTAGCTGCTTCCCTGGGTTTCAAACTCTTCGTTACTCTTAGTGCATGCTGTCTTAGGCTGAAATCCTGGCCCCATTGACATCAGTGGGAGTTTGCCATTGATGTCAATGGGGTCAGGATTTTACCCCTCGTCTTTTCTAGTTCCAGTCTCAAAATAACGTCAACCCCTTTTGCATTCACATCTTGAATACATTTTTTTTCTGTTGCATAAATATTTTAAAATGGTGCCACTCTCCAATACAGTTCCAATCCCAAATAACAGTGCCTTGTGTCTAGGCTGTGTGGCTGAATTACCTTTTTTCCATTTACTATGGTGTTATATAGATTCCCACTGTACCTCAAATTTATCCTAATTTGGAGCCTAAACCATGCTGGCCTTTGTCTGCATCTAGAGATTTTGGGTGGGGTTTTAATTCACCCTGACTGATCACTGCTGCCAACGAAGTTAGTGCCAACTTTACCATCAACTGCAATAAAACCAGAGTTAGGCCAACACAACATGCTTTAAAGAAAAACACTTCCCCTCACCCCCACATTTCAATCAATTCTTTGCTTATGCACTCTTCATCTCAGTCCAAAATGTTACGATAGTATTGCTATTACTGAATACATTTGTTTTATTTATGGAATACTGGTATGAACATTACTATAATCCACTGCAAATTGGTAATTACAGTTGTCACAAATTATAGTTTCATATTTTCCATTCAGTAACAATGTGAGATAAAATCCCTAATAAACAGTAAAGCAAGTACAAAATAGGAAGAACAAAAGCACAGATCCAACTAAAAGTGAGTCCTAAGAGAAAGAGCTAATAAAACTGCCATCCCACACATTTTTTTATGGGCATCACTGAAGAGTAGACTGTAAAACTTTGGTCTTTGTTTCAACTTGGATGTTTTTCTAAGCATTCTGAAGCCTGTTAGTCTACAGCAGTGGGATACAAAGCTCACAAAAACATATTTCATGCTGTATCACAGACATTTCCATTTCAGGTCCCTGTTGGAAATAGCACAAGGACAATTTCTCTCACTGTGTTTTGGAAATTTGACTTTTCCGTTCCAGCCCAAGCCAGAACTCGGAAATGCAGTGTTGGAGGTAGGGGTCTAGAATTAACTGAGCATTTCAGATTCATAGAAAGGGTTCATTTCAAATTTGGTACTAATACAAGGTGAAAGATCATGGGTGGGGGATATAATTTATTCCTCCACCCTCCAGCTGGTTCATCCTTCTTGGGCTCCTTCATGAGTCCATTAAAGTTGCTCTTTCCTCAACATGTAATGCAGGTGCTGGCAGTAGAGCAATGAGCATTATCAAGTGTATGTATAGAAGGACTGGACAACTAGTGCAAAAGGTATTTATATTTGAAGACTGCTTACACGGAATTACTGTTAGAATTCTGAAATTGAGAATACAGGGAAATCCAAAATAGTTTCTTTGGGATGACTAAAATAAAACAATTACTTTAAAGAAAAAAGAAGTGGAGCAAACATAAATGCAGTCCAATGCTAAAGGAAAGTCTGTTTGTGGCTAATGCCTTAGAAAAATAGTTCAGGAGTTACTCATCCCTTACAGAGAGGTTAGTTGTGAATGCCACGAATGTTGTATTTTATTTCAAAATATTTTTCTTTTATTTGGTTTTGGTTTTGGTTTTATTTGTTTTTGACATGAACAACTAGACTAAATCAGCTTGGATTCACCAATATATGTTCTAAAATGTTATGAACTAGAACTAGAAATGCCATGCTACCCTGAGGGAACTTGCTCTTATGCTATTTCTTGCTGGCTCCAGAAATGGAAGTGAAAGAAATCTCATGAGAAGATCTGTTATAATATTTCTATCCCAATTTTGTAACTTGAAGTTCAAACATGCTTCGAAGAAGCATCCAGACTTTTCAATGCAAGCTGCACAGCTTTGCAGTTAGATAAAATTCTAGAATCATAGAAATGTGCATCTTGAAGGGGCACTGAGAAGTCATCAACTCCAGTCCCCTGAGCTAAGGCAAGACGAAGTGTACCTAGAACATCCCTGACAGGTGTTTGTCTAACTGCTTTTAAAACCTCCAGTGATGGGGATATTCCACAAGCTCCCTTGGAGGCCTATTCCAAGAGCATAATTATCCTTATAGTTAGAAAGCTTTTCCTAATATCATACCTAGATCTACCTTGTTACAGATTAAGCCCATTATTTCTAGTCCTACCTTCAATGGACATGGAAAACAATTGATCACAGTCATTTTTTGTAACAGTGAGATGCTCTGCAGGAGTATCCAGGGATGTGAGGCATCTCATCACTACCTGTCCTTAGCATGGAGGAGTCTTGTCTGCCTGCTGTGGAACAGCTCCCTGAATCCACCAGCCCCTGGCAGCACAAACATCATCTTCCAGGCCTACACAGGCCCTCTCTGTGCAGGACGCAACAAGCACACAAATATTCAGCACACAGTCTGTAGGGTCTAGCCCCTTATCCACAGGTCCATAGTGGGTTAAGATATTTGAAACAAATGGTTACATATAAAACAAAATGATAACACAATTTCTAAACACGAAATTTAACTTACAGGATAACTTCCTCTATAAGGAAGTTTATCACACCCAAAGTCCTCTTCAGCGTTTTCAGTCAAGGTTGGCTGAGACCCTATTTTCCTGAATGCAAATGCACTGTCTGTTTTACTTCCTGTCTGGAAGAACCAGTCTGAGGCATGTCATATTTGGGTGACTTGATTTATAATTCACATGCTTAAGACCATAATTTTCTGTTACAGATACGTAACTCCTTACATAGTAACTGTACATACATTTCACAATGATATTGATGACCAATGTGACACTGGCTTTCATTTGAGACCTCATATGATATTCTTTGGTGAACAAGAATGGACACACCGGAATCTGGAGACTCCTGTAACCCCACTGCACCCCCTTGTCAGTTGGCATTAAAAGGTTCTTTGGTCACAAATAGTCCTTAACATATTTGAAGACTGTTATCAGGTTCCCACTCAGTCTTCCTCTTTCTCAAGACTAGATATGGTCAGTTTTTCTTAACCTTTTGTAATAGGTCAGATTTTCTAAATCTTTTATCATTTTTTGTTGTTCTCAGAACTCTTCCCAATTTGTCTGTATCTTCTTAAAGTATGGTGCCCAGAACTGGACCCAGTATGCCAACTGAGGCCTCACCAGTGCTGTGTAAAGCAAAGCAATTACCTCTCATATCTGACATACAACCCTCCTGTTAATACACTCCGGAATGACATTATCCTTTTTTGCAACTGCATTACATTGTTTACTCTTATTCAATTTGTGGCCCCCACATCCTTTTCAGCAGTATTACTGTCTAGCCTGTGAATTTCCCATTTTTTAGTTATGCATTTGATTTTTCCTTCCTAAGTGAAGTAATTTGCACTTGTCTTTATTGAATTTAATTTGGTCTGAAATCAGCAAATTCTCCAGTTTGTCAAGGATATTTTGAATTCTAATCATGTCCTCCAAAACGCTAGCAACCCTTCCGAACTTGTTGACATATTACCAGTAAGTGGAGGAAAAAAACTTCAGTGCTATAAAGAAAAGTTGAAAAAATATAAGTTTTATTATTTATAGCGTGGCAGGGCCTACAGTGTACAAGATAGTGTTCCAAAATATAAGATGGCATGGTTACTGCCCAGAAAAATGTATGGTCTAAAAAGTAAAATCAAGGAATCTGATCTCACTTATATCCATTATTCCTTTGAAATAACACTAGCATAAAACTAGTTTGAGGTCAGAGTCAGGAAGGATATTACAAATGACAGCTGAAGCTTCTCCTCTGCAGATCATATCAATAGGAAAACTGGGTGAAGGAACAGAGAGGAAGCTGGTAATGGGGGAGTAGGAAGAGTGTCACAGTTTCAGGGCAACTGCACCTGCAGTCCCCCTCTGCGGTCACTCAAGGGCACCCACTTAAAGGTTTGCAGATCCCAGCTGTCACCTCTCCTGGGCTGAGACCTGCATCTCACTCCTTTCTTACTGGGGTTTTAAGTTGCACAGTCCCTTGCCTTACACTGTGATATCCCCTGGAAGCCAGACTGCATAAAAGGCCAGCACCTGCACTTTGCTTTCTCTCCAAAAGCTATGAGCAGTGCAGTTGCAAGTTACCACACAGCTTCTTCTAAGCAAGCACATTTATTCTGAAAGGGACAGCATTATAGAGAAAACATTAAAACAATAAGAGAACCTATGCACATGCTACAAAGCTTATCATGATCACCTCCAATTCCATCCCAGGATTCTGGCAGGTTTTAATCCTTCATAACCCACAACTGATTTTTCCCCTTGGTTACAAGTTCATATCCATCTTCGATCCAGAACTAGAATCCTGACTGGGCAGATCCACCATTTCTTTATATGGCTCAGGCCTTTGATCTTGGCCTTCTGAAATAGGTAATTGGCTGACAATCACCTCTCCTCAGTGTGTAGCTTCACAAGACATGGTTTTTGAATAACTGGAGTCGGGGAATTTGCATTAACCTCTCCCTAGGGCTTCCCCAGGAAAGCCACTTGACATTTATTGTCCCAGAAGTTCATACTTATCCTGACCATTTTCAGTATAGTCTTTTGAACTCCCAGGTCTCACATCTGTCTGATCTCCTTCCTAAAGAGTTTATATATAATCCCAGCCCACAATAGTACATATACCTAATAAAATAAGGACTTTAAAGGATATTACAGGAAATTGGCCTATCGGTTACTAAGGGTACGTCTACACTACAAGGTAATTTCGAATTAACATAAACCGGTTTTATAAAACAGATAGGAAAGGTATAACAAGTGGGGTTCTGCAGGGGTCTGTTTTGGGACCGGCTCTGTTCAATATCTTCATCAACGATTTAGATGTTGGCATAGAAAGTACACTTATTAAGTTTGCGGACGATACCAAACTGGGAGGGATTGCAACTGCTTTGGAGGACAGGGTCAAAATTCAAAACTATCTGGACAAATTGGAGAAATGGTCTGAGGTAAACAGGATGAAGTTCAATAAAAATAAATGCAAAGTGCTCCACTTAGGAAGGAACAATCAGTTTCACACATACAGAATGGGAAGAGACTGTCTAGGAAGGAGTATGGCAGAAAGAGATCTAGGGGTCATAGTGGACCACAAGCTTAATATGAGTCAACAGTGTGATACTGTTGCAAAAAAAGCAAACGTGATTCTGGGATGCATTAACAGGTGTGTTGTAAACAAGACACGAGAAGTCATTCTTCCGCTCTACTCTGCACTGGTTAGGCCTCAACTGGAGTATTGTGTCCAGTTCTGGGCACCGCATTTCAAGAAAGATGTGGAGAAATTGGAGAGGGTCCAGAGAAGAGCAACAAGAATGATTAAAGGTCTTGAGAACATGACCTATGAAGGAAGGCTGAAGGAACTGGGTTTGTTTAGTTTGGAAAAGAGAAGACTGAGAAGGGGACATGATAGCAGTTTTCAGGTATCTAAAAGGGTGTCATCAGGAGGAGGGAGAAAACTTGTTCACCTTAGCCTCCAATGATAGAACAAGAAGCTACGGGCTTAAACTGCAGCAAGGGAGATTTAGGTTGGACATTAGGAAAAAGTTCCTAACTGTCAGGGTAGTTAAACACTGGAATAAATTGCCTAGGGAAGTTGTGGAATCTCCATCTCTGGAGATATTTAAGAGTAGGTTAGATAAATGTCTATTAGGGATGGTCTAGACAGTATTTGGTCCTGCCATGAGGGCAGGGGACTGGACTCGATGACCTCTTGAGGTCCCTTCCAGTCCTAGAGTCTATGAGTCTATGAGATATTATAAAATCGATTGCACACGGCCACACTAGGCACATTAATTAGGCGGTGTGCATCCATGGTCCGAAGCTATCATCGATTTCCAGAGCGTTGCACTGTGGGTAGCTAACCAATAATAAAAATAACAATAACTTTGATTTGCGGCCACACTAACCCTAGATCGATATGTTAATATCGATTTTAGCATTACTCCTCTCGCTGGGGAGGAGTACAGAAATCGATTTAAAGAGCCCTTTAAATCGATATAAAGTGCATTGTAGTGTGGATGGGTACAGCATTAAATCAATTTAACGCTGTTAAAATCGGTTTAACTGCGTAGTGTGGACCAGGCACTTGTGTAATGACAGGATCTGGGAGGCAGGTTCAAGTAAGTCAATGGATGGCATTTTTTTTTAAGAGGGCAAATTTTAAGTGAATTCTAAAATGTTTGGGAAGTTACCAGAGGCATTTGAGCATGAGATAATAATGCAGTGGATAGGAAATATCAATTCAAGTGTGTGCCCTGAGCATATTCCAATCTTTACAGTAGTATCTACAATATCTTTAATATTATAAGACTAGCTTCTGCCAGGCACCCTTGTTTGCATTTAAAAATGCCTTATTTCACGTATAGTCCCATGGAAATCAGAGTAAGGTACTACTTAGTGTGAGCAAGGTAGCAGAATCTGGCTCATAATTACTAGAATTTAAAAGCTCTACAGTTTCTGTATTATCAAAATTAATTTTATTCCCACTATTAAACAAATTGAACAAGAAAATAATCCTAGACTCTCTAGAGAAAAACACTCCTATGTTTTGTGTAGATTCTCCAAACAATGCTTAAATAATTACAACTTTTCAGTGTACCAGCTTGTGTCTGAATAATTAAAATCCCACAGGAATAATGTACCATCCTTTTTTTACAAGCTTCTTTTAGATATACAAAGATGTCCTTATCTTCTTATCTGCAAATTGTAATCAAACTTGTTTGTCTGAGTGATTTGCTGAAGTAGGACCGAGTGGACTTGTAGGCTTGTAGGTTCTTATCTCCTTCCTCAAACTGCCTTGGAGGTCTAAAGCAGAGTGGGGCAGAGTCAGGGGGCAGGAAGAAGGAGGACATCTGACTATGTTGTCTTCAGTGTGCTATAATTTAGCACAGGCATAAAATCCTATGTAGAAAACATTTAGTGTAAACAATAACTGTGATTAATAATCCAACCTTTTTAGTACTGAATTTACAGTCCCTCATTAAACTTCCATCTATTTAATATGAACGAGGAAAGAATGAGATTATATATACTCATACAAGTGTGCTGATTGGTTAAATTGCTACCTTGGTAAAGAAAGAATCCAATCTAACATTTTCATCTATAACTTTTGTAAAAAAATATATGTCTTGTGGTAAAATGTGTGATCACATTTTAGAGAACTTTTGCTGTCTGGAATAAGAATTTAATTCAGATTGTTAACACAGTTATTGCATGGTATTTAAACAACAATTATCTATCAAAGCTTTTTTCAGGACGTTTAACAAGGCTGGCATATGATATTTATATACCTTGGACCAGGGCCGGCTCCAGGTCCCAGGGCGCCAAGTGCGTGCTTGGGGTGGCATGCCGCGGGGGGCGCTCTGCCGGTTGCCAGGAGGGAGGCAGGCGGCTCCAGTGGAGCTCCCACAGGCTTCCCTGCGGAGGGTCCACTGGTCCCGCGGCTCCGGTGGAGCATCCGCAGGCACTCCTGTGGGAGGTCCACCAGAGCAGCGGGACCGGCAAGTAGCAGAGCGCTTCCCGCGGTGTGCCGCCATACTTGGGGCGGTGAAATGGCTGGAGCTGGCCCTGCCTTGGACCATTAACCTAAAAAAAAAAGCACCTAATCCATTCTGCATATGCATAACCCATTTCATGTGAGTAAATGTTTGCAGGATCGATTTCATGGTACATTAATATTTATTAATAAGCATAACTATTGTCTCCCATTACATTTCAGGATGCAAGTTTAGTTTAAATGGATACAATTTAGTTCTATGCCTTTAACTATCCATAATTGCTCTCCTGTATCTAAGTGTATTTAAAATACTGAAAATGTTTGCATTTTTTTATAAAGCAAAGAGTATAATATTTACTTCTATATAATAGCACCATCTAAAGTTAAGGTTGAATGACACTTCCCATTATAAGATCCTGTTTTCAGTTGCTTATAACTTTGTCAAACTATATTATTATTATTTATTTGTTCTGGGGTAGCATCTAGGAACCCTAGGCAAGGACCAGAACCCCATTGTGCTAGGCACTGTGGAAACATAGAACATTAAGGTAATTAACATGCATTAAGGTAATTAACATAAAACAGGAGTTATGAAGTATAGAAAAGGGAAGCTAAAGACATTAGGAAAAAATCCACAGCTGGCAGAACTAGGGACAATAAGAAGGAATTTCCTAAGTATATTAGGAACAAAAGAAATCCTAGAAATGGTATAGCCTGTTACTAGATGGAAATGGTAAAGTCGTTAATAATGCAGAAAAGGTAGAAGAATTCAATGCATATTTCTGTTATATATTTTGGAAAGAAAAAGAATGATTCATTCATATCATAAGAGGATGATGAAGTACTTTTCAGTCCATTAGTAACCATGGATGATGTTAGACAATATCTATTAGAGATAAACATTTTTCAATCAGGAGACCTGGATAACTTGCACCCAAGGGTCCTTAAAGAGTTGGCTGTGGACATCTGTCTTGATTATGTTAATTGTTAATAAGTCTTGGAATACCAGGGAAATCCCAGAAGACTAGAAGAATGCTAATGTTGTGCCAATATTCAAAATGGCCAAGCAGAATAGCCAAGCAGACGAGTTAATCTGACATCAGTCATGGACAGAATAATGGAAAGCTGATATGGAATTCTGTTAATGAAGAATTAAAGGTAGGAATATAATTAATGCCAGTCTACTTGGTTTGTGGAAAACAGCTCTTGACAAACAAACCTGATTTCATTCTTTGAGATGACAAGTTTGGCTGATAAAGATAACTGCATAGATGTAACTGACTTTTGCAAGGCATTTGATTTAGTATGGCAAGTCATTCTGATTTTTTTAAAATAGCACTACACAATACCAGTGGAGCTAACTGATGGATCTCAAGAAGGTAGTTGTCAATGGGAATCATCAGATGAGGATGTTTCTAGTGGGATTACACAGGGATTGGTTACTAGGCCCAATTCTATCCAACATTTTCATCAGTGATCTGGAAGTAAATATAAAAATACTGCTGATAAAATCTGAGGATGGCAGAGTGCTAAATAAATGATGAAGACAGGGCAATCAGAGTGATCTTGACCACTTGGTAACTTGGGTCCATTCAAACCTCTAGGAACAATGAAAGCAGGCTGTATCTGCTATACTAGAATGGGACCTAAATCCTGGAGAGCAGTGACTCTGAAAATGATCTAGGAGTCATAGTGAACAAGCAATTGAACATGAGCTGCCAGTGCAATTCTGCAGCAAAAAGGGCCAATGTGATCTTCATGTGTATAAACAAGGAAGCAGTGAGTAGGGTAGAGAGGTGATTTTTCCTCCGTAGATGGGGTTGTAGAGACCAATAGTGGAATACTATGTACAGTTTTGGTGTCCACATTTTATAAAAGGTGATGAAAAATCAGAGAAGATGCAGAAAAGATAAAAAAAAATGATTTGAGAGCTCACTCCATTTAGTTTATCAAAAATAAGATTGAGAGGAGATGCAGTTACAGTGTATTGGTATCTTCACAGGGAGAGAATACTAGGCACTGAAAGGCAATTTAATGTAGCAGAAAAATGCATAACAAGAACCAGTGATTCCAGCCTCACTCCTGCAACTGATGTTACTAGAGGCCATGATATTTTGAAAATATAAAATGCTATATAATGCTAAGTATCCTGAAAAGATCAAGGCTTATGTGTCTCAGATTGGACATCCACAATTAGTGGGCACTTTTGACCTTAATCCGTCTATGTTTCATTATCTCCTTTTTTAGGGATAAGGAACTAAAATTCCCTCACCTCACAGAGGGATTGTGAAGGTAAGTTAATGTTTGTGAAGCACTCAGATATTATAGTGATGAGTGCCACAGAAAAGTCCTTGAGGAAGTTATTTCTGCCTTCAGAGCAGGGTTTGAACAGTGCAGTGAATAAGGCCTACAGCCACATGTTGAACAATGAGGAGAAAACAAGATATTGAATAGCTGCTTATTAAATGATCCCTGACTATATTGTGTGCTGACTGAAGCAGCGGTCCTATGGAAAAAATATGTGATCATGTAATTAAAGACATAATGCAGAGGGGAGCCAAATGAAGATTGCAAAGAAAACCTTAATTCTGGCACTTCCGAACTTTTGAGTCCTTGACTTTGCAGTTTAAATGTTCTTATGTTTTTCAATTTGAGATATGGATGAGTGTCTCAAAAAGGCTAAGATAATATGAACTCATTTATAATAATAACATTTGTAGGGCTGTCAAGCGATTACAAAAATTAATTGCGATTAATTGCATGATTAAAAAATTAATCGTGATTAATCACATGATTAATTGTGCTGTTAAACAATAATAAAATACCATTTATTTATATATTTTTGGATGTTTTCTAAATTCTGAAATATATTGATTTCAATTACAACATAGACTACAAAGTGTACAGTGTCCACATAATATTTATTTTTATTACAAATATTTGCACTGTAAAAATAAAAGAAATAATAGTATTTTTCAATTCATTTAATACAAGTACTGTAGTACAATCTCTTTATCATGAAAGTTGAACATATAAATGAAGAATTATGTACCAAAAATAACTGCATTCAAAAATAAAACAATGTAAAACTTTAGAACCTACAAGTCCACTTGGTCCTACTTCAGCCAATCACTCAGACAAACAAGTTTGGTTACAATTTGCAGGCGATAATGCTGCCTGCTTCTTGTTCACAATGTCACCTGAAAGTCAGAACAGGCGTTCGCCTGGCAGTGTTGTAGCTCGCATCGCAAGATATTTATGTGCCAGATGCACTAAAGATTCATATCTCCTTTCATACTTCAACCACCATTCCAAAGAACATGTGTCCATGCTGATGATAGGTTCGGCTCGATAACGATCCAAAGAAGAGTGGACCGATGCATGTTCATTTTCATCATCTGAGTCAGATGCCACCAGCAGAAGGTTGATTTTCTTTTTCAGAAGTTCGGGTTCTGTAGTTTCCACATCGGAATGTTGCTCTTTTAAGACTTCTGAAAGCATGCTCCACACCTCGTCCCTCTCAGATTTTGGATGGCACTTCAGATTCTTAAAACTTGGATTGAGTGCTGTAGCTATTTTTAGAAATCTCACATTGGTACCTTCTTTGCATTTTGTCAAATCTGCTGTGAAAATGTTATTAAAATGTGCTGGGTCATCATCCGAGTCTGCTATAACATAAAATATATGGCAGAATGCGGGTAAAACAGAATAGGAGACATACAATTCTCCCCCAAGGAGTTCAGTCACAAATTTAATTAACACATTTTTTTTTTTAACGAGCTTCATCAACATGGAAGCATATCTTCTGGGATGGTGGCTGAAGCATGAAGGGCATATGAAGGTTTAGCATATCTGGCACTTTTGTGATTAATTTTTTAAATTGCAATTCATTTTTTTGAGTTAATCACGTGAGTTAACTGTGATTAATTGACAGCCCTAAAAATTTTGCTTTATAAGATATTCAGGGCACAGGATCTATTTTTACACTTTTGGGGGATGTCCATTTTGTTAAAACCTCTGCAAATGTCCCAAACGTATTATCTCACTTTTGACACATTTTGTCACCTGAACTAGAATACTGGATCCACACCCCACCCACTCTCCCACTATTTACTTGGAGTTTGAATTGTGTCTCTGCTTAGGATCTCAGGCCCAACTCCATAAGGGGCCTGAAGTAAAATTTTGGTAAAGTTTGGGTTTGGATTGTAATCTTTAAGCCAGTATTGTAGCTCAGAAACATTTTTTACTTTAATCACTGCATTTCCATAACATGTAATTTTATTGACCTTAATGGCAGTCATTAAGAAGCTCCTTTGTAACTTTTTTAATACATTAAAATGTTCAGTTTTTTAATATGTTCACGGAAGCACTGCACTTTCCCAAGGCTCCTAATTTTACCTTAGTTTACTATTAAAAGATGTCTAGTCTTTTTTTGCACCAAGGATGATGGGACTTGCTAAAAAAATCTTCTTTATGCATGTTGGAAAACAATCTACTTCCAATTATAGCCCATTTTGCTACAGAATCCAAGTCAGAGCAAAATTTGATCCCATACACCCCTATTGTGTTTTCAAATATATGGCACCACTCCCATTATTTTACAGAGGAATTCAACCTGTGTATCTGAGCCTCTGAGGAGTTGCACATGAAGTCAAATTCATTTCTGGAGTAACTCCATTTAAATTTGGCTCTGTCAGCATCATAATTCGCTGAATAATCTATATGTTAGTTAACCTTCAGTGTTCCACATAATAAGCAAGTAAGCATTTTATCCCTGTTTTACAGAGGGCGAGACAGACAGCTCAGTGTCAGAACCAGTATTAGAAGGAGCCCCTTCAGAAAAGGGGTATCTCCTCATCCCTGAATCCTAAGGACAACTTTATACATCTCAGGCATATTGTGTGCCAAAATGTTGCTAGTAGAAATTTTACATCCTGAATTTCCTTTACCGAAGTGTGCTATTTTTCTGGAGTATTCTGCAGGGGGAAAAAAGAAACCAACATCTTATGGTATCACTGCAATCTAAGCCATGGCAATGCAGGCAGATATTTGATTGTTTCAGGCATAATGTAGCTAGAATGTGTCCTTGCAATATCAGCTCCATAGAAAAAGGGATTAAATAATGAAAGTGGAAACAAAGGCTGCCCGGGGTTGGGGGAGGGGGCAAGTGGGACAATTTGCCCCAGGCCCTGCAGGGCTCCCCACGAGAATATAGTATTCTATAGTACTGCAACTTTTTTTTATGGAAGGGGCCCCCAAAATTGCTTTGCCCCAGGACCCCTGAATCATCTGGGCAGCTCTGGTGGAAACACAATCAGTTAAGAAGAATATAGAGGACAAAACTGAAACTCTAGGTGTCAAGGATAATGAAATACAGTGGCCCTATCTGAAAACTCACCATTCTAGTTTGCTCCCCCACACTCTCCCCAATCTCCGCCTATGTTGAAAGGCAAAGCCTTACAAGAATATACAGGAACAATATTTCTACTCAGCTGCCCTCCCCAACAAACCAGTGCACTAAAGTAATTACCCTAGTAAATGAGCATTTGAGTCAGCAGTGAAAGATCCGTTGCAAACAACAGTAGAGCAAATGGGAATCGGAAAATTAAAATTTTGGGCTCAGCAGACTTTATCAGTAGCATTCACTTCCTGTTCTCGCTCACTTCTAGCACATCCAGTTTCCTTTTGATTTAAATTCCCCTGTCAGTGTAATTAATTTAATGCAGCAATGTGTTGGGTCACACACCTGGATTCTGTTTGCATTTGGAGGACTGCACACTGCCAGCCTTCCTCCTACAGTACTACCTGAAGCATACACATAACTCTACCATTAACTTAATTTTTAAGTAAGTGCATGAAAATTATATATTGTTTCTATTTATTTAAACATGATACGCATCCCTCCTAAACAATTTTCTCAATAACTCCCAGACCTCCATCCCATGAAGGAGCCTGCAGGGAAGACCTAGTGAGGCTGAAAAACTATACTCTGAAATGTTCACCTCATGGGGTTCTCTGCAAGTCATCTCCCAAAGGAGGATGAGTTTAGAAAGCTGTAGCATGGGAAGGAAGTGAGTTCTCCAAACCTTGCATACAAGATTGGGTACCCTCTAGATCCATGGAGGTAGCAGCTCCTGTCTCTGCTTTGGGCTGCTCCACCCACACCTGCCTGCTGCCCCAGCCAGAATGATTCCTTCAAGAGCCATAGTATTATTGGCTAGATCAACAGGTGTGGTTCAGAAGCAGTTTGGTTTCTCTTCAGAGTGTATAAATCTTTTGCCTTTTACTAAAGATTTCCATGGAGAGGCCTCAGATTTCTGTAGGGGATGATGCTGTGGAATCACTGCATCCAGTCTCCTGTTCCTACCACTCCCACGCAGCCCCACCCAAAACCTTCTGAAGTTCCAGAGGATTGGCAAGCCAAATATGGAAGACAGTGAGGCTGGCAGAGATAGCACATCCCACTGCTTCTTAAGGGCAAGGGGAAATCAGTTTAGAGGAGTATCAGAGGGGTGCCTGCTTCATCTCATGCCTGCTTAGACTCTACTGTTGGTTGCCTTACACAGGCATGTGGTTTCCCTGCAAAGCACTTGGGTGCCAATAGCACTGTTCCCCTACTCCTTGGGCCAGATTCTCTCCTGCAGTCCAGCACTGCCTGGAATATGGAGGGGGAAGGCTCACGGAGCCTGAGGGCTGGCTTGTGCTGATGTAGAGTAGTTTAAGGCTTTAGATAGAGATACCCCTAGAGTCACATGGCCAGTGGAGGGTAGGGGTAGCAGAGCTCTGATCTGCCACACCTCCTCCCCATCCCCAGTATGCTCCCTCTGTCCCTCCCACACCATGCTCCCCTATGCCAAGGGTGGCGGTTGGCTGGCTGACTCAGGAGCTGTCTTTACTAGTTTTATGCCAATGGGAGCTCCCTTATGCAAGCAATACCCTGACAGCCACTAATGGTCAGATTCCAGGCCATTTGCATCACCTGAGCAGTGCAAAGGGACCAAATCTCAGTAGAGAATGTAGCCTTGTGTGCACCCCAGGCGCTCATATATGTCAAACATTTGCTCAAGCAGATGGCAAAATTCAGAAAAATCAATGTGCTTGCGTGGGAAAACAGTCAGCAAAGTGCTGCTTGAGATTCTTTTCAATTCATCTGATCCAAGAAAGAAAGATTCAGAAGGACGGTGACTGCTGAACTAACAGATTTTATTGACACAGGGACTAATGAGAAAGCTATTGCATTCTGCATAGTCTTATTAAAGGCTCACTGGAGTCTAGCTCGGAGGAGATTTTGCCTCATAAGAGAGAAGGGTCTGAGTAGAATAGGCAGCACAGTAGGAAAGGCAACAGCAGTTAACATTGCAAGGAAAATAATGTTAATATCTGGCAAAGAACAAGATGACTGAGTGTCGCTGCTTATACTGCTAATTGTCTTCACAGATACGATGCATTGTGGAAAACAGCAAAGAAACATTTACCATAATCTAATTTCCTCTCGGTCACAATAAAATGATCAACTTGATAAAAGTAAGTGGGACATTTATCTTGTTTCCTTACAAGCGGACATGTGAACTTTCCTTTCCTGCCAATTTGTATTGGTCTCATTCACTTCATGTTTCCCGCTAATAATACTGTAATAAAATCTGACGTACAATTTGCTGAAATAATTTTCTTCATCGTACTACATCTGACCTCAACAGTACTTTAAGATGTACTGCAAAGAGTGATTTAAAACAATCCCTGTTCTGCTGCTATGTGGGTGTAATGCTCTATTTAAATATCCTCTTTGTTTGTTTTAAAAGCTAACCTACAAAACCTCTGTGTTTGAGAAATTTTGGAATGCAAACCACTAGGGAACTAAAACAGCATATGGCCTGAAGTGTATACTACACGACAAATTGTATTGAACTAGGGATGCATTTCGTTCCTGTGTTTTTTAAAAGAAAATTTTTAAATTTTCAGAAAAAACTGAAGCCCATTGATACTAAAACTGATTAAAGCAGAGAAAGAAAGCTTGCACAACATACTCCTATCTAACCTGTAATGCCTCAGAACACCTACGTTTTCATTTTAGCTGCCTTATACAGGTTGTAATTCCATCATATTTTCTTTAAAAAATGATCTAATCAAGACTGTGGGCTTTGTTGCAGAGCAATGGGTTCCATCTACATTACATAATACATTGTTTTCTATCTTCAGTTTTGAGAAAAGCTGGAACAACTGTGGGGGCCAGATCCCCCAGTCCAGGACCTGAGGTCAGGGAGCAAAGGAGGCTCTGAGCTATCTTCATGCCCCACTAATCCCAGAGGCTCCCAGAGCTCTATTGAAATTAGAGCAGTCCCAGAGCTGCTCTAAATTACATCGCATAATGGCCTCGAGGCCATTTTGCCAGTTGGACGTACACAGATCACAGAACACTCCAGACACACCGGCTCCCTCCCTGACTATCACCACATCATGATACTTAAGACAGCTTAACACAACCCAGAGATTCTCTTATACTAGGGGAATGTTCAGACAGATGAATGTTCCTGGGGGACACATTCATTTGTCGGAAAAGGTGCTGAGGATTCTAGCATGAACAAAATCCATTCCTGGCCTCTGAGCAGAAACTGTCAAAGTTAGCTTTCCGTCTGTCTGTTTCCATCATTGCTATTTATGAAGGGAACACATTTTCTCTAATTTTGAACCCACTTGAACAGCACAGGTTCAGTTAATCAGTTCTAGAATTATTGACTTACTTGGAAAGACAAAAAATATGCACCTCCTAGTCTGACCTAACTCTAAATAAAAGAAGGGTGACTGCATTTTTGGGAGCAGGCTAAAGTTTATCTACAGAGGGCTAACTACTCACTGCAAGGGAGTGTGGAAAGGGCACAGACAAGGAGATAAAGATAAAGGATATTTGAGGTTTGATGCAATGCCTGCTGACATGAATGAGAATCTTTCCACTGACTTAAATGGGCGTTAGGTCAGGCCCTACTGCACCTCCCCCTCACAGTTTCGCTTTCCTCCAATTGTTCATACTCTCTATAACAATAACACACAAAATATTTTCATGAATAAAAACAAACAGGTAATTTATGGTCTTCTAAATGTTTTCTTACACTAACTCCCTGCTTTCCTCACCAGGACTCTGCAGCCTGTTTGGGAAGTTGTGCTGGAGTGGGCAAAGCAAGAGTCCCATTTCTCTGTTCATTATCTGTCCCTGCCATGATGAAGAGGCTGAATGTTTTTACTGACCCATTCTGCAGCAGTGTAATCAATCAGCATGTTTAGTTCTGGGTGTATCCCTGCATGTACCTGTAGCACTGAAGAGCTCCTGCCAAGATTTCCCCGAGAACTCAATGACAGAAAAATATCCTCTGTAATTATCTTGGTTAACTCCCTGTGATATAAATTTATGCCTGAGGTTCCTAAGCTAAATGAAGAAAAGAAAAAGCAGTTGTTCCTTTCTGAATGTAACCAAAGGATAATTACAGTCCCGAGGAAAACTTTAATAATTCTACAAAAAAGCAGAAGAAAATGTGGAAACTAAAATCTATCAATAGGGTCTCCTGTGTAGGAAAAAACACCAGCTACACAGAAACCCTCCCTCTCCACTGCCCCACATCAAAATATGGAAATGCACAGAAAATCTGTGCAGTCTAAGAGCTAGTCAGAGCTCTGGGTGGCACTGATTTATATAGAAGACCAATATTTTCCTTCGTAACCTTTATTGTCATCTCAAAAGATCCTAACATTTTCACCACCAAAGGAATACCTTGGATTTTCCTCCCGGCTAATCCCGCCCCTAGTTTCTAGTCGTCATTTGAAATAAAACTAATGTCTCTAAAACTTCATTATGTCAGGAATAATAATATATCCCCCACATAGAGTGAATCCAGATAACAGCACAACTCAAAAACTGCCTTCTAGGCGGACTCTCTATTTCCCTCTAGTCTATTCTATTTCATTTTAACACTTGCAGCGCCACGTCCTTGGCCAAAAGCCATGGAGATTTATTATTATTTTAAAATAGGTACAGCACTTCCCCATGGCTCCTAAAACAGCCTAATTGGCACGTTTGCAGCAGCAGCTACACAACCCTTGAGGCCCTAAACTGAACTTTCAAGAACAAAGGAAGTAACTAGGTTCACCGGGGGATGGTGACGTAAGCCCAGAGGTAAGTGGGATATCGGGAGGAAACACGAGGAGGAGGGTACAAGATGGGAAGCCTCCTGATTCATACTGAGAAAGTAGGGCAATTGGCTAGTTATCTTAGGTGCATGTATATGAACACAAGAAGTCTGGGAAACAAGCAGGAAGAATTGGAAGTCCTGGCACAGTCAAGGAACTATGATGTGATTGAAATAACAGAAATTTGGTGGGGCAGTTCACATGACTGGAGCACTGTCATGGATGGGTATAAACTGTTCAGGGAGAACAGGTACGGGAGGAAAGGTTCAGGAGTTGCATGTATATAGGAGAGCAGTATGATTGCTCAGAGCTCCAGTATGAAACTGGAAAAAAGCCTGTTGAGAGTCTTTGGGTTAAATTTAGAGGCAAGAGCAACAAGGGGGATGTTGTGGTGGGCATGTGCTATAGCCACCGGATCAGAAAGATGAGGAAGAGGAGGCTTTCTTTGGTCAACTAACTGAAGTTTCCAGATCACGGGCCCTGGTTCTAATGGGGGGACTTCACTCACCCTGACATCTGCTGGAAGAGCAATGCAGCAATGCACAGACAATCCAGCATGTTTTTGGAGAATGTTGGGGACAACTTCCTGGTACAAGTGCTGGAGGAACCAACTAAGGGTCATGCTTCTCCTGACTTGCTGCTTACAAACAGGTAAGAATTGGTAAGGGAAGTAGAAGTGGGTGGCAACGTAGGCAGCAATGACCATGAGATGGTTGAGTTCAGGATCCTGACAAAAGAAAGAAAGTAGAGTAGCAAAATACAGACCCTGCACTTCAGAAAAGCTGACTTAGACTCCCTCAGGGAACTGATGGGCATGATCCTCTGGGAGGCTAATATGAGGGGGAAACGAGTCCAGGAAAGTTGGTTGTATTTTAAAGATGTCTTATTGAGGGTGCAGGAACAAACGATCCTGATGTACAGAAAGAATAGCAAATATGGCAGGTGACCAGCTTGGCTTAACAGTGAAATCTTCGCTGAGCTTAAACTCAAAAAGGAAGCTTACAAGAAGTGGAAATTTGGACAGATGATGAGGGAGAAGTATACAAACATTACTAGATCATGCAGGGGTGTAATCAGAAAGGCCAAGGCACAAATGGAGTTGCAGTTAGCAGGGGATGTAAAGGGTAACAAGATGGGTTTCTACAGGAACGGAAAAGTGTGGGACCCTTACTGAATGGGGAAGGCAACCTAGTGACAGATGATATGGAAAAAGCTGAAGTACTCAATGCTTTTTTTGTCCCGGTCTTCACAGATAAGGTCAGCTCCCAGACTGCTGCATTGGGCAACACAGTATGGGGAGCAGATGAGCAACCCTCAGTGGTGAAAGAACAGGTTAAGGACTATTTAGAAAAGTTGGACATGCACAAGTCCGTAGGTCCGGATCAAATGCATCCAAAGGTGCTGAGGGAGTTGGCTGACATTATTGCAGAGCCATTGGCCATTATCTTTGAAAATTCGTGGCAACTGGGGGAGGTCCTGGAAAAAGGCAAATATAGTGCCTATATTTAAAAAAGGGAAGAAAGAGAACCTGGGGAACTACAGACCGGTCAACCTCACTTCATTCCCCGGCAAAATCATGGAGCAGGTCCTCCAGAAATCCATTTTGAAGCACTTGGAGGAAAGTAAGGTGATCAGGAACAGTCAACATGGATTCACCATGGGCAACTCTTGCTTGACCAACCTGATTGCCTTCTATGATGAGATAATTGGCTCTGTGGATATGGAGAAAGTAGTGGATGTGATATAGCTTGACTTTAGCAAAGCTTTGATATGGTCTCCCACAGTATTCTTGCCAGCAAGTTAAAGAAGTATGAATTGGATGAATGGATTATAAGGTGGATAGAAAGCTGGGTATAATGTCAGGCTCAACAGGTAGTGTTTAATGGCTCAATGTCTAGTTGGCAGCCTGTATCAAGTGGAGTGCCCCAGGGGTCGGTCCTGGGTTTTGTTCAACATCTTTATAATGATCTGGACGATGGGATGAATTGCACCCTCAGCAAGTTGACACTAAGCTGGGGAGAAAGGTTGATATGCCGGAAGGTAGGGATAGGGTCCAGAGTGACTTAGACAAATTGGATGATTGGGCCAGAAGAAATCTGATGAGGTTCAACAAGGAAAAGTTTAGAGTCCTACACTTAGGAAGGAAGAATCCTATTCACTGCTACAGGGTGGGGACCTACTGGCTAAGCAGTAGTTCTGCAGAAAAGGATCTGTGTATTACAGTGGACAAGACGTTGGATATGAGTCAGATGTGTGTCCTTGTTGCCAAGAAGGCCAACGGCATATTGGGCTGTATTAGTAGGAGCATTGCCAGCAGATCAAAGGAAGTGATTATTCCCCTCTATTTGACACTGGTGAGGCCACACCTGGAGTATTGTGTCCAGTTTCGGTCCCTCCCTCTACAGAAGGGATGTGGACAAATTGGAGAGAGTCCAGCGGAGAGCAATGAAAATGATTAGGGGGCTAGGGTACATGACTTTCAAGGAGAGGCTGAGGGAACTAGGGTTATTTAGTCTGCAGAAGAGAAAAGTGGTGGGGGGCGGGGCAGGGGTTGATAGCAGCCTTCAACTACCTGAAGGGGGTTCCAAAGAGGATGGAGCTAGGCTGTTCTCAGTGGCAGCAGATGACAGAACAAGAAGTAATGGTCTCAGCTTGCAATGGGGGAGGTCTAGGTTGGTGTGTCGGGGCAGCCCTGCCCCGCACTAGCCCTGGCTGTGTTAGATCAGTAGCACTGATGGCGGTAGTCCCACCCCATCCGTACTGGGCATGCTCCAAGTGCTCTGAGAGTATAAAAAGGAGGGAGCCCAGCTCAGTCTGGGCTGGTGGCCACAGGGGAAGAACCTGACCAGGAAGCTCCTGTGAAGGGCCAGCCACCGCCTGTGAAGGTGCTGGGGACAGAAGCCTCTCCAGGCCAACTGGAAGCTCTACTATGGGAGCAACCCCAGAAGGCAACTTACCCAGAGCCCCACAGAGAACCTAGGAACTCGTGGAAGACTCCAACTATCAAGCTGGGGTGGAGGGGCGGGGTGATGGACTGGTACCTTGCCCCCAGTAAGCCTCAGTGTGTTTCGGTAGGACCCCGCCCCTTCCCCCGCTGAGCTAGTGGCAAGGTCCTATGCCACGGTCAGGGCCATGGGCTGGGGCCCGGTGGAGTGGGAGGGATTCTGGCCACTAGGCTGTGCCGCCCCACAACTGGGGTGGTTCTATGGACTCTGGCCACTAGGTCGTGCCACCCTGCAACCAGAGGCACAGACACCCACAGTTGGATATTAGGAAACACTGTTTCACTAGGAGGGTGGTGAAGCACTGGAATGGGTTACCTAGGGAGGTGGTGGAATCCCCATCCTCAGAGGTTTTTAAGGCAAAGCTTGACAAAGCCCTGGTCAGGATGATTTAATTGTTGTTGGTCCTGCTTTGAGCAGGGGATTGGACTAGACGGCCTCCTGAGGTCTCTTCCAACCCTAATATTCCATGATTCTAAAGGGCAGATGGACAAGAATATCTCAAATCAGTCACAACCTAACAAACAGTGTCAATAGAAGCAACCACTCTAGATATAGTGGCAGCACTGTTTGAATAACTTCTACACAGGCCACTTCGGCTTGGATTAATATCTCCCAAAAGATTTTCCCATTATGCTCTGATGTAAACACAATCAACATATCTAGCTATTAGCATCTTCCCTGTGATTTGTCTAACTCTGATGCATGGAGCCCTTAAGGGCTGCATCATCTAATGGCAGCAGCACAGCAGGAGAAAGCTGTGGCAGTGATTCTGATGAAGTGGAGAGTACTGTGAGTGACTTTACAATAAGATAACTTTCCAATCAGAGCCAGCCTGAAGGCACCACTTGTACTACTGTGGTATGCTATGTACTGGCTCCTGCCCTTAGGCAATGGAGGGAGGGGAAGATAAGAACTATATTTGGTCTTTAATCCTTCCATTGCAAAACTTCTATTACATTTCCAAGGGAAGAGGATCAAGTCCTACAAGTACGTAATTTGACAACAATTGTGTTGGGAATTTCTGCTCGCAACCAGAAAGAGACCCATCCCAGATTAGTCCAGCAATTAGGACACTCACCTGGAATGTCCCTGCTCCACAGACTTGAACCTGGGTTTCCCATAACCCAAGTGAGTGCCATGTAAATAACTTTTAAAACCATAAAATTTTTCACAAAACAGGATTGTTGTTTTCTGGCTAGCTCCAGTCTATCTATCATATGTATACACACAAACTATGAAACAGAACATTTTTATATTCATTGTATCAATTGACCAAAATGAGGATTTTATGCCTAAAAGCCTATATTTGGGTCACTTATTTTGCTCAGCACTCAATGTCTCAGATGGGGTAGAAACACTTGGTAAATAAATATTTATTATAATTAAAAATAGTGGAGCAACATTGCCTTTCCACTCTAGCTGGCTAAGAGTTTTCAGCAACTAAACCACTTGCTGGCTAGCTGGCAAGTAGCTAATCATAGCGTACTCTTAACAAAGATGTTTTGTACTCCAAAGTGTACCTCCTTCTGCTCAGCAGACCCCTTATTTGTCCTATCCTTTGTTTTCCAAGTCACCAACATAATGCTCCCAGATAGCAGCTCTCATGCTGAGTTAGCCTCAGTCTTGTCATGGACAGAATATCGCTGTAGGTTTACCAAGACTCAAGGATATTTCAAGGCTATCCTAGGTTACTAATCCTCAAAGTAATGGCTGGTTGCAGAGAAGTCTTCGACATGTGGCCCCACTGCCAGTACCTAACAGCAGGGGAAAGATGGATGGGGAAAAGAAAGAAAATGGTATTTATAAGATTTAACTTTGCCTCTTTAACATCCTCTCCTCTCTTTGCATGAGTATGTTCCTAGTTTGGTCTTGATTGCTTACATTTGCAATCTAGGCTATACCATGGCCTTCCTGGAATTGTTTTGAAGATGCTCTTGCTATTTGTTGGCTTTCTAGGCATATATTCATGGTAAAATGCCTGTTTGGCATGGATCAGTTTCCTTTATTTTTAATAGGAGAAAATCCACTTGGTATTCACTTGCTGTCTCTGCCCATTGTCACAAGATAGAACATCTTTTGGCACTGATCAACTTGCTGTGTAGGCAAAGTGTCCACTTGGCATTAGAAGCTTTTTATTTATATTAAGTAGCAGTCCTTTCCATGTGGAATGCCATCTAGTGGCCAAGTTTAAGAGTCACATATAAACGATACAATACATGCATTAAGTTCCAGTAATTTATTGTATGGTGATAGCATTTCAGAGTCTTATATTGTATAGACTGGATGTATAAGCTTTTGATTTAAATAGGCATTAACAATAGCAACCTGCAATCTAAGGCCAAAACCCAGATGTGAAGAAATCCACACACGCTTCTTGCATCTGTGGGGAGTGGGAAAACTTGTAGCATTCATCTATATTACTAGCCTTTCTACTTGCTAATCTGCAAAGAAGTTTTATGGACACCAGACTAGACAATCTCCAGGGAGGAGCACTTAAGATAATGCAGGATCAGATTCAGAACTGTTTTACTCCACCTTTGCTTGGTGAAACACTGTTGATTTCAAGGAACTTGTATTGGTATAAAACTGGAGTAACAGTGAGGAATCAGGCCCACCAAATAGATTCTATTGTTTTAAGATTAGAAACTTTTCTTGAATATTCAGGACTTGAAACTTTGCCCCAAACCCAACAGTACCTCAGAAACACATTTACTATCCAAGAGGCAATTTATCTTTTCCCTCCTCCGCTAGCGTTGTCCAGGAGCAGTGCCCTGATGATGCTAACTTATAGGTGTTAAGAAGTGGATGTGGGGCAACATTGGTATTCTTGCCAAGGGCCCAAGTCTCTAGTCACAAGAGATAGGTTAACTCTTATTAACTTCAGAGGAAGTTACTCATTTCCTGAAGCAGGAGAATAGGTCCCCTGGATTTTTCAGGTCTTCTCCCCTCTGCTGCTCTACACAGTTTTCCCAAGAAGCATCTAAACCTTCAGGAGTGACACTGACATTCTCAACAGCTTTCTCAGTCCCAGCGGTCACTAAGCTTCACCCTGTTGCTGCTTGGAGTCTTAAGAGTAACAGGATCGGCAGTGGCACAGAGTCAATTTGATTGTTCTGTGGCAGGTGTTTTGTGGCAAGGAGAGAAGAAATGCCCTTCTCTCTCCCATAACTTATCAGCAGTCAGCTACTAAGGAACCTTGACCATTAAAATTAATAGTCCCTGTGCCCTCACACTGCTGCTCTTCAGAACATTATTGGGCTGCTTCTCAGTTTTATTTGGTTACTCCTACTGTTGGCTATCACTTACCGGCCAAAGAGTTTTATTTACCCCTGGCAAGTGATTTTTTTCAAGCCATGTGTATAAATACCAAAATTTTCTATATAAGCTTGTTGAAACAGACTTTTCAGATTGATGCCTGCTTGCAACTTGCAATAAGTGACTCTCACTGTGTTGATCACATTGTATTATGTTACCTGGACAGTATAATATAATCTTACTGATGTAATCATCTTTGACATGGCAGAGCAAGGAGCTGCAAGTCCAGAAAATCTAAAATGATGTCATTTCCCCAAGAATGTTAGAAAAAAAAAATCTTTTTTTTCCTTAAGCCCCCAGGCTCAAAGCAAGAAACATCTGTTTTATGAAATAAAACTTAGTAAGTTCAGTCTATTTTTCATGAGATTTTACATGCATGAATTAGGGAATTAATGTGGTTTGAATTTTTATACTCTTTATATTTTTTCTGCTGACCAATCTCCATGGTCTTTATGCCCCCTCAGTTGCTTGGTAGAGGAAAAAGAAACATGTTCCTTATGCAGGAATAGGGGTCAAACCAGCCATATGGCGGAGAAAGTAGTTTCGAGTACTGCTCCTGCCCCTCTTCTGTGATTTTACAATTATTGCCCTACTTTTCAAAGGGCCATTAATTTCACCCAGCTCTGCTGATATAGTATTTTTCTTTGTGATCAGATCAGTAAACAAAAGCAGAAAGACCTTTCTATGTCTCCAAGACTACTAACCAATCAAAACGGAGGGTTTCATAAGGGCATTTTATAGTTTCCTTTTTAAATCCAGATTCTACAAAGGATACCATGTGTCTAGCTAGCTAATATATACATTTACCTGGAATGCCTAAGCTCCACGTAGCTCTTGCCAAGCTGTTCAATTAATGATAGCTCTGCTGTTAAATCAGTCTCACCAATTTCCCTCCTCTCCCCAGCCACGAGCAGTTCTGTTGTGTATAATTCAAAAGGAACCACTGGTAGCTAGCTCTTACTTTAAGTATATTAAGGCTAGACTGTGCACTCCTTTTACTCTGCTGAGCTGAGAAGTGAGGCCCCCAACACTACCTTCTGTTCAACTTATCTAGTTCTGGGGTCCTGGTGTGATGCTTTCCAGATGTAATCTCTGCACCTCATTCTGCCCCAGTGATATCAGTCAGAGCTTTACCATTGATTTCAAGCCACACCCTTTCAGGGGAAGAGCTGCAGTAATTTACTTCTCACCTGGAGCAAGAGGAGAATTGTGGCTGTGAATTACAGTTTCTTCCTGAGGCAACAAAATTACACGCTGAGCCTAAAGGGTCAATCTAGTCGTCAGGTTTTTAAGCACAAATATAGCCTGCACAGGAGTGAATACAAGTGCTGACTCTTACTCTGTATAAAATCTGATCTGTGCTGGGCATTCTATTTTCTTTGTTTACTGAAGGGAAATGTCCGAGACTTGGGTTCTCAGATTAAGAAAGTATATTTCCCATCAAGGAGCAATACAAAGAACTATTACGTGCAAAGTCTAGTCTACTGTTATTATTTTTATTGATTTTCCATCTGCCAGACCTTAGTAGAGCTGCATTTAAAAATCACTCTTTAAGGGAGGTTAAAGATAAAGTTGAGGATTGGATGAAATTGCTAAGAAAAAGGATTTCTTCTATAAAGTAACCTTAGAGTAACCCACTGAACTAAAATATCTATTGTCAAGGTCTTTTTCCCCCAGTCTGAACTTTAGCATCCAAAAGTGGGGACCTGCATGAACCCTTCTAAGCTTAATTCCTAGCTTAGATCTGATAGCGCTGCCACCAGCCAAAATATAGTGTTTGGCACACTTTCTGTTCCCCCAAAACCTTCCCTGGGGAACCCAAGACCCAAACTCCTTGGGTCTAAAAACCAGGAGAAATAAACCATCCCCCCTCCTTTCCCCCTCCCAGACTTTCCCCTCCCTGGGTTACCCTGAGAGGCTACACTGATCCAAACTCCTTGGATCTTAAAACAAAGCGGAATTAACCTTCCCCCTCCTCTCCTTTCCCCCCCACCAATCCCTGGTGAGTTCAGACCCAATCCCCTTGGGTCTTAAACAAGGAAAACAATCAGTCAAGTTCTTAAAAAAGAAAGCTTTTAATTAAAGAAAGAAAAAGTAAAAAATTATCTCTGTAAAATCAGGATGGAAAATGTTTACAGGGTATTCAGATTCATATAGCCTAGAGGGACTCCCTCCCCCCTAACCTGAGATTCAAAGTTACAGCAAACAGAGGTAAATATCCTTCCAGCAAAATACACATTCACAAGTTAAGAAAACAAACATAAGACTAAGCCGCCTTTTCTAGCTAGTACTTACTATTTTGAAACATAAGAGACTGTTTCAGAAAGACTGGAGAAACCTGGGGTGCACGTCTGGTTCCTCTTAGCCCCAAGAGCAAACAACGAACAAAACAACACAAACAAAGACTTCCCTCCACTGAGATTTGAAAGTATCTTGTCCCCCCATTGGTCCTCTGGTCAGGTGTGAGCCAGGTTCACTGAGCTTCTTAACCCTTTACAGGTAAAAGAGACATTAACCCTTAACCATCTGTTTATGACATGTATCCATCTATATAACTCCCTCTATGTACTACACACATCTGCCTACCTCCATTGGAGGGCTCCTGATGGAATCAATTCATTAATATATATAAAATGTTCTGATACTGTGGTGATGGGCAGGACAGAAAAGCCTGTAAAAAAAGTAAGTAATACATTGAAAAGGGTTTGAAACTGAAAAGGGTCAAATTCATCTCACCTTTGGCTCAATCTGGGCCTGATCATAAGCTCCTTCCAAGAGGTGCTGAGCGTCCTTAACTCCCCTTGAAGTGAATTAAAGTTGAGGGTGATTGTGACCTCACAGGATCAGACCCTATGTCAGCAGACCCAGGTGGAAGATTAGGTAAAAGGAGGAGCTGCCTTAAAACCCAATACTGAAGTTGATCTTGGATATATAACACATTATAAAAGAAATAAAAGCGCAATTTCTCTGCTTTTTATCTACTTTCCTCATATCCGTCTAATGTCCCTCATTAGTGCACACTACCACAAGGTGGGGAGACAATCTGACATTCTACAGGACACTAAGGGATAAAGAGATTGTTATGGGTTATTAAAAGTAAATTTGCATTTGATTGCAGGAGAGGGACATCAGATATCTCCCTTTCCCCGCATAGGGATGAACTGGAATTTACTCAGCATTAGCTCATGCAGAGGAAAGTGTTTTCAAGTAACCACAGAGCATGAGGTAAAGAGTCAGCCAAGCCACACAGTACACATAGCTTGACAATGCACAAAAACTGGATATATGACAAGGTTTCAGTGATGCAGCCCTCTGGCCAATGTACTAGTCCTCATATGGCACTCATGGTGATTTGAGTTTGAGATCCCTAAGATATAGGATACATCTACACTAGGCACTGTTCATGCATCCATGAGCTGGCTTGTCCCATAACCCCCCTATTGTCCACACACTTAAACCACAGAAGTACACGTCTCAAGATGAGTAGACGGTGAGTAAACTAGCATGCCTGAGATGCGAGGGTGATCAGTGAGGCAGCAAAATTTGAAGACGATACAAAATTACTCAAGATAGGTAATACCAAAAGCTGACTGCAAAGAATTACAAAGAGGTCTCACAAAACTGGGTGACCCAATGGCAGATAAGTGCAAAGTAATGCACACTGAAAAATATAATCCCAAATTAGCATAAAAAATTAGCAGTTACCACTCAAGAAAGATCTTGGGGTCATCGTGGATAGTTCTCTGTGAAAACACCTGTTCAATGTGCAGCAGTAGTCAAAAAAGCTAACACTGAATTTTAGGAACCATTAAGACAAGAATATCTCAAAATGCCTCTACATGAATCCATAAAATGCCCACACCTTGAATACTGCATGAAGCTCAAGTCACCCTGTCTCAATACATATTAGAATTGGAAAAGGTACAGAGAAGAGTAACTAAACTGAGGAGGGGTTTGGAACATCTTCCATATAAGGAGGGACTAAAAAGACTGGGATTGTTCCCCTTAGAAAAAAAGAGATGACTAAGGTGGGTTATGACAGAAAACTATAAAATCACGAATGCTGTGGAGAAAGTGAACAGGGAAGTGCTATTTACCCCTTCACATAACACAAGAACCAGATGTCACCCAATGAAATTAATAGGCAGCAGGTTTAAAACAAAACAAAAGGAAGTACTTCTTCGCACAACCACCATCAACCTGTGGAATTCATTTGCATGGGATGTTGTGAAGGCTAAAAGCATGACAGGGTTCAAGAGAGACAGGTAAGTTCAAGGACAATAGGTCTATCAGTGGCTATTAGCCAAGATGGTCAGGGATGCAACCCCATACCCAGATGTCCCTAAATCTCTGATTGTCAGAAGCTGGGACTGGACGAGAGGATGGATCTCTCAATAAAATTGCCCTGTTCTGTTCATTCCCTCTGAAGGTTCTGGCACTGACCACTTTCAGAAGACAGGATACTGGGCTTGATGGCTCATTGGCTGACCCATTATTGCCATTCTCATGATACTGTGTTATGCATTGCTCCATATTTGAACTGCAGTGCTGAAGTCATGGTATTATCAAATCTCATCCCCTTACCAGAACCCTCCAACTTCCCCCGCCCCAACAACAATCCAGCCCCTGCTCTGTTTCCCCTCAAGTGAGGCAGATCTAGAACTCTATGATTTTATTGATTTTTGATGAACCACAATTATGCATTTGGCTTCTAAAGCTATTTTGCAAACACTTTATAAAGGAAAAATCAGTGTGTTCAGGTATTTGTGTATTTTTCAGCCAGCCATCAGGCAACTATGGTCCTGGGGCCTTGTAGATGTGGTCTGGGCATTGGAAAAGTCCCAGTGTGGAAGGGAACAGAACACAGTTGTGGGAAACTAATGGTTGTCTAAGGAAAAGTTAGTTACCACAATTTTTTCTCTCTTGAAAGATTACAGTCTTTACAGTCTCTGTCCTCAGTGTCTGCCCTCTTCTTGCTCAGAACCATACTGCACAACCTGTGTGGAGAATGGAGGGAGAAGGGTCTGGTGGATGGATAAAAACATTGCAGTACCCTTTCCAGTTGCCTAAGACAACAGACTGTGTTGCTGAGCTGAGTCTTCAGGCAACCCAATAAAGTTTGCCTGGGAATTCGCATGGAGAAGAGAGCCCACAAAGCTTCTACTTTTCAGGTTTGTATGAGTAGTAAATACATCATCTAAGAAGGCTCTTGATACATTACAAGGTAGAAAATATGGATAGTGAGGGGAGTCAGGATTTGGTGCTGCAGGCACAGCATGCCAAAGTATTGGTGAGTGCAGTGGATGGGGAAATGAAGAACAACGAAGAAAGATGGCAGCATGTGTCCTCCAGAAGGAGGAGGAGGAGAACCAATATACCCCCAACACAACTGTTTTCAGGTTCCCTGCACAGGTACTACTGTTAAGAATGCTTAGAAAGAGTCATCTGAGGGAAGAGATCCTAAGGAGGGAGGGGTAGGAAGGGAAATGCGGCGCGCCCAGGGGAGTAGGCGGGGCCGGGGCTGGGTGGGGCGCAGGAAAATTTTTTTGCTTGGAGCAGCAAAAAACTTGGAGCCAGCCCTGACAATACCATATAACAAATATCAGCAGTGGGATATTCTTATATTCACATTCATAACAACCAGAATTTCAAGCATAACTTCATTTTCTTTCACAGTTGCTAGGATGCACAGAGGTGGAGATGCAAATTGCAGAATCATTGCTTTCATGCTGGAATTTATCTAATTCCCTCAGGGTAAAACAATTGTCACAGACATCAGCTAAATCCTCTCTCTCTAAAATTACCAACATCCACTGGGCTATTCACCCTCACCAGCCCTTGTATAAGATGCTTTGCCCTTTCCTCCTATTTTGTGTCAGCATCCCTAGTTTAAGTATTCAGTATCTTGCAGGGTTAAGGACCTTAATCAGGCTTAACAGATTATCAGTTTTAAGAAAATATCTATATTAGTAATATTGATATCTGGAAATTTTGATTGCAAGATTAGGATTAAGATTTAGAGGATGAATCCAGTCTGATTTCTATGGTGAAAGCTATATAACTGAACATTAAGTGTGATAAGAACAAAGAACCCTCCTTTATTTTATTTTGTATGAATTTAATTATTTACTTTATGGAATTCCATATGAATCATGGGCAAACACAACCAAAAGTCAAAGCTTAAAGAAAAGTGGAGCAATAATCATATACAATCTAAATCATAAAGATAAGGAAAAATATGAAGCCTGTATCCAAATTAAGGTTTTGGATACAGTCAGTTATTAATAAATATTTCAAGGAAAAAGTACAGGCAATGATAGTGGAGAAGGACCATAATTCACAGAACTCAGTGGAATATCCAGAATTACAAGAAGGTCCTGCTAGTGGTCTCACCACCACACCTATGTCAGGGGTATTAATCAAACAAGTACAATTCATGCATATCCCTGCAATGTTAAATTTGTCTAATTGGCAAATAAGTGAATTTAGTTATTGTAAAGACATCAAAGTGGCATTTTTTTCCTCAGTACTCCTTGTGGATAAGATCACTGCTTAACAACAGGTGCAGGACATTGCTAATTTGGGTCTGGAGATACACAGTAATCTGTATGCTCCTAGAAAAAAAAATGAAAAATAAGTCCTTTAGGAATTTTAAATAGTATCACAAAATTGTTTGGTACACGAATATCAATTTTAAATAAGGCAAATGTTAAAAAAAAAAATCAAAAAGCATATTAATTACATAATCCAAAAAAAGCTAATCAAGTAATTGTTCCACTGTTAAGAGGAATTTATAGCTTATCAACTAAAAACAATTTACAGTGTATAATATGCATAAAGTCACCAGATTATTTAATAAAAACTAAAAAAAATCCAATGAATTGGTAAACTATAATAATGATCATTATCTTGGAAAAAATTGTTCAGCATATAAAAATATGTAATCAACACCATTAAAATATCTTACAGTTTTTAAAACTAAAAAAGGTACCAAAATTAATTAAAAACCAACACATTTTGAATTGATATTGCCCACAATATGTTCAAAAGCATGGAGGAAAAAAAGTTGAATGCCAAATGGAATGGAAAAAATATCATTTGGGGCAATTAGAAACTTGAAATCTGTGACACCACATCCAAATCATAATGCATGTTATTTAAGGAAACCTTGTAACATGTCATGATCTTTGTATGTTTCGTTCACTCTGTTGCTACCAGTGTTCAATCCAAATGAGAATGTGTTTGACCAATTGGCTACTGTCCAGTCCATAGGCCATTTAAAAGATGATATTTACAAGAAACAAATATAAGTAACTCCACTGATAGTGTATCACCACAATACTCAAACATTGAGAGTCTCACCCATGGCTTGTTGCTCTCAAAAGGAGCATCAATGGATCTATAGGGGTAATGTGTTTAAGGTAATAACTCCTATGCAGTCAGCTGAAAAGGTACCAGTGAGATTTACTGGCAGTAACTGCAACACAAAATTCATGTCCAGTACAACCAGCTAATGAAAATCTCCTATAAAACAAATAGCTTATGTGGGAAAAAGGCAGTATTGCATGGTAACTAATCATAACAAATTCTATCACGGTCAATGTAGATGTATGGTTATAAATCCACATTTTTGTTTTAAGCCACAAGGGCCTACAACAATTGGTCACACAACAACATCTCCGATAACCATTTTTAAAAGTGGGTATTTTAATTGTTTATCAAACCCTGATTATCAAAACTTGACTAGACATAGTAGTCCAGTTTTTCATGCATATATACCACCACTAACCTTACAGCTAAAACAATTGTTTAAAAAATTCACATTTAATTAAAGTTAGTAATAACATGAGTAAAGCAAATCAAACAATAGTTAAAATTTTAAACAGTGGCAGTTCACAAAATAGTACACCAGAAATAAAATGAAAAGAATGGATTATTGGTTACGGTATTCTTACTATGTGCACCATTCTTGCTCTATGTCACACCAAAGAAAAACTTAGAGCAATATGCACAAGTAGGGTTAACTCTCTGCTGTGTAGGACTCAGCCTGTTTCCTTTCCCTTGTTGCCAACTGTTACAGCCCCTGCAGCAGCTAGAGCTAATGTAAAAGAAGTGTATAAAAAGTAGAAACTTATAAAAAAATGTGAAGTACATGTCCACATCAAGTTCCAAAAACTCCATATAATTATAACTATATACCACAATGCAAACAAGTAATTACTTCACCAGTTAAAAAAGTCCCAAAAAAGCCCCTAAACCCTAATAATATAAAATAATAACATGGAAATAAATTTGAGGTACATATAACAACTAAATATTATATTAATTAAATTTGCTATATACTATTGTATTATTCATTGCTGTCATGTACATGTGATAGGGCACTTATCTATTCATCACTTGATAATGAGATAATTTTCACCCCTTCAAGGGGAGTGTAGTGAGGCAGCCTGGCTCCCAGCCACCCCAGAGAGGGACAAACCCCTCCGGATGCCAAAGTGGGCAGAGTCACTGGAGCCTGCGCCCGCCCCCCAGAAGTCAAAGCGCAGGACAGGAAGTATAAAAGCCCAACCCCAGGCTCAGAAGCTGCCTGGTCACTGGAGAAGCCAGATGCTGCTGGCCTGGCTCCCACTGGGGAGACTCCTGCAGCCTGTGACTGACCATACCAGTCAAGGCCTGATGCTGACTTGACCCCAGAGAAGCTGGTAAGCCTACCTATGAGAAGCAACCTACCGCTTGCTGAGTATCTTGAGGAGCCCATATGGTGCTTGATGCTGTGGAAGATGCCGACCAGATGCAGCTACTGCTAGAGGGGGAGGTGGAAAGTAGCCCAGGGGCAGCAGACTCTAGTCTGGCTGCGGCACACCCAGAGCTGATGTCAGTGTGTTGCGGCCAGGATCCCCACTGATACAGCAGCAGGTCACCTGCCACTGTTAGGGCCCCAGTCTGGGATGCAGTGGAGTGGGCAGGTCTGCATTCCCCCTGAAACCCAACTCATGGGTGGCAGTCTCCCCCTTGCCCCAACGCTCAGGACCAGGAACCTGGGTTTTGTTCTTGAACTATTCACTCCGCCTCTGCCTGAGGGCCTGAGCTCTGGTTTGTTTGTGGCCCGCTTGGGCTTGGTATTGAACTATTTACTCAGTCCCTGCCAGAGGGCCTGAGCCCTTGACTGTTTCCTGCCCCACCAGGCTAATGCCCTGACTCTCCGGACCTAAGAAGTGAGGCCGCCCTGCTCCCGGATGCCCCAGAGAGGGGCAACCCCCAACCAAATCCTTCTACTGGGGAAGTGGGGGGAATGTAGCCAATAATTTTTTAGTATCCATTTATTGCATGATGTTATAATTAATCAATGTTATGTTATATGCATTCATTGTATGTTAGAGTTGATCTGTAGAATTATAAAAGTATAAGATTTAATCAGTATTTCAAGGAATCAAGTATTGGACATAAGTGAGACAAGTTAACCCTAAGCCTGCAAGACTCTAGCTTAGCTATTTTAGGCCTTGGAGACAAGAAATGATGGCACAAGACAATAACCAAGAAATAACCTAAAAAAATGATGGGGGGAAAAAGACACTAATTGGTAACATTGCAAAAGTATAGCTGGGAAGATTAAAATTAAATCATAAAATGCTGTAACAATAAATATTGTCTCTAACATGTGCCCTAACTGCAAACAAAGGTGGTATGTCAATGTTGATCAGAACCTACCCAGCCTATTGAATTTGGGGTCCCTTGTGTTTCCAGGGGACACAAACCAATAAGAAAGAGGGCTGACATTTTCATCTACATGCACAGAATGTAGGTATAGACAGACTCACAGTATAAAAAGGGATGCCCAGAGCAGGGAAATTGGGCTTCCTATGGGAAACTCCAGCAGGAACCACTCTCGTATTGATGGTCAATCCATAAGAGGGCCAACAGACTCTAACACCATCTAGGAGGATGAGAAGTCTGTAGGTATAACTCATTCATTATATGTATCTATAGGAATTTTATATGCTGTGACATTTATAGCTTTGTTGGTAACTTTAATAAAATTACTAAAATATAGATGCTCTTGTAATTGTATGCGTTATTTGCCTATGCTTACATGTGTTCCTATGAACTCTAAATCTAGAACTGTAGGTGAGTGGACTCACCCCTGTGGTACCTCCTGCTGGTGACTTCTGGGAATTAGCTCAATTCCAGCTCCGGAGCACCCTCTGCAGGCCAGTGATCCACCTGTCCTCTAGCCCTCAAGTCCCTCCCTGGATGCAATGCCCTTTTACCAGGGAGTAACCCCTCAGTCTTAGGGTCTCCCCTCCCCAGGAAACCCCCACCCACTATTCTCACCTTGCCTCAGTATATGGCTACTGCCCGTCATTGTCTAGCTCCTGCACTCTGGGGCAGACTGCAGTATCAGCCTATTCATCACTGGCAAGGTTGGGTTTGGACCTGCTACCTTGGCCTACCCCCTGCAACCCCCAGTACCTGTTGGCCCAATGCTAGGCCACAGCCTGGGGCTATCCAGGATGGAGCTCCCCAGCTCCTCTGCCTTTCCCCAGCCCTGCTTCACTCAGGTACCCTGAGTCCAGCTCCCTGCAGCCAGGCCCATCTCACTCTACAGCCAGAGAGAGACTGTTTAGGCTTCTGGCTCACAGCCTCTTATAGGGGCCAGCTGGGCCTGATTGGGGCATGGCCACAGCTGAGCCTACTTTTCCCAATCAGCCCAGGCTTCTTGCCCCAGCCACAGCCTTCTCCAGGCTGTTTTCACCCCTTCAGGGCAGGAGCAGGGTCCCACTCTGCTACCGGGAGCACTCTCTCTGCTTGGGCTGCCCTGCTGGCTGGAGCTCCGTGCTTAATCAACTGGTCCTGTCCATGCTCTGGTACCGCCTCAACACCCTGGTCCCGGCCCCGGGTTTCCTGGCCAACCTCCGGACGGCGATTCTGGAGTTCTTTTGGCCTGGGACGCACTGGGTCTCTGCAGGGGTCCTCCACCTGCCCCTGGAGGAGGGGGGGCAGGGCCTGACGTGCTTACGCACTCAGGTCCATGTCTTCCGCCTCCAGGCCCTGCAGAGGCTCCTGTTTGGTGCGGGTAGTCCGGCATGGAGCGTATTGGCGCACGCCTTCCTCCGCCGCTTCCGAGGGCTCCGTTACGACCGGCAGCTCCTTTATCTCGAACCGAGGGGTCTTCCGCGAGACCTCTCCGGGCTGCCGGTCTTCTACCAGGACCTCCTCCGGACCTGGAAGTTGTTCTCTGCGACCAGGTCCGTGGCGGCCACCGCGGGGGCCGACCTCCTCGCGGAGCCCCTGCTACACAATCCCCAGCTTCGTGTGCAGGTGGCGGAGTCCCCCGCGGTGCGCCGGAGGTTGGTCCTGGCGGAAGCTACCAGGGTCGGAGATCTCCTGGACTATGACCGGGGAGGCTGGCTGGATCCCCTGACGCTCGCTCACCGCATGGGGCTCTCCAGACCTTGTACTCCCCGGCGCGTACTCCAGGAGGTGGAGGCCGCTTTGCCGCCCGCTGCTCGGGCCTACCTCGACCGGGTCCTGCGGGAGGGCACGCCCCGCCCACCCCCTACCCCAGGCCCTCCGGACCTTTTCATCGGGCCCCTGCCCCGTAGGCCCAACCGGCCCGCCCACCCCTTCTCCGCGAGCCGGCTGCACGACCTGCAGCCGGTCCGTTTCCAAACCGCGCCTAGGAAGCAGCTCTACGCGCTCGTGCTCCACACCCTTCACTTCCTCACCCTCGTGTCCCGCCCCGATACGAAGTGGAGGGACCTCCTGCCACCTCTGGAGGGTGAGGAGCCCCGGTGGGTCAGCCTCTACTCCACCTTGGTCCCCAGGCCCACTGGGGATATCGGTTGGCGGCTCCTTCATGGGGCCGTGAGCACGGGCGTGTACTTGGCGCGGTTTACCCCTGCCCCGGACACCTGCCCATTCTGCGGCGTGAGGGAGACCCTGGCGCACGTTTACTTAGAGTGCGCCCGGTTGCAGCCCCTACACCGGCTCCTCATTCACATCCTTTTACGTTTCTGGCTGCACTTTTCCCCTCACCTTCTTCTCTACGCACTCCCTATCCGTGGCCCCACGAAGTCCCGGGACCTCCTGGTCAACTTCCTCCTTGCCCTGGCAAAAAAGGCCATCCACGCGACCAGGGAGAGGCGGTTGGCCGACGGAGACCCCGGCGACTGTGGGGCTTGTTTCCGATCCCTGGTCCGTTCACGCATCCGGGCGGAGTTCCTCTGGGCGGCGTCCACTGGCTCCCTTGCCGCCTTCGCGGAGCAGTGGGCGCTGTCCGGGGTTCTCTGCTCGGTGTCCCCCTCAGGCTCCCTTCTTATGACCCTTTGATCTCACTCCTGTCCCTGTTCTTTTATTAGTTGTCCCCCGAAATCAGTGGGTTCTGTGGTCCTGTGGGTCCTCCCTTTAGGCTGAGGGGGATCCTTTAGCAGTGGGCGGGCTTCGCCCGCCCACTTCCCAGACACCCAATAGATGGCTGGAGCTCCGTGCTTAATCAACTGGTCCTGTCCATGCTCTGGTACCGCCTCAACACCCTGGTCCCGGCCCCGGGTTTCCTGGCCAACCTCCGGACGGCGATTCTGGAGTTCTTTTGGCCTGGGACGCACTGGGTCTCTGCAGGGGTCCTCCACCTGCCCCTGGAGGAGGGGGGGCAGGGCCTGACGTGCTTACGCACTCAGGTCCATGTCTTCCGCCTCCAGGCCCTGCAGAGGCTCCTGTTTGGTGCGGGTAGTCCGGCATGGAGCGTATTGGCGCACGCCTTCCTCCGCCGCTTCCGAGGGCTCCGTTACGACCGGCAGCTCCTTTATCTCGAACCGAGGGGTCTTCCGCGAGACCTCTCCGGGCTGCCGGTCTTCTACCAGGACCTCCTCCGGACCTGGAAGTTGTTCTCTGCGACCAGGTCCGTGGCGGCCACCGCGGGGGCCGACCTCCTCGCGGAGCCCCTGCTACACAATCCCCAGCTTCGTGTGCAGGTGGCGGAGTCCCCCGCGGTGCGCCGGAGGTTGGTCCTGGCGGAAGCTACCAGGGTCGGAGATCTCCTGGACTATGACCGGGGAGGCTGGCTGGATCCCCTGACGCTCGCTCACCGCATGGGGCTCTCCAGACCTTGTACTCCCCGGCGCGTACTCCAGGAGGTGGAGGCCGCTTTGCCGCCCGCTGCTCGGGCCTACCTCGACCGGGTCCTGCGGGAGGGCACGCCCCGCCCACCCCCTACCCCAGGCCCTCCGGACCTTTTCATCGGGCCCCTGCCCCGTAGGCCCAACCGGCCCGCCCACCCCTTCTCCGCGAGCCGGCTGCACGACCTGCAGCCGGTCCGTTTCCAAACCGCGCCTAGGAAGCAGCTCTACGCGCTCGTGCTCCACACCCTTCACTTCCTCACCCTCGTGTCCCGCCCCGATACGAAGTGGAGGGACCTCCTGCCACCTCTGGAGGGTGAGGAGCCCCGGTGGGTCAGCCTCTACTCCACCTTGGTCCCAAGGCCCACTGGGGATATCAGTTGGCGGCTCCTTCATGGGGCCGTGAGCACGGGCGTGTACTTGGCGCGGTTTACCCCTGTCCCGGACACCTGCCCCTTCTGCGGCGTGAGGGAGACCCTGGCGCACGTTTACTTAGAGTGCGCCCGGTTGCAGCCCCTGCACCGGCTCCTCATTCACATCCTTTTACGTTTCTGGCTGCACTTTTCCCCTCACCTCCTTCTCTACGCACTCCCTATCCGTGGCCCCACGAAGTCCCGGGACCTCCTGGTCAACTTCCTCCTTGCCCTGGCAAAAAAGGCCATCCACGCGACCAGGGAGAGGAGGTTGGCCGATGGAGACCCCGGCGACTGTGGGGCTTGTTTCCGATCCATGGTCCGTTCACGCATCCGGGCGGAGTTCCTCTGGGCGGCGTCCACTGGCTCCCTTGCCGCCTTCGAGGAGCAGTGGGCGCTGTCCGGGGTTCTCTGCTCGGTGTCCCCCTCAGGCTCCCTTCTTATGACCCTTTGACCTCACTCCTGTCCCTGTTCTTTTATTAGTTGTCCCCCGAAATCAGTGGGTTCTGTGGTCCTGTGGGTCCTCCCTTTAGGCTGAGGGGGGATCCTTTAGCAGTGGGCGGGCTTCGCCCGCCCACTTCCCAGACACCCAATAGATGGCTGGAGCTCCGTGCTTAATCAACTGGTCCTGTCCATGCTCTGGTACCGCCTCAACACCCTGGTCCCGGCCCCGGGTTTCCTGGCCAACCTCCGGACGGCGATTCTGGAGTTCTTTTGGCCTGGGACGCACTGGGTCTCTGCAGGGGTCCTCCACCTGCCCCTGGAGGAGGGGGGGCAGGGCCTGACGTGCTTACGCACTCAGGTCCATGTCTTCCGCCTCCAGGCCCTGCAGAGGCTCCTGTTTGGTGCGGGTAGTCCGGCATGGAGCGTATTGGCGCACGCCTTCCTCCGCCGCTTCCGAGGGCTCCGTTACGACCGGCAGCTCCTTTATCTCGAACCGAGGGGTCTTCCGCGAGACCTCTCCGGGCTGCCGGTCTTCTACCAGGACCTCCTCCGGACCTGGAAGTTGTTCTCTGCGACCAGGTCCGTGGCGGCCACCGCGGGGGCCGACCTCCTCGCGGAGCCCCTGCTACACAATCCCCAGCTTCGTGTGCAGGTGGCGGAGTCCCCCACGGTGCGCCGGAGGTTGGTCCTGGCGGAAGCTACCAGGGTCGGAGATCTCCTGGACTATGACCGGGGAGGCTGGCTGGATCCCCTGACGCTCGCTCACCGCATGGGGCTCTCCAGACCTTGTACTCCCCGGCGCGTACTCCAGGAGGTGGAGGCCGCTTTGCCGCCCGCTGCTCGGGCCTACCTCGACCGGGTCCTGCGGGAGGGCACGCCCCGCCCACCCCCTACCCCAGGCCCTCCGGACCTTTTCATCGGGCCCCTGCCCCGTAGGCCCAACCGGCCCGCCCACCCCTTCTCCGCGAGCCGGCTGCACGACCTGCAGCCGGTCCGTTTCCAAACCGCGCCTAGGAAGCAGCTCTACGCGCTCGTGCTCCACACCCTTCACTTCCTCACCCTCGTGTCCCGCCCCGATACGAAGTGGAGGGACCTCCTGCCACCTCTGGAGGGTGAGGAGCCCCGGTGGGTCAGCCTCTACTCCACCTTGGTCCCAAGGCCCACTGGGGATATCAGTTGGCGGCTCCTTCATGGGGCCGTGAGCACGGGCGTGTACTTGGCGCGGTTTACCCCTGTCCCGGACACCTGCCCCTTCTGCGGCGTGAGGGAGACCCTGGCGCACGTTTACTTAGAGTGCGCCCGGTTGCAGCCCCTGCACCGGCTCCTCATTCACATCCTTTTACGTTTCTGGCTGCACTTTTCCCCTCACCTCCTTCTCTACGCACTCCCTATCCGTGGCCCCACGAAGTCCCGGGACCTCCTGGTCAACTTCCTCCTTGCCCTGGCAAAAAAGGCCATCCACGCGACCAGGGAGAGGAGGTTGGCCGATGGAGACCCCGGCGACTGTGGGGCTTGTTTCCGATCCATGGTCCGTTCACGCATCCGGGCGGAGTTCCTCTGGGCGGCGTCCACTGGCTCCCTTGCCGCCTTCGAGGAGCAGTGGGCGCTGTCCGGGGTTCTCTGCTCGGTGTCCCCCTCAGGCTCCCTTCTTATGACCCTTTGACCTCACTCCTGTCCCTGTTCTTTTATTAGTTGTCCCCCGAAATCAGTGGGTTCTGTGGTCCTGTGGGTCCTCCCTTTAGGCTGAGGGGGGATCCTTTAGCAGTGGGCGGGCGTCGCCCGCCCACTTCCCAGACACCCAATAGATGGCTGGAGCTCCGTGCTTAATCAACTGGTCCTGTCCATGCTCTGGTACCGCCTCAACACCCTGGTCCCGGCCCCGGGTTTCCTGGCCAACCTCCGGACGGCGATTCTGGAGTTCTTTTGGCCTGGGACGCACTGGGTCTCTGCAGGGGTCCTCCACCTGCCCCTGGAGGAGGGGGGGCAGGGCCTGACGTGCTTACGCACTCAGGTCCATGTCTTCCGCCTCCAGGCCCTGCAGAGGCTCCTGTTTGGTGCGGGTAGTCCGGCATGGAGCGTATTGGCGCACGCCTTCCTCCGCCGCTTCCGAGGGCTCCGTTACGACCGGCAGCTCCTTTATCTCGAACCGAGGGGTCTTCCGCGAGACCTCTCCGGGCTGCCGGTCTTCTACCAGGACCTCCTCCGGACCTGGAAGTTGTTCTCTGCGACCAGGTCCGTGGCGGCCACCGCGGGGGCCGACCTCCTCGCGGAGCCCCTGCTACACAATCCCCAGCTTCGTGTGCAGGTGGCGGAGTCCCCCGCGGTGCGCCGGAGGTTGGTCCTGGCGGAAGCTACCAGGGTCGGAGATCTCCTGGACTATGACCGGGGAGGCTGGCTGGATCCCCTGACGCTCGCTCACCGCATGGGGCTCTCCAGACCTTGTACTCCCCGGCGCGTACTCCAGGAGGTGGAGGCCGCTTTGCCGCCCGCTGCTCGGGCCTACCTCGACCGGGTCCTGCGGGAGGGCACGCCCCGCCCACCCCCTACCCCAGGCCCTCCGGACCTTTTCATCGGGCCCCTGCCCCGTAGGCCCAACCGGCCCGCCCACCCCTTCTCCGCGAGCCGGCTGCACGACCTGCAGCCGGTCCGTTTCCAAACCGCGCCTAGGAAGCAGCTCTACGCGCTCGTGCTCCACACCCTTCACTTCCTCACCCTCGTGTCCCGCCCCGATACGAAGTGGAGGGACCTCCTGCCACCTCTGGAGGGTGAGGAGCCCCGGTGGGTCAGCCTCTACTCCACCTTGGTCCCAAGGCCCACTGGGGATATCGGTTGGCGGCTCCCTCATGGGGCCGTGAGCACGGGCGTGTACTTGGCGCGGTTTACCCCTGTCCCGGACACCTGCCCCTTCTGCGGCGTGAGGGAGACCCTGGCGCACGTTTACTTAGAGTGCGCCCGGTTGCAGCCCCTGCACCGGCTCCTCATTCACATCCTTTTACGTTTCTGGCTGCACTTTTCCCCTCACCTCCTTCTCTACGCACTCCCTATCCGTGGCCCCACGAAGTCCCGGGACCTCCTGGTCAACTTCCTCCTTGCCCTGGCAAAAAAGGCCATCCACGCGACCAGGGAGAGGAGGTTGGCCGATGGAGACCCCGGCGACTGTGGGGCTTGTTTCCGATCCATGGTCCGTTCACGCATCCGGGCGGAGTTCCTCTGGGCGGCGTCCACTGGCTCCCTTGCCGCCTTCGAGGAGCAGTGGGCGCTGTCCGGGGTTCTCTGCTCGGTGTCCCCCTCAGGCTCCCTTCTTATGACCCTTTGACCTCACTCCTGTCCCTGTTCTTTTATTAGTTGTCCCCCGAAATCAGTGGGTTCTGTGGTCCTGTGGGTCCTCCCTTTAGGCTGAGGGGGGATCCTTTAGCAGTGGGCGGGCTTCGCCCGCCCACTTCCCAGACACCCAATAGATGGCTGGAGCTCCGTGCTTAATCAACTGGTCCTGTCCATGCTCTGGTACCGCCTCAACACCCTGGTCCCGGCCCCGGGTTTCCTGGCCAACCTCCGGACGGCGATTCTGGAGTTCTTTTGGCCTGGGACGCACTGGGTCTCTGCAGGGGTCCTCCACCTGCCCCTGGAGGAGGGGGGGCAGGGCCTGACGTGCTTACGCACTCAGGTCCATGTCTTCCGCCTCCAGGCCCTGCAGAGGCTCCTGTTTGGTGCGGGTAGTCCGGCATGGAGCGTATTGGCGCACGCCTTCCTCCGCCGCTTCCGAGGGCTCCGTTACGACCGGCAGCTCCTTTATCTCGAACCGAGGGGTCTTCCGCGAGACCTCTCCGGGCTGCCGGTCTTCTACCAGGACCTCCTCCGGACCTGGAAGTTGTTCTCTGCGACCAGGTCCGTGGCGGCCACCGCGGGGGCCGACCTCCTCGCGGAGCCCCTGCTACACAATCCCCAGCTTCGTGTGCAGGTGGCGGAGTCCCCCGCGGTGCGCCGGAGGTTGGTCCTGGCGGAAGCTACCAGGGTCGGAGATCTCCTGGACTATGACCGGGGAGGCTGGCTGGATCCCCTGACGCTCGCTCACCGCATGGGGCTCTCCAGACCTTGTACTCCCCGGCGCGTACTCCAGGAGGTGGAGGCCGCTTTGCCGCCCGCTGCTCGGGCCTACCTCGACCGGGTCCTGCGGGAGGGCATGCCCCGCCCACCCCCTACCCCAGGCCCTCCGGACCTTTTCATCGGGCCCCTGCCCCGTAGGCCCAACCGGCCCGCCCACCCCTTCTCCGCGAGCCGGCTGCACGACCTGCAGCCGGTCCGTTTCCAAACCGCGCCTAGGAAGCAGCTCTACGCGCTCGTGCTCCACACCCTTCACTTCCTCACCCTCGTGTCCCGCCCCGATACGAAGTGGAGGGACCTCCTGCCACCTCTGGAGGGTGAGGAGCCCCGGTGGGTCAGCCTCTACTCCACCTTGGTCCCAAGGCCCACTGGGGATATCAGTTGGCGGCTCCTTCATGGGGCCGTGAGCACGGGCGTGTACTTGGCGCGGTTTACCCCTGTCCCGGACACCTGCCCCTTCTGCGGCGTGAGGGAGACCCTGGCGCACGTTTACTTAGAGTGCGCCCGGTTGCAGCCCCTGCACCGGCTCCTCATTCACATCCTTTTACGTTTCTGGCTGCACTTTTCCCCTCACCTCCTTCTCTACGCACTCCCTATCCGTGGCCCCACGAAGTCCCGGGACCTCCTGGTCAACTTCCTCCTTGCCCTGGCAAAAAAGGCCATCCACGCGACCAGGGAGAGGAGGTTGGCCGATGGAGACCCCGGCGACTGTGGGGCTTGTTTCCGATCCATGGTCCGTTCACGCATCCGGGCGGAGTTCCTCTGGGCGGCGTCCACTGGCTCCCTTGACGCCTTCGAGGAGCAGTGGGCGCTGTCCGGGGTTCTCTGCTCGGTGTCCCCCTCAGGCTCCCTTCTTATGACCCTTTGATCTCACTCCTGTCCCTGTTCTTTTATTAGTTGTCCCCCGAAATCAGTGGGTTCTGTGGTCCTGTGGGTCCTCCCTTTAGGCTGAGGGGGGATCCTTTAGCAGTGGGCGGGCTTCGCCCGCCCACTTCCCAGACACCCAATAGATGGCTGGAGCTCCGTGCTTAATCAACTGGTCCTGTCCATGCTCTGGTACCGCCTCAACACCCTGGTCCCGGCCCCGGGTTTCCTGGCCAACCTCCGGACGGCGATTCTGGAGTTCTTTTGGCCTGGGACGCACTGGGTCTCTGCAGGGGTCCTCCACCTGCCCCTGGAGGAGGGGGGGCAGGGCCTGACGTGCTTACGCACTCAGGTCCATGTCTTCCGCCTCCAGGCCCTGCAGAGGCTCCTGTTTGGTGCGGGTAGTCCGGCATGGAGCGTATTGGCGCACGCCTTCCTCCGCCGCTTCCGAGGGCTCCGTTACGACCGGCAGCTCCTTTATCTCGAACCGAGGGGTCTTCCGCGAGACCTCTCCGGGCTGCCGGTCTTCTACCAGGACCTCCTCCGGACCTGGAAGTTGTTCTCTGCGACCAGGTCCGTGGCGGCCACCGCGGGGGCCGACCTCCTCGCGGAGCCCCTGCTACACAATCCCCAGCTTCGTGTGCAGGTGGCGGAGTCCCCCGCGGTGCGCCGGAGGTTGGTCCTGGCGGAAGCTACCAGGGTCGGAGATCTCCTGGACTATGACCGGGGAGGCTGGCTGGATCCCCTGACGCTCGCTCACCGCATGGGGCTCTCCAGACCTTGTACTCCCCGGCGCGTACTCCAGGAGGTGGAGGCCGCTTTGCCGCCCGCTGCTCGGGCCTACCTCGACCGGGTCCTGCGGGAGGGCACGCCCCGCGCACCCCCTACCCCAGGCCCTCCGGACCTTTTCATCGGGCCCCTGCCCCGTAGGCCCAACCGGCCCGCCCACCCCTTCTCCGCGAGCCGGCTGCACGACCTGCAGCCGGTCCGTTTCCAAACCGCGCCTAGGAAGCAGCTCTACGCGCTCGTGCTCCACACCCTTCACTTCCTCACCCTCGTGTCCCGCCCCGATACGAAGTGGAGGGACCTCCTGCCACCTCTGGAGGGTGAGGAGCCCCGGTGGGTCAGCCTCTACTCCACCTTGGTCCCAAGGCCCACTGGGGATATCAGTTGGCGGCTCCTTCATGGGGCCGTGAGCACGGGCGTGTACTTGGCGCGGTTTACCCCTGTCCCGGACACCTGCCCCTTCTGCGGCGTGAGGGAGACCCTGGCGCACGTTTACTTAGAGTGCGCCCGGTTGCAGCCCCTGCACCGGCTCCTCATTCACATCCTTTTACGTTTCTGGCTGCACTTTTCCCCTCACCTCCTTCTCTACGCACTCCCTATCCGTGGCCCCACGAAGTCCCGGGACCTCCTGGTCAACTTCCTCCTTGCCCTGGCAAAAAAGGCCATCCACGCGACCAGGGAGAGGAGGTTGGCCGATGGAGACCCCGGCGACTGTGGGGCTTGTTTCCGATCCATGGTCCGTTCACGCATCCGGGCGGAGTTCCTCTGGGCGGCGTCCACTGGCTCCCTTGCCGCCTTCGAGGAGCAGTGGGCGCTGTCCGGGGTTCTCTGCTCGGTGTCCCCCTCAGGCTCCCTTCTTATGACCCTTTGACCTCACTCCTGTCCCTGTTCTTTTATTAGTTGTCCCCCGAAATCAGTGGGTTCTGTGGTCCTGTGGGTCCTCCCTTTAGGCTGAGGGGGGATCCTTTAGCAGTGGGCGGGCTTCGCCCGCCCACTTCCCAGACACCCAATAGATGGCTGGAGTGTTCCCCCTTCTCTGGCTGCCCTGCTGGCTGGAGCTCCGTGCTTAATCAACTGGTCCTGTCCATGCTCTGGTACCGACTCAACACCCTGGTCCCGGCCCCGGGTTTCCTGGCCAACCTCCGGACGGCGATTCTGGAGTTCTTTTGGCCTGGGACGCACTGGGTCTCTGCAGGGGTCCTCCACCTGCCCCTGGAGGAGGGGGGGCAGGGCCTGACGTGCTTACGCACTCAGGTCCATGTCTTCCGCCTCCAGGCCCTGCAGAGGCTCCTGTTTGGTGCGGGTAGTCCGGCATGGAGCGTATTGGCGCACGCCTTCCTCCGCCGCTTCCGAGGGCTCCGTTACGACCGGCAGCTCCTTTATCTCGAACCGAGGGGTCTTCCGCGAGACCTCTCCGGGCTGCCGGTCTTCTACCAGGACCTCCTCCGGACCTGGAAGTTGTTCTCTGCGACCAGGTCCGTGGCGGCCACCGCGGGGGCCGACCTCCTCGCGGAGCCCCTGCTACACAATCCCCAGCTTCGTGTGCAGGTGGCGGAGTCCCCCGCGGTGCGCCGGAGGTTGGTCCTGGCGGAAGCTACCAGGGTCGGAGATCTCCTGGACTATGACCGGGGAGGCTGGCTGGATCCCCTGACGCTCGCTCACCGCATGGGGCTCTCCAGACCTTGTACTCCCCGGCGCGTACTCCAGGAGGTGGAGGCCGCTTTGCCGCCCGCTGCTCGGGCCTACCTCGACCGGGTCCTGCGGGAGGGCACGCCCCGCCCCCCCCCCACCCCAGGCCCTCCGGACCTTTTCATCGGGCCCCTGCCCCGTAGGCCCAACCGGCCCGCCCACCCCTTCTCCGCGAGCCGGCTGCACGACCTGCAGCCGGTCCGTTTCCAAACCGCGCCTAGGAAGCAGCTCTATGCGCTCGTGCTCCACACCCTTCACTTCCTCACCCTCGTGTCCCGCCCCGATACGAAGTGGAGGGACCTCCTGCCACCTCTGGAGGGTGAGGAGCCCCGGTGGGTCAGCCTCTACTCCACCTTGGTCCCAAGGCCCACTGGGGATATCGGTTGGCGGCTCCTTCATGGGGCCGTGAGCACGGGCGTGTACTTGGCGCGGTTTACCCCTGTCCCGGACACCTGCCCCTTCTGCGGCGTGAGGGAGACCCTGGCGCACGTTTACTTAGAGTGCGCCCGGTTGCAGCCCCTGCACCGGCTCCTCATTCACATCCTTTTACGTTTCTGGCTGCACTTTTCCCCTCACCTCCTTCTCTACGCACTCCCTATCCGTGGCCCCACGAAGTCCCGGGACCTCCTGGTCAACTTCCTCCTTGCCCTGGCAAAAAAGGCCATCCACGCGACCAGGGAGAGGAGGTTGGCCGATGGAGACCCCGGCGACTGTGGGGCTTGTTTCCGATCCATGGTCCGTTCACGCATCCGGGCGGAGTTCCTCTGGGCGGCGTCCACTGGCTCCCTTGACGCCTTCGAGGAGCAGTGGGCGCTGTCCGGGGTTCTCTGCTCGGTGTCCCCCTCAGGCTCCCTTCTTATGACCCTTTGACCTCACTCCTGTCCCTGTTCTTTTATTAGTTGTCCCCCGAAATCAGTGGGTTCTGTGGTCCTGTGGGTCCTCCCTTTAGGCTGAGGGGGGATCCTTTAGCAGTGGGCGGGCTTCGCCCGCCCACTTCCCAGACACCCAATAGATGGCTGGAGCTCCGTGCTTAATCAACTGGTCCTGTCCATGCTCTGGTACCGCCTCAACACCCTGGTCCCGGCCCCGGGTTTCCTGGCCAACCTCCGGACGGCGATTCTGGAGTTCTTTTGGCCTGGGACGCACTGGGTCTCTGCAGGGGTCCTCCACCTGCCCCTGGAGGAGGGGGGGCAGGGCCTGACGTGCTTACGCACTCAGGTCCATGTCTTCCGCCTCCAGGCCCTGCAGAGGCTCCTGTTTGGTGCGGGTAGTCCGGCATGGAGCGTATTGGCGCACGCCTTCCTCCGCCGCTTCCGAGGGCTCCGTTACGACCGGCAGCTCCTTTATCTCGAACCGAGGGGTCTTCCGCGAGACCTCTCCGGGCTGCCGGTCTTCTACCAGGACCTCCTCCGGACCTGGAAGTTGTTCTCTGCGACCAGGTCCGTGGCGGCCACCGCGGGGGCCGACCTCCTCGCGGAGCCCCTGCTACACAATCCCCAGCTTCGTGTGCAGGTGGCGGAGTCCCCCGCGGTGCGCCGGAGGTTGGTCCTGGCGGAAGCTACCAGGGTCGGAGATCTCCTGGACTATGACCGGGGAGGCTGGCTGGATCCCCTGACGCTCGCTCACCGCATGGGGCTCTCCAGACCTTGTACTCCCCGGCGCGTACTCCAGGAGGTGGAGGCCGCTTTGCCGCCCGCTGCTCGGGCCTACCTCGACCGGGTCCTGCGGGAGGGCACGCCCCGCCCACCCCCTACCCCAGGCCCTCCGGACCTTTTCATCGGGCCCCTGCCCCGTAGGCCCAACCGGCCCGCCCACCCCATCTCCGCGAGCCGGCTGCACGACCTGCAGCCGGTCCGTTTCCAAACCGCGCCTAGGAAGCAGCTCTACGCGCTCGTGCTCCACACCCTTCACTTCCTCACCCTCGTGTCCCGCCCCGATACGAAGTGGAGGGACCTCCTGCCACCTCTGGAGGGTGAGGAGCCCCGGTGGGTCAGCCTCTACTCCACCTTGGTCCCAAGGCCCACTGGGGATATCGGTTGGCGGCTCCTTCATGGGGCCGTGAGCACGGGCGTGTACTTGGCGCGGTTTACCCCTGTCCCGGACACCTGCCCCTTCTGCGGCGTGAGGGAGACCCTGGCGCACGTTTACTTAGAGTGCGCCCGGTTGCAGCCCCTGCACCGGCTCCTCATTCACATCCTTTTACGTTTCTGGCTGCACTTTTCCCCTCACCTCCTTCTCTACGCACTCCCTATCCGTGGCCCCACGAAGTCCCGGGACCTCCTGGTCAACTTCCTCCTTGCCCTGGCAAAAAAGGCCATCCACGCGACCAGGGAGAGGAGGTTGGCCGATGGAGACCCCGGCGACTGTGGGGCTTGTTTCCGATCCATGGTCCGTTCACGCATCCGGGCGGAGTTCCTCTGGGCGGCGTCCACTGGCTCCCTTGACGCCTTCGAGGAGCAGTGGGCGCTGTCCGGGGTTCTCTGCTCGGTGTCCCCTCAGGCTCCCTTCTTATGACCCTTTGACCTCACTCCTGTCCCTGTTCTTTTATTAGTTGTCCCCCGAAATCAGTGGGTTCTGTGGTCCTGTGGGTCCTCCCTTTAGGCTGAGGGGGGATCCTTTAGCAGTGGGCGGGCTTCGCCCGCCCACATACCCGACACCCAAAAG